>NW_016806973.1:2261523-2367837 GCF_001698545.2 Rhinopithecus bieti | reverse complement strand
TTTTTTTGAGATGGAGTCTCACTCTGTCGCCCAGGCTAGAGTGCAGTTGCACGATCTTGGCTCACTGCAGCCTCTGCCTCCCGGGTTCAAGCAATTCTTCGGCTTCAGCCTCCCGAGTAGCTGGGATTACAGTTGTGCACTACCACGCCTAGCTAATTTTTATATTTTTAGCAGAGATGGGGTTTCACCATATTGGCCAGGATGGTCTCGAACTCCTGACCTTGTGATCCACCCACCTCACTCTCCCAAAGTGCTGGGATTACAGGAATTAGCCAACGTGCCTGGCCTACTTGAGGTCCTGGACAGAGAATATTCCTACCACAGTCCTTGGCTTCGTGTAAAGTCTTTCATCCCTTCACCAAAGAAGAGCCTTAACTTACCTGGGCTCCTTGATGTCTAAGCCCTATAGAGTGAGACTCAAGAGAAATAAAATGACTTCCTGCTCTGTTATCCAAACCCTCTTTCCAACTTACTGTTTCCCCTTGAAATATCTGCCTTTTCCAGTGTGATGAATAGCATGGCTTTTCAGGGATAGAGAAGGATAAGAAAGTGTCTTTACGCTGGGCAACCCAGACATTCAGTCAGTGCACAGGACCTTAAGCCTAGCATCTGTACAGGAGACACAGGGACTAACAAAAGAGTGGGTGGTTTTAAAATTGTCTTTAATTAATTAATTTTTGTTTTTGGCTACACATGGTATTTCTGAGGAGACCAAGGTGATTTGCTTTTCTCTAACAAAGCTTGAAAATTAATTTGTCTTCACAGAATTGGAAAAATGAATGTAATTTGACATATGTCTTGAATCTGGTTGGCTCTGAGAAACGTATGCATCTCATCAGTATGCATCTTAAGAACTCATATTACCCTACTTCAGCATTGTGAGAAGACATGCATTCTCTTCGTATAAATAATGTGGATCTTACATGTAAAGTATTCTAAAGGTTAGCTGTTTAACAACTTAGATAAGCTTGTGAATAATAAATTAATAACAATGTTATGCTAATACGTAACTATGATATTTGCTGAACAAAATAAATTTGCTTACTTTGGAAGCAGATTGGGTGGTTTAATATATCAGCAAAAGAGTGTTTTAAAAAAATATCAAAGTTCTTTTAATTAAAACTTTTATTTTAGGACAGTTAGTAATGTTTTATTTGCCAACTTATATTAGAAAGTCTCTGTCTTAAATGTTTCCTTGCAAATAAAATGGCAATACTGCCTTACATTTTATTATTTTATAGTTTGCAAAATATCTTCATTATGATATTTCATTTAGCAGACATGCCTATGGGAACATTACTTCCAGAATTAAAACATTATTTTGTTTTGGTATATTTTTAAACTACAAATGACAGAAAGGCAAGTAAATGTAATTTTTTCTCTGGTTATTTGTTCAAATGCTAATTTAAAACGTTTGTACATTTCTAACACAAAGATTCCTTGTTTGAGAAAAAATGGATTTCTTAAAAACAAAATGCTTTTTAGCAGAGAGACAGGGCATTGAGCTGAAATGGCGTCTGGAAGTTGGGATCTGTAAGAGAAGTTGAATGTGCCCTGAGGCATAAAGCTGCTAATTTTGTTTTATTGGATTTTACTGTAGCTATTAATATATTTTCCTGGAGATTTATGTGATCAATTTATCTTATGGCCGGAACTAATTCCCTTAGTATATTTTCTTAGAATATGTGACTTTTTCTAAATTTAGCTTTATTTGTCATATTTTCCATAAATGGGAAAGATCCTATGTTTCCAGACATGTTAAGTATTGCAAGAATTATTTGAGCACCTACAGATAAATAATATCAAAATAGGATCATTGTTTCCCTTAGTTTCTCCTTCTCCCCCACACATAGACCAAGAGTTATTTAGTTATACTATTGCATGTGTCTAGCTTTATTGGATTCTTCCATGAAAGACAAATGGATTACATTTTTGGTTGTGTGACCCTCGTTGCCCTATTGCACTTTTGATAATATTTGCCTGTGACAAGCAGTTATTTTCACATTCAATCAAGGGTAACAAAATATTTTAATAATGGTGAATGTGAAGTTAATTAATAACCCACAGGTATGGCAGTTGGACAGGATTGCACTCCGTCTCAAACACAAAGAAATCAATTCCATCAGTAGTTATAAATTTGCATATGAATGTCAAATATATGGAGTTTTGAATAAAAATCATTTCAGAGTAAAAGTGTACATTGACAAGCTGTATTTAAGTTCTGTATTTATAGATAAATTATTTCAGAATATGTTAGTTACTATGACAATCATAATCAGAGTTCCTTAGTTAGGGAACTCTTGTAGTGTGTCAGTAGGTATCAATATTGAAATATTTGATATTATTTAACATGTTTTGCGACTTAGTTGAATGTATATGTGGTTTTACATATATTTAGGATATCTATATTAGTGAAATTTATTTTGGAATGAATTGTTGCTTTATGTGTTATAAATACAGGAATATTATGCAAAGTAATTTTAGGTTTATTGGCATACAACTTAACTAGATCTTCCTTCCTTCTTTCTCTCTTTGGTTTCTTCGTTTCTTCCTTCCCCTCTTTTTTTTTTTTTTGAAACATGGTCTCCCTCTGCACCCAGGCTGGAGTGTAGTGGCACAATCACAGTTCACTGCAGCCTGGACCTCCCAGGCTCAGATGATCCTCCCAACTCAGCCTCCAGAGTAGCTAGTACTAAAGTCATGGACTACCACGCCTGGCTAATATTTTTTGTATTTTTTGTAGAGCTGGGGTTTTGCCAGATTGGCCAGGTTGATCTCAATCTCCTGGCTTCCAAATGTTCCACCTGCCTCAGCCTCCCAGAGTGCTGGGATTACAGGCGTGAGCCACCACGCCTGGCCTCTTCCTCTCCATCTTAATCTTCCTTCCCTCTCTCTTTCCCTCTCTTTCTCTTCTTTCTCTTTTCCTCTCCCTCCTTCCCTCCCTCCCTCCCTCCTTCCTTCTCTCCTTCCTTCCTTCCTTCCTTCCTTCCTTTCTTTTCTACTTTTTCTTTCTGCCTTCTAATACCCATCTTGTGTTCTGCAAAGTCAGCAAAAGACAGACAAAATAATAAAATCTTTAGTAACTTTTTCGAAGTCATTTTCATGTATTCTCCCATATGTGGCCTTCTAGAAAAAAGAAAAGGCCATTGAAAGAGTGGAATAAAATTCTTACATATATTCCAAAAGTCCATTTGGGAATGGCTCAAGTTCTTTAACCATATAAGACATAGAATTTTTGATCCTTTCATTCTATTATAGATGCATTGCTTGTGTTGGTCAGTCTATTCTTTTTAGGTATGAAAGGGACTATCATTGTTATTGTTTACTAGCTATTAGGAGAGGAGCAGGTGAGATAGAGAAGTAATAGGGTCTGGTCAGATGGGGCCCTTCCTTGTGAGACCCTTGAAAGGCTTTCATTTTTACTGTGAGTGTCAAGGATTGTGAGCAGAAGGGTGACATGATTGGAATTACATTTCAGAAGCATCTATTTGGCCGCTGAGTTTCTAACTCACTATTGAGGGAAGGGTAAAACCTGAAAGACCAATTTGAAATCGATGAAGTAATCCAGGCAAGGGATGATGCAGGCCTAGACCAAAATAGTTGCTGTACAAATGCCATGAAATGCTCATATTTGGGATATGGATTGAAGGTGGGAGCAAAAAAATTTACTGATGGACTAGATATCTGTCCTTAGAGAAGAGAGGACCCTGGATATTTTCAAGACTTTTACCCTAAACTACTAAAAAGTTAGCATTGCTATAAAATAAGATCAGAAAGACTGCAGCAAAACAGGTGTAGGGAAAGATCAAATTTTCAGTTCAGAAGATTTTGAAGGTGGACTATTAGCCATTTACGTGGTGATTTTTTCTAGGTAGCTGGATATAGGAATTTTGAGTTTGAGCGGCAGTTCTGTCTGGGAGATTTAAATGTATGAAACATCACTCAACAGTGTATTCATAAATCATTTTCTAGGTGAAACTACATAAAGATAAAAGAGGATGCACTGAACCTGATGGTACTTTCCTGTATAATTGAGAAAAGGTGGAATAAGCAGAAGACCAAGGCATGCACTGGAAGGAGGAGAACCATGTAATGGAAGCCAAGTGAAGACAGTGTTTCGTAGTGCTGGTGAGTTTTAAGTAAGATGAAGACTTGGACTTGATCATATAGTAGTGTGGAGGTAATTGATGATACCTGTTTCCCCAGAAGGGACAGTAGAAATAATTACATATCAATAGGAGAATCCTAAAATTACATTTTGTGATTTTCCTTATCTCGAGAGCTCTTATCTCTCTGGCAATGTCTAAATCTTTTTTCAGATATTGACTCATTTATTCATCCGTATAAACTATAAAGTAGAATCCTTTATTATCCTCACTTTAGAGATGTGAAAACTGAAATCAGAGAAGGTAAGTAATTGGGCCATGTTATTACATGGCCAGAAAGTAACAGAGCTAAGATTTGATCTCAATTGTTCTGATTTTAGAGTCCATAGTCTTAAACACTGCACTATACTAGCTATGAAATAAAGGAAAGTTAAACATGATTTATATATGATCCCAAGTAGTAGAATTTATATATGATTTTTATATTTTTATGTGATCTATATTACATATTATTCTAAGTAGGATAAAAAAGCACAAAAATGGCTCCCATGTAATCATCAAAGCATACTAAGTTCAGAGTGTTTTTGTGTCACATATGCTTTTCTAAATATTTTCTCCTTTAATAAAGAGTTGAGCCATTAGCCATTAGGCACTGTTTTTGTTTTGTTTTGTTTTGTTTTAATTTTTCTTTTGACAGAGGTCTTGCTCTGTTGCCCAAGGTGGATTGCAGAGGCCTGATCAGGGCTCACAGCAGTCTCTACCTCCCGGGCTTGAGCAATCCTCCCACCTCATCCTCCTGAGTAACTAGGACTTCAGGCATGTGCCACCATGCCTGGTTAATTTTTTAAACTTTTGGTAGAGACAAGGTCTCCCTATATTGCCCAGGGTAGTCTCAAGCTCCTGAACTCAAGTAATCCTCTTGCCTTGGTCTCCCAAGGTGCTGGGATTACAGCTGTGGGCCACTGTGCCCAGCCAGCACTGGCTTTTAATAAGTATCACTGAAGAGTAAGTCAGTAAGAAACAACCCTTATCTCCAGGTGGTAGTAACTGAAAATGAAAGTAACAGAAAGTGAGAACATGGGGTGTGATTCTTGCAGTACGTATTTTGCTGGTTTTTATTAGTTTTGGGCCTCCGTTTGGACCTTTTGTACTAGAATCTAAAGATGAAGTTTCCCTGATGGCAAAATTACAATCCGTCACTCACTAATGTCATTTCTTCCATGAGTCACATCCATCCTGAAGGAAAGTGCTTGAACTAGGAACATATGCCTTTATTACATGTAGGGGCAAAGACCGTAATCCTATTATTTACTTCACCCCCATCTAACGCCACTTAGTAATAGGGGTGTTTATTATTATTTAAACCAGAAGTTCACTTTATTGTATCCATGTAAGTCTGTCTAGTCAGATTGGAGTAAACTGAATTCACTGCCTTGAAATCTTCCGGCCAACTCAAGATACAATTGAATTAATTGAATACAGCCATGCACTGGTCATAATGGTATTTTGGTCAAGAATGGATTGCATGTACAACAGTGGTATTGTAAGGTAATAATGAATGGAGTTGAAAATTTTCTATTGCTAGTGCTGTCATGGCCATTGTAATATTGTAGCACAAGGCATTACTCACGTTTCTGTAGTGATGCTGGTGTAAACACACCTACTGCACTGCCAGCCTATAAAAGTATAGCAATACAATTATGTACAATACAAAACACTTGATAATTCTAATAAATGTCTATGTATTTATTATACAAAACTTTTTACCATTATCCTAGAGTGTTCTCTTTCTCCTTAAAAAAAAAGTTAACTCTAAAACAGCCTCAGGTAACTGTAAACAGCCAGTAAAACAGCAAATCCTTCAGTAGGTATTCCAGAAGAAGGCATTGTTATTACAGGCGATGACAGCTCCATACATGTTGGTGCCCTGAAGACTTACAAGTGGGTCAAGATATGGAGGTGGAAGACAGTGATATTGATGATCCTTACCTGTGTAGGCCTAGGCTAATGTGTGTGTTTGTGTCTTAGTTTTTTTTTTTTTTAAGACGTAGTCTCTGCGTCTTGCTCTGTCTCCCAGGCTAGAGTGCAGTGGCGCAATCTTGGCTCATTGCAACCTCCTCCTCCCAGGTTCAAGCGATTCTCCAGCCTCAGTCTCTCAAGTAGCTGGAATTACAGGTACCTGCCACCACACCCAGCTAAGTTCTGTATTTTTAGTAGAGATGGGGTTTCACCATGTTGGTCAGGCTGGTCTCAAACCCCTGACCTCAGGTGATCCGCCCGCCTTGGCCTCCCAAAGTGCTGAGATTACAGGCGTGAGCCACTGCACCAGGCTTACATCTTCGTTTTTAATAAATAAGCTTAAAAAATTAAACAAAAATACAAAAGCTTATAAAGTAAGGATATAAAGAAAATATTTTTGTACAGATGTACAATGTGTTTGTGTTTTAAGCTAAGTGTTACTACAAAAGAGCCAAAGAGTTTAAAACATTAAAATGTTTATAAAACAAAAGAGTAACAGTAAGCCACAGTTATTTTATTACTGAAGAAAGAAGAATATTTTAAAATAAATGTAGCTTGGCCTGAGTGTGCAGTGTTTACAGAGTCTACAGTGTTGTACAGTCATGTCCTAGGCCTTCCCATTCACTCATTTGCTCACCCAGGGCAACTTCGTGTTCGGCAAGCCGCATTCATGGTAAGTGCCCTGTCCAGGTGTGCCATTTTTTATCTTTTCTACCATATTTTTACTGTTCATTTTCCATGTTTAGGTATGTTTAGATACATAAGTACTTACTATTGTGTTCCAATTGCTCATAGTATTTAGTAGAGGAACCTGCTGTACAGATTTGTAGCCTGGGAGTAATAGGCTAGACCATGTACTAGGTGTGTAGCAGGCTTGTGTAAGTACACTCTGTGTGGTTTGCACAATGACAAAATTGTCTGAGGACACTTTTCTCAGAGCATATCCTCATCATTTAGCGACGCATGATTATACTTGAGTTGTAGAATGCTGATTACATCATTTGCCTTGATCTTAAAAGCTCATTGAAACTTCCTATTCTTTCAGGAGTTATATCCATTTTTTTTTTCAATCAAAACATGAAATACTCCATTAGTCTGTCTCCGAATTAACTATATTGTCTGCTCTGTTTCCTTAAAATGAACGTATTTTCAACTCACTGCTTCAGTCAGCCTTAGTCTTTGCTTAAGCAATTTTTTCCCAATCTCTATTCCAATCATAGTCATCTTTCTTTTCAAGTCTTTCATTAGGAGACCTTTTTTCCTTAGAATTAATCACATTATTTCCTATTTCTGCCTCAGTGTCTAAAAACTTACTATCTACCGAGTTTATTGTACTTCACTGTGTATAACTAAATTATAGCTATAGCACCTTAAGAAATTGAACTTCTGGGCCGGGTGCAGTGGTGGTTCACATCTGTAATCACAGCACTTTGGGAGGCTGAGGCGGGCAGACCACCTGAGGTCAGGAGTTCGAGACCAGCCTGGCCAACGTGGTGAAACCCCATCTCTACTAAAAATACAAAAATTAGCCAGACATGGTGGCAAGTGCCTGTAATCCCAGCTATTCAGGAGGCTGAGGCAGGAGAATCACTTGAACCCAAGAGGTGGAGGTTGCAGTGAGCTGAGATCGCACCACTGCACTCCAGCCTGGGTGACAAGAGCAAAACTCCATCTCTCAAAGAAAAAATAAATAAATAAACTTCTGGTGTGTAACAGGGAGTTATTGAGAAATTCAAATAGGCAATGATGTTTGAGGTTTTTGAAATGTGCGTGTAGAAGCGGTATAGTGTTTTGATTGCAGGAGGGATAGACTGGACTCATGGAGGCCAGTTAACACAGGACTGAAATAGTATTGTCAAGAAATGATTATCCCTGAATTACAGAAATAGCAGTAGGAGTTGAAAAATACTGACAACACTTGGGACATGTCCAAAACATTAAATATTTTTCTCTATTATTCTAGCAGGCTAGAAAACATGAAAAGTGAAAATTTCCCCTCTAGAGTCCCTTTTCGTCACCTCTACTATACTACTGCTGGTTTCACATACGTCTTATAGATTGAGGGAGTCAGGCTGGGTGGGGAGACTGGTCTCTTTTCTGGCTTTCTAATTCTGCTGTATATCCTGCAATGACTTAATTTCCGGTTGCTGGCTTCACACTGAACAAAGTCCCTGTGACTAGGCCATTTTATGGGTGCAGAAAGACAAAAAGGAACTTGGTTCTTCTCCCTAGACTCAGCACGGCAACATCCTTGATGACATCTATTTAATGGCCTTATTTTTTCAACCTTGTTTTTTATGACCAAGCTTCAGTTGCTAGACCCATTTAAGACTTGTAGGAACAGAATTTGTCTTCTTGCTTCCAGGAAAACAGGTGCCTGTAATCCCAGCTACTCGGGAGGCTGAGGCAGGAGAATCACTTGAACCCAAGAGGTAGAGGTTTTCCTCTCCTGGTTTCTTCAAGACTTTATTTCTGTTTCAATTCCAACACCCTGCGCACTGGAACTCTACTGCTGAGCAATAATGCCTGTGCTGTTCTCCAGACACAGGCCCTTATTTTTGCATTTCACAGTAACTCTTCCATGATAATTGCAAGGTCGTTATGTGTTGCTGATTTGTATTTGTTTCTTCACTTGTATGTTCAAATATGTTCAGTTATCAAAAACCTATTTTGTATAAATTACTCCACTGGCATCAAGGAAAGCATGCATAGAAATAAAAAAATTCCCTGCCCTCAGTAAACTTATACATTAGAAGAGTTGACTGAAAGTTGGTTTCACTGCCTTTCCATTCTGACCTGTGAGAAATTACCATACATTCTTCACTCTAAGTTCTTCTATGAAAAAATTACATACATATTACATAAAAATGGAATTTTTCATATAACAATGGCAATAGAGAAAGTAGAATAAAAATGTAGAAACTTTCTCCACTCCCAGATACATATACAAACATACCTGTTCTTTGTAGAAAGAACCATCATGAAGAATTTCATATGTCCCCCTACACTACTTTTTATTTGGCTTTAGAAAATATACATTTATGTATATTAAAGCATATACATTTTATACATAAATAAATTTATATTACTATAGAGCAATTCTACTTAAAGCATGCTTTCAGATTTAAATGAATATTGGTTCTAGATACCTTCTCTTACTTAGATTTTGCAATACTTTAAAGATAATCAAATAAGGCAGTGGCACCTAATTATAAAAAGCTAATACCAGTTCTAAATTATGTGCTAACACTATTCTAATATAAAATACACATTAAGCCAAACTCAAAAACTCTACCTCTTAAATTATGAATGTGTGATGCTGGTTAACCAGAGGATTTTTCCATTGATTTGAACTCAAAGAAATTATCTATGTAAAGTGGCTTAAAATGGAAAAGTCTCCTTATTTTGATATCAAAGTCATAGGGAGGTGATAAATATTTTTGATGTCTTTGGAAGAAAATCAGCTCAATAATGATAGTATTTTAATTTGCAGTGTACTGGAATTCAAGGTTCCATATAAAGAACTGTGGTTGTTTATAAAATGGAATATTGTGGAATATTGTAATATGCAATGATGCGGCTTTTATGCAAACTAGGTACAAGCTGATGGCTCTTTCCTTTGTGATTGAATTATTTGCTCCACATATAGCCTGTGCAGTCTTGAAAATTAAGTCAAATCCCAAGTATTTTCTCTTCACTTGATCACTTAGTTATAAGAAATATTCATATATTCTATTGTGTATTTCTTAGTTTTTGATCTCAAACCTTAAATACCTTGGCTTTGCCTTTGCTACACAGTTTTAATTTACTGTTAAACTTGAATTATGCCATTATAGTAAAAGGGATTAAAGAGAATATAGCAACTTAAAGCGTCGATTGGATGGTAGCTGTTTTAGTGTAATACCAAAGCTGGGTTTCCACAAGTATTTCCTTCTATTTCTATTTTGTTCCTTTTATAGCATTAACTTAATTTATTTGCTTATTTATGTATTAGTTAGCTTTAGTGATATTTGTTCCTTGACAACTCTAATTTATATAACCTGTATGTGAGAAATGAGAATGAAAAGAAAAAAAAGAATGATTGTAATAGAAAGGAGAACAATTGTGTACAACGGGAACTTCTAATTTCCAATAGCACTACAATTTCAGGTTTATATTAAGTTCTTAGATTAGAATTTTATATAAAACATTGATGCCTATTAAATAATTATTTGATATGGAAATGATACATTAGTATAAATTCTTGAATTATCAATTTATGAGGTTATTAGTTGGATAAATTTTTATAAGATAATATCATATCATCATCCAATACTTGTATTATTTTATGACTTCTCTAACTTAACCACTGAACACCCTAAGAGCCTGTTGAAATGGGTTTTGATTATTTCTGTAATCTAGTTGGATGGGTAATGAGCTAATCTTTGATGAAAAGTTATGCTTCTTTTCAGGGGGCCGCAGATGGTGTGGAGGTAGACTGATTAATTTGTGTCGTGGTTTTAAATAAGGATCAGGAAAAATATGTTTTCACAATGAAAATATGTTTGCACAATAAAAAACATTTTCAGAAAGAAAACCTATGTAAGTAAGAATGATATACCTCAATCTAGCTTTGAGTCTGGAAATTGTAAATCAAGAACAGAGGTGGATAGAATCAAGGCAATATTTAAGGTAATTAAGCACAGGAAACGTAATGAAATGGAACAAAGATTCTTCTTTGTGGCTATATATCAAATAACATCATTTTAAATTTGTATCTATTTTGAATTGCTGGTAATGCTGCCATCTTGTTCCTGCGCTACAAGCTGAATAAAGAGCCTGGAAATACTCAACATTTATTAGCAGGGTTTTAAAAATATGTTCTTACATTTAAACTTCATCACTTTCATGTACCACTTATAATCTCTTTTATTATTTACCTCACCTAAATTCTCTGGAAGATACTTGGTAAATTAAAAGGAAGATATTGAGCATATCAATAATTTTTTAGAGCAAGCATTAAAATCCAGTTGCATGTAGTAATAGATTTTTTATGGGAGATATTATTTAGCTTTCCCTTATTTATTCTAGTTATTTTTTTCAAGAAAAATGTTTAGAGAGGTTCAGCAGATGTCTATTGTCACCCACAACTCTGACCCCCATACTCTAAAACAATAATATCTCAAATCTAGGGTGTTGAAGAAAGAACAAGAGGGTATCACCAAAAATTTTAATCACTTATTTGTATGTTATGTTTCCCAAACTACCTTGAGGGACTTGATTTTATATAATGCAGATGTTAGTAGTTCAATCTCTAGAAGCAGAAAGACTGGAGTTTGAAATTTGGTTCTGTCACTTTTCCCCAGTGTGGTCTTACACCAGTGATTCTAGTCCTTAATTTCTTCATCTACAAATTGAGGAAAATACCAACTTTTATTTTATAAAGTTGTAGTGAGCATGAAATAAATGTTATTGCATGTAAAGTTTTTAGAAGTATACAGAGAAGGCATATCAAAAGCATACATTTTAGCCATTATTTTAATATTATAATAATTTGTTAACCTAACTTATTTACCACCTACACAATGTAGTTGGTTTCCCATTGTCTACCGGACACAGCCTGAGCTCTTTCGTGTACCATTTATGACACTTTATGGTCTGGTCTAAACATCCTTTTGCATTCTTACCTTCTGTAAGTACCAAAAAGGATGTGGGTGAGTAAACATCACACACTTGTGGATATAGCTTCACAACACTATTCATCATTTCTAAGCAGATCATTTCCAAATGTCATGATCCGTTTGCATACAAGTGATCTTTGCCCATATTGCCTGCTAAATGTTTTCCACTTGCCTCCACTGGGCATGGATTATGACCTAGGTTAATTCTTAATTCTTCTTGTAAACCTTTCGTTGTTCTGAGCACTCAGTCATAATTAATTAGTTTTTCTTTAATTTTTAAAATATTTATATTTCAGTGCTATAACTAGTACTGTGGTAATTGGTAACAATTTATCTGCCACAAAATTGTAAATTCTTCATGATCTTGAAAGGTTCAAGCTCCATGTCTTGTATTTATCACAGTTCCTAGGACATAGTAAGCATTTGATAATGTTTTCAGAAACAAAAACTCATGGAAATTAAGAAAAGTAGGAGACATATTAAGAACTTAATAAAATGTTAATAAACATTGCTATGTACTGAATGATGGTGGCTCCCCCAAATTCTTATGTGGAAGCCCTAACCCTCAATGTGATGGTGTTTGGAGGTGGGGCCTTTGGGAGGTGATTAGGTTTAGATCTCGAGACAGAGAGCCTTATGAGATTATTGCCCTTATAAGAAAAAGGTGACAGAGAGCTCCTTGGAAGGGCCATGTGAATGCACAGCTAGAAGGTAGGTACAAGCTGGGAATTAGACCCTCACCAGGAAATAAATCTGCCACCATTTTGATCTTGGATTTTCCAGTTACCAGAACTGTGAAAAACAAGTATCTATTGCTTAAGACATCGAGTCTTGGTATTTTGTTTTAGCACCCCAAGAAGGCTAAGACAAGCATATTATTTGGTGTTTTCATATAATGTAGAGAAACCTTTTTTAGATGAAAGCGTGTGTATTTTGGGACTGGGATCCTCAAATAAAGGATACTACTGTTTTAAAATTTGAAAACTTTAATAGAAGTGAATATAGGCAAAATAAAAGCAACATTCTGATGATCAAGTGATCGAGGCAGGCTGGAGTGAGGCATAATAAACCTAGTTTATAATACAGTGGATAATAAATACATATTTGTAGATGACTGGCCCATAATGAATGGATGCATTGATTAGTAAGTGAAAACCTAGTAGGCCTTTCTCTACTGAACTTCAGTGTTGGCATCATGAGATGTCTCACTTTTAAAAAACTGTTTCCCACTGAGTTTCTCTTATTCTTTGTCAGCTAAAGAATATTAAGTTAGGTCCATCAGGTGTGACCTCACAACCTGGCACATTTCTATGGTTATTCCAGATATGAAGTTCTATTAAGTTAGTCTTCTAGCAAGTTGTCCATTAATTCTAAATTCAGACCAATCCTTAAAGTTACCAATAGGAATAAAGCTAATGAAGTCTATGTTTCCAAATAAAATTGATGATTATTTGTTAAATCACCATGAGAGAAATACCACGTTTTTCAAGGCAATTATATTTATGTACATGCATTTGACCACAGATTTTGAGACAGGTACTTCACAATATCGTTGCATTTTGAACAATTAACTATTCATGAATTCATATATTCATGCATTATCAGGTCATATATTTTAATTAAAATAATGTAACACCTTCCAATGATTAATAATAGGATGTTTCACAAAAGTAAATTTTACTTTATTAAAATCATAAAATTATAGTAATAGATTAATCTCCTCTATAAGTTAGCTGCATAAAGTGCCTTCACTAATAAATAAAACTGTTCATTTTCAAGATTTGGAGTCTGTATTATGATATAAATATAATATAATATGATATAAATATCGCAATAGATGCTTTCTTCTTTTTGGCCCTATACAAGCAATTTGTTGAAATCTGTTATAATTTGAGCTAAGTCTGTATTGGGCTTATTATCCTGCCTCCATGCTTGAAAAAAACAAAACAAAATACAGGTTGTTCAAAATAGATGCTCTGAAGTTACTTCCAACTTCCACATATAACCTGTGTCATTATTTTTTACTTACTGCTTCATAAATCAATACTTCTACTTATATCTTTTTTTCTATTTTTCCTCTCTTTTATAAAAACCATCCAGGTCTATAATTCTTCTTTTGGCCCTATACAAGCAATTTGTTGAAATCTGTTATAATTTGAGCTAAGTCTGTATTGGGCTTATTATCCTGCCTCCATGCTTGAAAAAAACAAAACAAAATACAGGTTGTTCAAAATAGATGCTCTGAAGTTACTTCCAACTTCCACATATAACCTGTGTCATTATTTTTTACTTACTGCTTCATAAATCAATACTTCTACTTATATCTTTTTTTCTATTTTCCTCTCTTTTATAAAACCATCCAGGTCTATAATACTTCCTCCAATTCTTGCTCTAAGATGGGATCTCTCTGTATTACTAGGAAAAATACAACTATAATTTAGTATTTATTGCAGGAATGACAACTGAGGAATAAAATGCCTCTAACATTGCATCCAAATAATCCCAGATGAGGATCATTTTCATGCTTAATAAGTAGCTCTATTCACTATATCTTGTTTTGTTTGTTTCATATTTTTCCTGGTGTGGCGGTCTTGTAATAATTTTTGGCTCTAAAGTATGCTGTTGTTTGGTTTTAATAAGACATCAGCTTGCAGTAAAACTGAACAGATGCGATTTAAAGTGCTGATCTATCTTGCAGATCCCCATAAACTTGCATTCCTATTTCACAGGCGTGAATAGGAATGAAATCCAGTGTACTTGTGAGTAGAATAATCTATTTCTAAGTTTTTATACCCCAACACCACTACCTCCTCCCATTTTCATGGCAAACATTTTCTTTGATATGAAAGGCTTCATTGTAGGAAACAATCTCTCATGGACTGATTTATCTGGATAATTTTTTGAAAACTCATGTTTCCATGACAGACTCTGCAGATTACACTGGTTGAGAGTCAAAATTAGCAGTGTATTTCTCTGCATAGCACACATTAGTACACATTTTTTGTTCAATGAGCTACTTTAGCATATGGGATGTAAAGTTCCACTGTGTGATTTTGTCTTGAGCTAGTTGAGTTATAGACAGTTCAAGTACTTTTTGATACTGTATTTTTTTTTTTTTTTTTTTTTTTTTTTTTTGGAGACCAGGCTGGAGTGCAGTGGTACAATCTCAACTCACTGCAAGCTGCGCCTCTGGAGTTTAGGCCATTCTCCTGCCTCAGCCTCCCGAGTAGCTGGGACTACAGGCGCCCGCCACCACGCCCGGCTAATTTTTTGTATTTTTAGTAGAGACGGGGTTTCACTGTGTTAGCCAGGATGATGTCGATCTCCTGACCTTGTGATCTGCCCACCTCCGCCTCCCAAAGTGTTGGGATGACAGGCGTGAGCCACCAAGCCTTGATAGTGGACTTTAAATAGTCCAATTCAGAGCGCTTAACGTGTTCTACTGACTTCTTGAGGGTTACTTACATATTTTCAACATAGGCTTAATGTAGCATCATGAAATGACCATACCAATGCTCAAAGACTGTTTCTTTAAGAACATGTTTGGGTATTTCTAAAGGAAAATATGCTCATTATAAATGTTAACAATTGTTAATAGCACGTGCCTTGTAGTCCCAGCTACTCGGGAGGCTGAGGCAGGAGAATGGCGTGAACCCGGGAGGCAGAGCTTGCAGTGAGCTGAGATCGCGCCACTGCACTCCAGCCTGGACGACAAAGACTCCATCTCAAAATAAGAAAAAATTGTTATACCAAATATGGAATTGGTACCATGAAATTACGAGCTGCTGAAGTAGGGAGGAGCTTTCATTGTGTTACACTGGAAACATCACATTATTTTTTTTTAAACTTTTAAGTTAAATTGGATCTAGCAACTTTTCTAGCTGCCTAAAGGCAAGGCGTCATAAACCTGTCATAAACAGTGAATAAGTGACTGCAAACTTAGGAATAAAAAAGGAGAAAATAGCGATCCTACAGATTGAGATAACTATACCAGATATTTCTCACCATTTAGGAATATCACATTTATTCAAGAGACGAAAAACTCACATAATCCAGTGGTTTCCAATGTCCTCTATAACAAAGCAGCTTGTATGAGACTAACCCTCCTCTAAAAAAATAGAAAAATTAGTACGTGAGTCGGCTGGGCGCGGTGGTTCACTCCTGTAATTCCAGCACTTTGGGAGGACAAGGCGGGTGGATCACGAGGTCAGGAGATCGAGACCATCCTCGTTAACACGGTGAAACCCCGTCTCTACTGAAAACAAAAAAGAAAAAAGAAAAAAACCAAAACCAAACATACACACACACAAAACGAAACAAAAAGATTAGTATGTGAGTCAACTCTTTTAAAGTATTAGGGAACCACCATGGCAGACAGAACTACAGGGCTTCAGATTCTGGAGACAAGGGTGGCAGGCTGATGTGAGTCCTATATTTATCTATCTCTAAGATTTTCCTTGGGACCTTGCCAATGCCATGGGTGAGATGGCAGAGTAGAAATCAAAAGCCTGGGGTTATGAAGGTCTCATTGTGTGGAGGACACAGAAATTGGCATTTGGACCCTCCAAGAACAATTGAATTTTAGGGAAAAAATCATACTGCAGGGAAGTAAGTGAGAGACAGCATGAAGGCCTTTGGTCACTTCCTCCACATTTCCTTCCACCATGCACTTCCTGTGTGGTGTTCAGGAAAAGACACCAGAAAACACATAGCAAGCCATGTTTGAGATCTAAAGAACTGAACAAATATTGCAACAGTCTTGGTTAACGGGAAAATGAAGCAAAAGTGTAAAGATTAATAAATTGGATGACCCCCATGAACACTCAGCTTTCAATTAAGATCACAGAAAGGATAAAACCTAAGAGCCAGGTTTATGCCTTAGAGGTAAGAGTTGACCAAAGAAAGCCCAACTTTAAGAAAGCTTCATACCTTCCTTTGACTAGGTCAGGGTGATCCGCCAAAATACTCTAGGCATGCATGAAGATTAACCCTCTTTTGAGAAAGATTATAAATCAGGGACTCTACAATTTTTATATACCATGTATGTCATGAATTTAAAATGACCAGACATGTCTATAAAATGTATTAAAACCAAATAAAAAATACAGACTATCAAAATAGATCCACAGGTGATCTAGATAGTCTAATTATTTATAAATAATGGACTTTAATAATGATTTTTTTATTTTTTTGAGACAGCGTCTCACTCTGTCACCCAGGCTGGAGTGCAGTGGCCGGATCTTAGCTCACTGCAAGCTCTGCCTCCAGGGTTCACGCCATTCTCCTGCCTCAGCCTCCCGAGTAGCTGGGACTACAGGCGCCCATCACCTTGCCCGGGTAGTTTTTTGTATTTTTTAGTAGAGATGGGGTTTCACATAATGATTATTAAGTTAAAAAATAAAAGATGTAGACTTACTGGAGGACTGGGATCTGTAAGTCAACATTTTCAAACTAAGGAAATAGAATAATTGAATATACGAATTAAAAAACTAGACTTATTAATGTATTAAACATTTCAGAAGAAATAGCAAACTGAAAAAAGTCAGAATACTTGAAACACGTATAGAAATAAGATGGGAAATTTAGAAAAGCATGCAAAGTATAGGGAATACAATGAACAGATCTTTTTAAAAAATGTAATTTGAGTTCCAGAGTAAGAGAAGACTAGGGCAGAAGCAATATTTGACATAATATTGCCTGTGAATTTACCAAGACAGGCATAGACATCAAACATACAATGCAAGAAGCATGATGGACCCCAATTAGAAGAAATACAAAGAAAATCACATGTAAATGCATCATATAAAATAGCTGAACTATTCAACTAAAGAGAAAAATTAAATCTTTACAGCAGCCAGAAAAAAAAAATTCCCTTAACAGAGAGAAAGGAAAAAAAGAGTGGCAGCTGATTTTTTAGCAGAAGCAATGAAAGAAAGAAGGAAAAGGAATGACATTTTTCATGTTCTGAAAGCAATAACTAACAGTGGAGAATTTTATATTATGCAAAATATTAACCAATCTTGTGTAACGATACCAGATAAAGTTGTGTTTATGGTGAGAAATAGTGTAGAAATATGTAGGCATATTTCATTACGATAAATGTGTGAATTCAACAGGAAGACATTACAATTCTAAATTTGTGTGTATGCAATAGTAGTTTAAAATGTACATAGCAAAACCAAACAAAAGCTAAAGATAAAATAACAAGGAGATAAAATAACAACAAGGAGATTTTAACATTCCTCTCACTCCTGTCTAGTCATTTTAACATGCTTCCGTCAGTCATGTAAAACAGATACAAGTCAGAGTAAGTTTATTAGTTAAGTAGGGCTGCCATAACAAAGTACCATAAAGTTGGTGTCTTAACCAAAGGAAATGTATTGTCTTTCAGTTCTGGATTATGGAAGTTTGAAATCAAGGTATCAAAAGGGTTGGGTCTTCCTAGAGGTTTTGTGGGACATCCACACTATAGAATAAAAAGCAATTCAAGAAGCACAATGGATATCAATTAAAAGAAATGTAAACAAACAAAGAAACATCCAAATACATCAAATAAAATTGCTGATACACACAATTATATGTTTAGATGTCAAAAGATTTTTGAAAAAGACATTCTCAAAAGGTTATATAATATGTGATTCTATGTATATAACATTGTAAAAAATGACAAAATTATAGACATGAAAAACAGATTATTGTGGCCAGGGATTATGAGATTTGAGAATGGGAGCTGGCTTTGACTATAAACATGTAGTACCTGATATTTTTGTGATATAACTGTTGGTGGTCACATGAATCTATTGAAAGATAAACTTACATAGACTCAATATATACAAGTAGAAAATGATACACCTGTTATAATAGTGATGATCTGCATATATAAAATTATAGCCATTCAACCGTTATTAGTGGTGCTTTACGTTAGGTAGTGTTGAATTCTGATAGCTACCTTGTTTCCTAAACAATCACTTCCACATATAACTAAACCATTTTAATAAAATCTTGGTCATATTAAATTTTCTTTCACTTTCTGCATTTAAGGAAGTGGCACAAAAGCACAAAAATTATATATTCACACAAACACACACAGATAAAACATAAACTGAAGTTGTGATGAATTGAGATAAATTACTAAACTTCATTCCTGCCTTTTTGCACACAGAATTTCAAGTGAATAAAAAGTATAGGTCTTACTATTGGAAGCCTGTTACCATATTACAGCTAAATGAAAGACAAAACAAACATATGTATTGGTTGACAACATTTATCTGAAAAATACAAAATAAAGTAATCTTTAAAAAACATGGTTGGCATGATTAGATCAAGAAGGAGGTCAGGTGTGGTGGCTCACACCCGTAATGCCAGCACTTTGGGAGGCTGAGGCGGGCGGATCACGAGGTCAGGAGATGGAGACCATCCTGGCCAACATGGTGAAACCCCATCTCTACTAAAAATACAAAAATTAGCTGTGTGTGGTGGCGCTTGCCTGTAATCCCACCTACTCAGGAGGCTGAGGCAGGAAAATCGCTTGAACCAGGGAGTCGGAGGTTGCAGTGAGCCAATTTCCCGCCACTGCACTCCAACCTGGCGACGGAGTGAGACTCTGTCTCAAAAAAAAAAAAAAAAAAAAAAAAAGCCCAGAATGATGATAAGAAAAGGGCTTTCTACAAGATTTGACCACTGTCATCCAAACTAAGGTAATTAGGGTTAACATGGTTGTGTGCCTGATAGCTAACAAAAGCATTTAGTGCTTTAAGGACTGAAACACAATTCATAAGTTTTGTTTTTGTTTCTTGTTCCAATTTTTTTAAAGTCAAGGCATAATAATTGTACATATTTACAAGGTACATGTGATATTTTGATAAGCATATAGAACTTAACACTGATCTGATCTTTTGTTTCCAGGCAAGGAGCAGGTTCCACACAAGCATTTGGGCTTTGTGGAAAATCTGGCCAGGGATTCAGGCCTTTCTGAAGGCCCCTTTCATTGTGCCCCCTGCAGCTCTATGGCACCAGCCGGTCTCTTCAATGTGATGTCCCTGCTGACTGAAGTGCAGAGAAGCCACTAAGATCCACACACTAGTGGCTGCTATCAGTGCCCTGCTCTTTGACCCCAGTCACCCCAGGTGATTCAGCTCCTCTGGCACTCCCAGTGATTCCTGTAGGATAGGACCAAAGTGGACTTCCCACGAAGATTCCCAGACTAGGGGAGAGCTCTTAGATCACATCCAATTCCCTTGTCTCACCTAGGAGACTCGGGTTTGTGGAAATTCTCTCTGATTAGTGCTGTTGGAACTTGGGTTTGGGGGTCATGGAGTCTGAAATGACTGTTTCTCTTACTGGTGGTGATTTTTCCAGATTCTGTGGGCCCAGTGGATTTCTCTGCTTCTCCTTAGAGTTTTGATGAACACAGAGTATTAGTGTTTTTCTTTTCTTTGAAAATAGTTTCCATTTGTAATTCGCTTGGGGAGTGATTTTGTGGGGTTCTATTCTGCCATCTTGCTGCTGTCACTCTTTAATAAGAATTGTAACTAATTCTCAAATTGTTCATAGTCTTAAAACTACATAGAGCTTATTTCATACATTTTATTATGAGAACAATAAAATTATTTTGTTTCTTTGCTAGTGAGATTTTTAACTATACAGAAATTACAGTGTTTCCTGCTACGGTCAATCACTCCAAGATTAATTATACATATATTAAATATGTTATAAATTTGTTTATGTAATGCATATTTTATTTTTTTCTGAGATAGCCAAAGCATAGCCTCCCTCACTATCCTGAATAATTACAAATTAGTATTTCATACACAATAGAAAATTTGTGACAACCACTATTTTTAAGAATGGCTAGGCTGGGCATGGTGGCTTATGCCTGTAATCGCAGCACTTTGGGAGGCTGAGGCGGGGGGATCACCTGAGGTCAGGAGTTCGAGACCAGTCTGACCAACATGGAGAAACCCCATCTCTACTAAAAATACAAAAGTAGCCAGGCATGGTGGCACATGCCTGTAATCCCAGCTACTCAGGAGACTGAGGCAGGAAAATTGCTTGAACTCAGGAGGTGGGGTTGTGGTGAGCCGAAATCACACCATTGCACTCTAGCATGGGCATCAAGAATGAAACTCTGTCCCCCCATAAAAAAGAATGGCTAATTTCAGAACATGTTCATATGTATGTTGTATTCAATGTCTTTAATTAAAGTCTGTTTCTTTTTCCTAATTTTTGTGGCAAACTAATATTTACCATAATAAATGACTTGAAGAATAAAAGTTAATTAGGTGGCTATATTTATTAAATGTTAAAGTATTTTATTTTGTCTAAGAGAGGGGTACAAATTAAAATAGATCTAATAGTAATTACCTTAGTAATTATATTGATTTATTTTTGAGACTATGTCATTGTTGACATAGTCAAAAACAAAGCACCTTATAGAGAAGTCATATGATGATTATTCATGGTTATTTAAATGTAAATATCCACACAAAAAAATGTCCAAAGAGGTCATTGCAAAGGAATAAATTGCTTCTTACTAAGAAGTAAACTTAGAGCTCCAGTCTATATTTTATCAGAGGAAACAAAATCAATATTTCAGTATGTGTCTGTGTGACTACAATACAGATTCATCATCACACATTTACCAAGTCTAATAACATCCACTTTGGGTTACTCTTATGTATTTATTTATTTTTACAACTGTAACATGTGGTAGAGTTTCCTCTTTTTTTAATGCCAGTCATTTCATATATACTTTTTTCCCTAAAATTCCTGCTTCTCAGGCCTTGGCATTTTTTTTTTAATATCAAGAGAATACCTTTAGAGGAGCACTCAATATACATAAAGTTCTGATGCTCCATTCTAACCAATTCACCTTTAACACTTCCTTTCTCAGTCAACAAATTCATTTGAATGTTTTTGAACAATTGTGTACTTTTCAGGTTGAAGAAAACATATTTATTTTTAGGCAGGAAGACCAATGCAATAAATATTTATTAAAAGATTTTTCTCTCCAGGCTTAACCATGTCTGTCAGTTGATGAAATTCAGAGTAATCTTTACAGGATGAATAAAATGACCTAGAGATTCTGTCAATGTTCTCACTCTATGACACATTTTTATGCCTAGCATAGTCATAGACTAAATCCTTATGAATCAGTTGTATGAAATTCCATACTAGAAGATATGGTCATCTTCTATTGTGATAATTCATGAAAATATAGTAAATCAGAGGGAGCCATTTATATCTCACCAGCAAGACAGGAGCACCTCCCCTTGCTGGCCAGCTGTGCAGCTTCTACATGATGTTAAATGATTGTGCATTTTGAAAACATCCTCAAGAGAAAGCCTATACTTGGACACTTTGGAGTTAACAGGTATTGTTAATAACTCACACAATAGTAAAACTCTGATGGATTGATTCTTGAATACTTATTTCCCAGATATAACAACATTGTTCATTTTCCACCAGTAAATGGTAAAATGAAACAAGGCTAACTAACACACATCCAAACCAAAAACCACACACACGGAGGTTCTCTGGTGACTCTTCAGAAGCAGATGGTCCACAGGAATAGACAACTCGAGATAAGTCAATGACCCCATGGAGCAGACTTCTTCTGCCAAAGGCCTTCAGAAAACTGCCTGGATCCAGAAGCTACTAATTGCAATATGCTTCTTTGCAAGTTTTTGTTCTTTTATTCTGTATATTCTTTCCCTCTACTGGAAAAAGGTTCTGAATTTTTAGTAGATACCCCTCTCCTGAAGTCATAGTACTGCAAGACTCATTGATAATGACCAGGTTATGTGAATTCCCTGTCACACCAGATGACAGAAAAAAGATCACTAAAGAAAAAAGAACGTGAGTAATTCTGCTTGAAGAGGTGAAAATACACTGTTACATGATACAAGATTACTAACCACTGCATGAACAGTGTTGCAAGTTTGGATTGATCATATCCCCAGGAGGGGATGATTTGTCCTTTAGCTTAGCCTGAAAACCCACCAGATGGGGAACTAATGAAATGAAATAAGGTATCTGGTGATAGCAAGGGTATGCATAGGTGGGTTGAGGGTGGGGATGAGAACTTAAGTAGAAATCATGACTTGTAAAATAGACTGATTTATTACCCACAAAATAGATAAATCTATCAAACAAAACCATAATATACATGCCACACTATCTGTAATTAGATTTTTAAATATCAACTTTATCAGACCCATATGCTCCAGGAAATCAAAGAACAACAGAAAAGCTTCTCTCTATTTCTACATGAACCCATGTACTCCAATGGTGAGATCACTGACTAGTCCAGCACTTTGCCTATTTTCTGTATCTTGGAGAATCCTTGGCAAAACAAGCTTATGATTAACTTCAGCCTGTCAAATTCTAAAATAGCCCTTCCTTAGCTTCTCCTATGAAATACTCTGTGATTATTCACGTGTATATCATTCTTTGCTGCAGCAGACTAAATAAACCTATGTCTTTTCAGTTACAAGTGTCTTCTCAGTGGTCTTTAGTTTGAGGATCTGTCATTAGTTTAAAAAGGTAAAATTCAGTACAATTGTAGAATTGTTTTGAAAAAGATATAGATGAGATCCAACACTGCCATTTCAAACTTATTTAAATGGCTAGAGAATCTTACATCAATTTATTTTATATAGTTTTCTCTTACGGCTTTAATTAAATCTAGATCCTGGTGAGTGGAAAATTAGACAATTTTAGAGAATGAATAAAAGGAAAATATTCTAAATACACAATCATATCATCTGCACACAGAGACAATTTGACTTCCTCTCTTCCTATCTGAACACCCTTTATTTCTTTCTCTTGCCTGATTGCTCTGGCCAGAACTTCCAATACTATGTTGAATAGGAGTGGTGAGAGAGGGCATCCTTGTCTTGTGCCAGTTTTC
Source organism: Rhinopithecus bieti (assembly GCF_001698545.2). NCBI lineage: Eukaryota > Metazoa > Chordata > Mammalia > Primates > Cercopithecidae > Rhinopithecus > Rhinopithecus bieti. Next base: position 2,344,141 of record NW_016806973.1, on the reverse strand, counting down.
AAAGGGAATGCTTCCAGGTTTTGACCACTCAGTATGATATCGGCTATGGGTTTGTCAGAAATAGGTCTTATTATTTTGTGATACATTTCATCAGTACCTAGTTTATTGAGAGTTTTTAACATGAAGCGTTGTTGAATTTTATCAAAGGCGTTTTCTGCATCTATTGAGATAATCATGTGATTTTTGTCATTGGTTCTGTTTATCTGACCAATTACATTTATTGATTTGCGTATGTTGAACCAGCCATGGGTCCCAGGGATGAAGCCAACTTGATCGTGGTGGATAAGCTTTTTGATGTGCTGCTGGATTTGGTTTGCCAGTATTTTGTTGAGGATTTTCTCATCGATGTTCATCAGGGAAATCGGCCTGAAATTTTCTTTTTTTGTTGTGTCTCTGCCAGGTTTTGGTATCAGGATGATGCTGGCCTCATAAAATGAGTTAGGGAGGATTTCCTCTTTTTCTATTTTTTGGAATAGTTTCAGAAGGAATGGCACCCGCTCTTCTTTGTACCTGTGGTAGAATTCAGCTGTGAATCTGTCTGGTTCTGGGCTTTTTTTCGGTTAGTAGGCTATTAATTACTGCCTCAATTTCAGAACTTGTTACTGGTCTATTCAGGGATTTGACTTCTTCCTGGTTTAGTCTTGGGAGGGTGTTATGTGCGGGAATTTATCCATTTCTTCTAGAATTTCTAGTTTGTTTGCATACAGGTGTTTATAGTATTATCTGATGTACACAGTTTGTATTTCTGTGGGATCAGTGCTGATATCCCCTTTACTATTTTTTATTGTGTCTATGTGATTCTTCTGTCTTTTGTTCTTTATTAGTCTGGCTAGCATCTATTTTGTTAATATTTTCAAAAGAAACAACTCCTGGATTCATTAATTTTTTGAAGGTTTTTCTTGTGTCTCTGTCTCCTTCAGTTCTGCTCTGATCTTACCTATTTCTTGTCTTCTGCTTGTTTTTCTCCTTAAGCTTATAAGCAATTTCAGCAAAGACTCAGGATACAAAATCAATGTGCAAAAATCACAAGCATTCTTAAACACCAACAATAGAGAGCCAAATCATGAGTGAACTCCCATTCACAACTGCTACAAAGAGAATAAAATGCCTAGGAATACAACTTACAAGGGAGGTGAAGGACCTCTTCAAGGAGAACTACAATCTATTGCTAGAGGAAATAAGAAAGGACATAAACAAATGGAAAAAGGTTCCATGCTCATGTATAGAAAGAATCAATGTCATGAAAATGGCCTTACTGCCCAAAGTAATTTATAGATTCAGTGCTATCCCCATCAAGCTACCATTGACTTTCCTCACAGAATTAGAAAAAACTACTTTAAATTTCATGTGGAAACAAAAAAGTGCCCGTATATCCAAGACAATCCTAAACAAAAAGAAGAAAGCTAGAGACATCATGCTACCTGACTTCAAACTATACTATAAGGCTATACCAACTATACCAAAACAGCATGGTACTGGTACCAAAACAGATATATAGAACAATGGAACAGAACAGAGGCCTCAGAAATAACACCACACATCTACAACCATCTGATCTTTGACAAACCTGACAAAAACAAGCAATGGGGGAAGGATTCCCTATTTTATAAATGGTGTTGGAAAACTGGCCTAGCCATACGCAGAAAACTGAAACTGGACCCTTTCCTTACACCTTATACAAAAATTAACTCAAGATGGATTAAAGACTTAAACATAAGACCTAAACCCATAAAAACCCTAGAAGAAAACCTAGGCAATACCATTCAGGACATAGGTATGAGCAAAGACTTGATGACTAAAACACCAAAAGCAATGGCAACAAAAGCCAAAATTGACAAATGGGATCTAATTAAGCTAAAGAACTTCTGCACAGCAAAAGAAACTATCATCCGAGTGAACAGACAACCTACAGAATGAGAGAAAAATTTTTCAGTATATCCATCTGACAAAGGGTTAATATCCAGAATCCACAGGAACTTAAACAAATTTACAAGGAGAAAAAACAAACAACCCCATCAAAAAGTGGGCAAAGGATATGAACAAACACTGCTCAAAAGAAGACATTTATGTGGCTAAAAAACATATGAAAAAAAGCTTATCATCACTGGTCATCAGAGAAATGCAAATCAAAACCACAATGAGATCCCATCTCATGACAGTCAGAGTGGAGATCATTAAGAAGTCAGGAAACAACAGATGCTGGAGAGGGTGTGGAGAAATAGGAACACTTTTACACTGTTGGTGAAAGTGTCAATTCGTTCAACCATTGTGGAAGACAGTGTGGCAATTCCTCAAGGATCTAGAACCAGAAATACCATTTGACCCAGCAATACCGTTAGTGAGTATATACTCAAATGTTTATAAATCATTCTACTATAAAGACACATGCACACGTATGTTTATTGTGACACTGTTAACAATAGCAAAGACTTGGAACCAACCCAAATGTCCATCAATGATAGACTGGATAAAGAAAATATGGCACATATATACCATGGAATACTATGCATCCATAAAAAAGGATGAGTTCATGTGCTTTTCAGGGATATGGATGAAGCTGGAAACCATCATTCTCAGCAAACTAACACAGGAACAGAAAACCAACCACCACATGTTCTCACTCATAAGTGGGGGTTGACCAATGAGAACACATGGCCTCAAGGAGGGAAACATCACACACCAGGGCTTGTCAGGGGGTGGGGGGTTAGTGGAGGGATAGCATTAGGAGAAATACCTAATGTAGATGACGGGTTGATGTGTGCAGCAAACCACCATGGCACCTGTATACCTATGTAACAAACCTGCACATTCTGCACATGTATCCCAGAACTTAAAGTATAACAATAAAAAAAGGAAAATATTTATAAGAAATGTGGTGGCTCATGCCTGTAACCCCAGCACTTTGGGAGGCTGAGACGGGTGGATCACCTGAGGTCAGGAGTTGGAGACCAGCCAGGCCAACATGGTGAGACCCCATCTCTACTAAAAAATACAAAAATTAGCTGGGCGTGGTGGCAGGCTCCTGTAATCCCAGCTACTTGGGAGGCTGAGGCAGGGGAATTGCTTGAACCTGGGAGGCGGAGGTTGCAGTGAGCCAAGATCGTGCCATTGCACTCCAGCCTGGGCAACAAGAGCAAGGCTCTGTCTCATTAAAAAGAAAAAGAAAATAAAATACTTCTCTTCATTCCCTTTCTGTTTAGAAGTGTCCACAACCACAAGCATTTGTGAAAATTCATGCTTATAAAATAAGTCTTCTTTTTTCTAACCAATAGACTATCTTTATGATGTCCGATTTTCTAAAGAGGCAAACCCAGTACCTGAATTATCAATTTATTCTATTTTCTACAATCAAAACAGGCAAGTTAAAAGGTGTAGTCTAATCAAAAGTGCTTTTAAAAAGTAATTATTTCAGATTTCTAGAAAACTCCACCTGACACTATCTGAAAGCTGACATAATAATACTACCCCATATCCCAGCTATTTATTGTCTTTGAATTGTCTTCAGGAAAAAAATTCAGAAATTATGAGCTTCAGACTAACCAAAGGGAACAATTACATAAATTATTCAATATTGAAAATGTGTGTAATTTAGGCTATTATAATTATATATAAAATGATAAAAGCAATTTCACATTTAAAAAATCACATTTACCTTTTTCCTCTTAGGGAAATATATATGCATAAAATAAAGCTTAGGTAGCAATTATAAATTATAGATAAAAATTGAATAATTACAGTCCTGGTTTCTTACATTATGATTATGATGATTATTTTATTTCATTAAACACACTTACCAAAACTTTTAACTAACTGCATTTTGCCCTATTCAGCTAACAAGAAAAGGGAGAAATTGATAGTCAAGCCCTGTTTCAAAATTTTTCAGTGTAAGTTCTGACCACTGAGTGACACAGACTTTAGGAAGTTTGGAATGACATGAGTGGAGTTAGACAGATTAACATGTTTAACAAAAAGAGTCAGTGTTTCTTCTGCCTTAGGCTCCCTCTGATCCAACACGAAATCTATTTAGTTATACAAATAATTACGTTATCCACTTCATTTCCCCAAAATAAATACACTTGAGTGGAAAGTGCCCCATTTGTAATGAAATCTTTGTTTCCATTTTGAGCTCATTAGTCCATTTAATTCAAGAAAATTAAATCAAATCAAGGAATGAAAATTTCAGTAAGTATTGCCCTTTAGGTTCTCATCATGATACACAAAAATGAAAACTCCCTAAGTTTTTTGCCCCTGTTTTAAACTGCTACCCTTGCTAGATTAATTCTTGGTGAATCCTTGTGCATACTTTATACAGTTGGGGCGGGGGGATACACTTTGTTTCAAGAGTTCATTTTATCATATTCAGTTTTCTAAACTGCTTTTTAAATTTTTTTTTTTGAGGTAAACCTAGATATGGGAACCATTCAAAAGAAAGAGATGCCTTAATTTTTATATTATTATTATTTGAAGATTAGGTGAGAACAGAACTCTTTCACTGCACCTGACTAATGTAGTTGCGAGTGTTGTGTTATTTCATGTAATTCAAACAGTTCAGGTACAACTAAGTTATGTGATTAGTTGTTGATGTTATTAATTTTGACATAAGTCTGATACCATCAGGAAATAGCTCAGGAAATAGCTTTATTGAGTCATCATTTATTCATTGGAACTGCATATCTATTTTGTCCACATTGAGATAAAATTCCTTTCTTTAATATTTTCTGATAATACATATAACTGCTACTAATTAAAAAACATTTTGGAAAACATTTTAGAAAAAAACAACCAAAATTAGCTATAATTCCATCATCCAGATTTATCTACACTGTGCTTTTAAAATTTCATCAATAGTCTTTAAACATATATACCTTAAAATCTGGACTAGAGCCATAAAGACAGTATAAAAGCTAATAGTATATTAAATTTTGTAAGCTTCCTATTATGCTTAACAGCAAATTATGCTCCCATATTCCTAAGTATTCTTGCACATGTTGCAATGTCAATTTAACTCACAATGATCAGAAAAGCATATTAGTGAAATTCTTTACTGCAGATGACTCACTGTCACACAGCATTGTTCAGGAATATGTGTGATGTCCAGGTGACAGAGCCAGTTCTTTACTGTTGTCCTCTGGTCCATCTATAGGCAGTGACAGAGCAGACTCATATCAACATTTAGAAGCCTCCTCCTCTGGTCTCCTTTCCTCTTATCTTTTCTACTTCTTTTCTGTAGGTGGCATCCCTGTTACACATTGCTCTATTCCTCTTTCTACCCATATTTGCAATTCTTCAGTGTGGAGTTTCTACAGTAAAAAAAGTGGCTGGACGAGGTGGGTGGATCACGAGGTTAGGAGTTCAAGACCAGCCTGACCCAGATGGTGAAACTCCATCTCTACTAAAAATACAAAAGTTAGCCGGGCATCAGTGGTGGGTGCCTATAGTCCCAGTTACTTGGGAGGCTGAGGCAGGGAATTGCTTGAACCCGAGAAGCAGAGGTTGCAGTGAGCTGAGATCGTACCACTGCCCTCCAGTATGGGCAACAGAGTGAGACTCCATTTCCAAAAAAAAAAAAAAAAAAAAGAGGCTGGGCTGGATGGTTCATTCCTGTAAACCCAGCAATTTGGGAGGCTGAGGTGGGAGTCTGAGCCCAGGAGTTTGAGACCAACCTGGGCAACATGGAGAAACCACATATCTACAAAAATACAAAAATAAACTGGGGCTGGGAGCAGTGGCTCATGCCTGTAATTCCAGCACTTCGGGAGGCCAAGATGGGGGGATCACCTGAGGTCAGGAGTTTGAGATCTGCCTGGCCAACACGGTGAAACCCCGTTTCTACTAAAAATACAAAAATTGGCTGGGTGTGGTGGTGCACACCTGTAATCCCAGCTACTTGGGAGGCTGAGGCAGGAGAATTGCTTGAATTTTGGGAGGCGGAGGTTGCAGTGATCCTGGGCAACAGAGTAAGATTTTATTTCAAAAAAAAAAAGTATATATATGTATATCAAGAGTGGCGGTGTACACATGTAGTCCCAGCTACTCAGAAGGCTGAGGCAGGAGGATCACCTGAGCCTGGAGATCCAGTCTGCAGTGAGCTGTGATTGTGCCACTGCACTCTAGCCTGGGTGATAGAGGACAGAGGGAGACCTTGTCTCAAAAAAAAAAAAGAAAGAAAGAAAGAACAATAGATTGTGTGCATATATAATTTTATGTAAAATTACAAATATACACTTAAAAATATATTTATATTCTCACATAAAAGAAAATGATTTTATGTATACATAAAATCTTATATTTATATACACAATATTTTTTCTTTTAGAAATGTAGTTTTTGACTTCTCCATCCTGATATGCTATATGAGAGAAATACATTTTTTCAAATGAAAGTGAAGATGGTGAGGGTGCAAAAAGGTAATGAAAGCATAGACCTTTTTCATGTTTTAAGCTGTAGGTTATTCTGCATAGCATGTTGCAACCCTAGACTGTTGCTCCCACCTCACCTGGAACGTGAATCGCTTCTTTGTCAGGTGTCTTCTCACTATAGATGCTACCCTCCTGTTAGTCACTTGGTAGCCATGGTGAGATTTAAAACAGCCATCTGTTTTAAATTATCTTGTAGGTGTTGTTTGGTGACAAAATGTTCCACCCTCATACATTGTTTGACCAATTCATTGCCACCAAAGTGTGCAGTCGGAAGCTATTCCATCGTATTTGCAGCAACTTCCTATTTACTCTGAGTGGATTTGATCCGCAAAACTTAAATATGGTAAGTGTAAGTAATTGGGTCTGGGAAAACATTTGTTTTGTTGCACAGAGGTGATGAAAGTTCATTCTGGTGAAAGTTCACAGATCAGATCACCTGTCATGACATCACAGAGCTGGTGTTCATATAACTCTTACTTTACTTAATCATGGCCTCAGAGTGCAACAGTGGTGATGCTGGCTGTGTGGATATTCCAAGAGAAGCCATAATTACTTCCTTTAAGTGAAAAAGTGAAAGTTCTGGACTTAATAAGGAAAGAAGAAAAACTTTTCTTGCAGTATATTGTTAGAATTATTCTGTTTTTATTATTAGTTATTGTCATTAATCTCTTACTGTGCTTACTTTGTAAACTAAACTTTCTCATACATATATATGTATAGGAAAAACATAGTGTATTTAAGGTTCTGTACTATCTGTGGTTTCAGATATCCACTGAGGGTCTCAGAACATACACCCTACAGGTAAGGGGGGACTACTCTACTATGATTGTAATGGCTACATATTATGCCATCATATGGACGTACCAAACTTATTTAGCTAATCTATTATTCAAGGATTTAAGTTATTTTTACATTTTCCATTTATAAATAACAATGCAGTGAAAACTATTTTTCTCCAATAGATTCCTTAAGATAAATTCCTACAGGTGAATGATTAGATCAAGAATACAAACATTTCATGGCTCTAAATTCAAAATATCATGTGTCTAATAGAGAGCTATGATTGACACTCTCTGGTAGTTGGTAATTGTCTGTTTGCCTCCTCCTCTGCTGACCCTGAACCTAAGATCCATCTTTGCCTTTTTCTGCTCTGCTTTACCTCCTGGGAAGCTGATTGGCATGAGCTTGATTACACCATGTGGGCTTCCTTGCCCTTGGTGTCTGGTTAGGTTCAGCTACAAAAAGGCACTGGCAGGAGATGGAAAGGTGGAAATAGAAGATCAGGGGATTCATCCATACTCACCACACCCTCTCTATTTTTCTTCCTGGAAATAACTGTGGTGTACATTTAGAGTTCTTATAGGAAATCCCAATTTCTACAGTGCAGACTTTAACCAGTCTCCTGTAATCCAATTTTCTCCCTTTCTGGGCTGAAGTTTGGTAATGGTTTTCTGCTGCATCTACTTCTTGGGTGCCTCGCTTATAATTTATAATTCCCTTAACTGTGTTCACACCTCAGTAAATAGAACCTATTGACTCCACATACACTGACCTTCTAAAGTAAGTCCAGGAAGGTTTTCCTGATTCCTGGGACTGCTGGCCTCCTCCCCGAAAGGTCTGACTTGCCTGTAGCACTGTGATTGATACTTAAGACTCAGCGTCATGAGCAAAGTCCCACGTCTGCCCTGTGCCTGTGCCCGCATGACTGCCCAACCATCCCCAAATCAAGATGGCGTCTCTTATGTTCCTCTTTTCAAATCTTACATAGTGCCTCTCAGTAGAAGATACAACTGGAACCCTGCTGTGAAAAATATCCAGGAAATGCAAGAAGAGTTTAGAAGGGTGAGCATGCTTCCAAAAACAACAAGCTGTATCTGGCACAGTTCACCCCTTGGATAATAACTTTTATATACATCTTCCACTCATACTTAAACTTTCAAACTCAACAGTGGCAATATCGTATTTTGCCTAACATGGTGCCAAGAAGATGTACTCATTACAAACCCCACACTAGGAGATCAAACTTCTTATAAGTCTCTGTACTTTCTTGTGATATGTATTCATTTACTAGTACAGCCACTATCATGTTTTGATCTTATACAACTTAATGACCACCACCACCAATTTACAGTAGAAAATTTTACTAGATGGGAATGAGCGTCAGCAAAGGATTTTGCAACTTGTCATGAGGTTGTAGGTGGAACTTATAATTTTTTCATTCAATGTTAATTTCTTGTTTCTTTGCCCTCAGCTTGAGTTTTATCGAGTCATAGTTCTTGACCTTGTAGATTGAGTCAAATTATCATTGAAATTCTGAGTCATGCCACGCATGGTGGCTCATGCCTATAATCCCAGCACTTTGGGAGGCTGAGGTGGGCAGATCACCAGAGGTTGGGAGTTCAAGACCAGCCTGACCAACATGGAGAAACCCCATCTCTACTGAAAATACAAAATTAGCTGAGCATGGTGGCACATGCCTGTAATCCCAGCTATTTGGGAGGCTGCGGCAGGAGAATCACTTGAATCCGGGAGACAGAGGTTGCGGTGAGTTGAGATTGTGCCATTGCACTCCAGCCTGGGCAACAAGAGTGAAACCCTGCCTCAAAAAACAAAACAAAACAAAACAAAAAACCAAACAGCAACAAAAACAACAACAAAAAAGAAATTCTGAGTCATTAGTGATCTTACTACTTGGGAGTGTTTTACTCTTTCATTATCTTATGTCATTGGACAGGGGCATTACTAAGAAGCACAATCAGGAATTCACTTGAATTCCAGAAATTATTCTTGTGGTTTCCATTTTGCAGTAACAGCTGCATTTTTCCCTTGATAAGCAGGAATGATCAAACGCGATTCATCTTTGTTGCTAATTGATGACCTGTACGTGACAATGTGGCAGCCTCAACTTGGAATTCAGAAAAGCCATTGTGCTCACAGGTGGAAACACATTATCTTTTCAAAATCAAAGTCCTATAAAGTTTCATTGTGCAAGATTTGGAGGAGAGGAAATATAATAAAGAATTAGACACCATATTTTGATATTTGATTTTGATATTTGACTGCCTCACATGCCTTGCTCCCATGACTACCTCTCTGCCTCCTGTCTGGGCACACTGATAAGAAAGCCTGGCTACTCTCTCCTTTGGCGCAGGCCAGAGGTTCAAATGATTCAAGTTCCTGCCTGTGTACAGCATCTCTCACCATGCTCCTACACCCAGCACAGTAATAACCCTTAGGCCACGAGGGATCCACCATCATGGATAGGATTAATGCCTTATAAAAGGGCTGAAGGAAACTAGCGGGGCCGACTAGTTCAATTTTTTACTTGCTCACTCAAGCCAATTTTGGACCTGTTTAGGAGACCTGCCCTGCTCCCTCCAGAAAACGAAAGTAATAAACCTTTTCATACCTTCTTAATACATATATGATGTTATCAGTCGTGATATCTGATCTAAATTATCAGTGGAGGACCATCCTGTATAGAGGTGCTACAACAAATGGTAAAAATGTTGACTTTGATCATTAGGATTAATAATAAGAAGAGCCACTGTATTTTCATCCATTGGCTCCAAATACATTTTGGCAATGGGAAAAGCAACTCCTCATGTTGGTAAATGGCTATCCTTCAAGATATGAGGATATATTAAAGAACAGCATCCCAGATATAAAACGAGTTGTCACCACCAGCCAGCTTCATAATTGATCTCTAATGGATCATTTTACTATTTTATAAATAACGTATTTATGCCTTCCTTTTGAAAACTTACAACTGGTTTTTAAAATTTGCTGAACTAGCTGAGGCCCCTAGCACAATGATGAATAGAAGTAACAATGCGAGGCAACTTTACTTCATTTCTGAACTCAAGGGGGAAAAAGAGCAACATTCACTATTAAGATAGATGCTACAACTTTTTCTTCAGATTTTCATTATCAAATGTATCTGTTAAATTTGTCTTTGTATCGAGCCAAATCATGAGTTAGTAGCTTCAATCTTTATCATGTATTTAGATGCTAAGTCTCTGGGTAAGAAGTTCAGGCTAGGCTAAGTTGGGTAATTCTTTGATGGTCTTGATAGATGATGTCTGTTCAAGTAAGCCTTATAATCGTTGTGAAGTGATCAACTTTATTTCTGGTACTTCATTTTGCTTTAAACTCTGCTTCTTATTTTAACATAGCTACCTTTCTTCTATGGGTGTTTATATGGTATATCTTTTTTCTATACCTTTACTTTACATTTTCTGCATGCAAATAATTCAGATGTATTTTTTATGGGAATGTATATATAATTTTGTTTGTATTTTTTCATTTAGACTGATAAACACTTTTTTTCACATGCATAATTGTACATTTATTTATACTTTGAGTTTTATTTCTGTGATATGATTATGTTATTCTTACTTGGCGCTAATATTTTACTTCTCATTTCCCTTCTTTTAGACTGATTAATATATTTAATATTTTTGTTATTCTATTTTTCTTATTGGTATGTTAGTTATATAGTCTTTCACTATTCTGTGAATTGTTAACCTAGACATTTTACGCTCTCTTGACCTATTTAATTCTTTCATTTAATACTTTCAAACACAACAATGTATATATTTTGTTTTATTCAAAATGTTATTTTTTTGTCTTGTTTTGTTTTTGGCTTGCTCTGTCACCATGGCTGGAGTGCAGTGGTGAGATCTCAGCTCACTGCAACCTTTGCCTCCTGGGTTCAAGCAATTCTCCTGCCTCAGCCTTCTGAGTAGCTGGGATTACAGGCACCTCCCACCATGCTTGGCTAATTTTTGTATTTTTAGTAGAGATGGGGTTTCTCCATGTTGGTCAGGCTGGTCTCCAACTCCTGACCTCAAATTATCTGTCCTGCCTCGGCCTCCCAAAGTGCTAGGATTACAGGTGTGAGCAACTGTGCCTGGCAAAAATGTTACTTCGTATTTACCCACATATTTCACATTTTATTGCTTTTTGCAATTAAGTGTATATGAAATCCTAACTGTGATCTTGCTACCTCTTATCCTCTCTTTTGCAGTTTTTATTCTTTTGTCTTTCTGAGCTTTAGTCTTGATAGTTTCTTCTCACCTGTCTGCAAGTTTACTATGTTCTTCAGTTATGTCTCATTTCCTCTTATATTTGCACACTAAGTTATTAATTTTGGTAAACACACATTTACACTAAACTTTTTTGTTTCAAAAGAGTTTTAAAAACTATGATACCAGGAGTCTCACTCTGTTGCCCAGGCTGGAGTGCAATGGCATGATCTCGGCTCACTACAACCTCCGCCTCCCTGATTCAAGCGATTCTCCTGCCTCAGCTTCCCGAGAAGTTGGGATTACAGGCACCTGACACCGCACCCGGCTAATTTTGTGTTTTTAACAGAGATAGGGTTTCACCATGCTGGCCAGGCTGGTCCTGAACTCCCGACCTCAGGCAATCGGCCCGCCTTGGACTCCTGAAGTGCTGGGATTACATACAGGCGTGAGCCACCGCGCTCGGCTGATACCACTTTTTAAAATCTTTTAGTTCTTTCTTGAAATGCTGCTTAAACTTGCCTTTACAGTAACTGTAGATATTTTACAACCCATACATATGATTAATTCTACTCTTTGGAGTACCCGAGGACCTATTTTTATTTAATGTTTTGTGTATGTTGGTCCCTACTCATCTGCCATATCTTCTAATTTCCCTAGATATCTTTGTGTGGTGGACATTTTAGTTGAAAAGCTATTTTTAGAAATAAATTTCAGGGTGTTGGATAATCTAATATCCTCCCAGAGAAAACTTTTTAACCTCTTCAGGACCTGAGAACATAAGAAATGTGTGACCACCCTAACCCGATTTCAGAAAGTTAGATTGTTTAGGACCGCTGGTATAACTCAAAGAGATGTTCTAGTCCTGTGTAAGGGCTTTCTTACTTCTATGTATGTTTAGTCATAGGACACAGCACTTTAAAGCTTCAACTCTAAATAAGAATGGTTTACAGTGCCTCATAGTTAGCGTGTTCTATTGTATTCTTACTCTTCTTTTTCTAGCTCCACAAGGGTACACATTTCTTGCTAATTCTATCAGCATAGTGGCCATAAATGCTTGGCTTCTTTCACTGATATACAATGTATATCACATCTTAGCCTTGTAACTTCTCATTATTTGATTATTCTAGGAAATTATTTTAGTTACTGCAGTTATAATTTTATTTTGTTTTAAGTAAAGATTGCCATTTCCTAAATTCACCATTACTAAAATCAGAAGTCTCTCACTTCACTGTTTTATTCAGGGATTTTCTTCCCGACTCTGTGTCTTAGTCCATTTGTGCTGCTATAACAAAATGTCTTAGCCTGGGTAATTTATAATTGGCATAAATGTATTGATCACAGTTAAGGAGACTGGATATTAAAGATCAAGGTACCAGCGGGTTCATTGTCTGGTCAAGGCCCAATCTCATTTATGAGGCATTAAACCTATTCGTGACAATGGATTCTTCATGGCCTGATCACTTCTTAAATGTTTCACACCTTAAAACTGTATGCTGGGGGTATAAGTTTCAGTATAAATTTTGAAGAACACACAAACATTCAGACTGTACCATCCTGATAGGAAAAGCTGATAGAACCGTAAATCTCATGAACTTGAGGTGCTTTACACAATATTTTATTATAAAATAATATTCCTTGATCAAAGGCAATGCTGAGTGAAATGTTATGATGATGAATAAGGTATTTAATAAATATATGGATGGTAGTGTTGGCGAAATTAATACAGATAGAGAATGCAGCTACAAATTAGGTGTAAGTGTCTATTTTACTGAGGACAAATTGCTGCTCCTGCCATGATGGAAGAATTCCAATGTAATCAATCTTAATTTGCTACCAGTTGGCTGTTCTTTCTCTCCAGGGAATCATGCCATATCAAGGAATCAACACTGTTCTGTTGTTGACATATTAGATATGCAGTAGCAACGTTAGCCAAATCAGTCTTGGTAAGACAAGACTATGCAATCATTTTATCTCTGCTGGCATGGCTATATTTTTTATGTACTCATTTAGCGAGAGGCAGGTCATTTGGGGAAGAAGGCAGATTGACCTCTATTGAATACATCATTTTATCTACCTGATCACTAAGAGCTTGATTTATATAAGAGCTTGATCTATAGAAGATATGCTCTGATGATCAATCTTACGGCAATTAAAGCTTCGTATTCTTATACTGAGTATCAGTCCAGAGATCTCACATTCATTCCTCAAATCTTATTCCTTCTGAGCTTGTGATAATCAGCAAAGCGATTAGCCACTGTTCATGTTTCAGTGTGGCTCCAAAACTTGGTTATCTCTTCTTAGAGGCAAAGTAGACGAACAGATTTATTGTTCCACGTTCTATCCATGGGAAGTAATTTTTTATCCACTGTTATTCAAGGACATACCTGTGAGGGACTTTGTGAGCAACCAGTGTTGCTTTAGGCCATGTCAACCTATTATATGGAACTATCCTAAATGAAGCTCTGGGGTTTTTTATTTCTCATTTAACTGGTCATAAAGAATTCCACATGAAGCCATAGATTTGGGTTGAGGTAGAGGTGGTAATAGTAGGTCCTTGGGAGCCCGAGCCATTGATTATAAGATTTTTGCCTTTAGAAAGAGCTTTGTCGTGATATTTTCTATAACACTCACACTTGGCAATAGAATACTTAACTCTAGACCTTCATAGATCACACATATTTTCTGATACATATGTTCTTTTTGTTTGTTTGTTTGTTTTGAGACAGTCTCACTTTGTTGCCCAGGCTAGAGTGCAGTGGAGTGATCTTGGCTCACTGCAACCTCCACCTCCTGGGTTCACGCCATTCTCCTGCCTCAGCCTCCCAAGTAGCTGGGACTACAGGCGCTTGCCACCATGCCCGGATTTTGTATTTTAGTAGAGATAGNTTTCTATAACACTCACACTTGGCAATAGAATACTTAACTCTAGACCTTCATAGATCACACATATTTTCTGATACATATGTTCTTTTTGTTTGTTTGTTTGTTTTGAGACAGTCTCACTTTGTTGCCCAGGCTAGAGTGCAGTGGAGTGATCTTGGCTCACTGCAACCTCCACCTCCTGGGTTCACGCCATTCTCCTGCCTCAGCCTCCCAAGTAGCTGGGACTACAGGCGCTTGCCACCATGCCCGGATTTTTGTATTTTTAGTAGAGATAGGGTTTCACCGTGTTAGCCAGGATGGTCTCGATCTCCTGACCTCATGATCTGCCTGCCTTGGCCTCCCAAAGTGCTGGGATTACAGGCGTGAGCCACCATGCCCGGCCAGATATATATGTTCTAATATACGTATTTTCTGACAGGCAGGTCAGATCACAAGTCAATTTGTCACTCATGGTCAGGTATTCTGTCTCTACTAGTGCCCAGCATTAAGCCAGAAGTTGTCAAAAGGAGAATATCTTTTGGAAGAAGAGTGCATGCTTTCCTCAACCTAGACAATGTTTGTCTTATCACAGCTTGTCAGAAGCTCCATATATACCAACCACATCTGCCACAGACACTTGCAGTTCTATTGACCTGGCTCATACAGCTCAACTGGCTTAGTGGCTTGCAGTGTCCTGGACTTACTCTTGTTCTTGAACCCACAAAACTGGACAGTCTTTTAGTTTATTTAGTAAATGGGTCCAATTGGTATACTCTACCAATAAGTTATATATAATTTTCCCATTGTAGAAAGTTGTGCTTCTTTCTTAGAAGAAAACTCCAACAACTTTATCATTTTTCCTTTGGAAAAACAATCTAACATACCTCAGAAAACTAGACTCATAGACTCTTTTCTTAGTTAATGACCATGGATTTTCACTTAATTTTTACTCTCTGATAAGAGAGAAGCATTTCTTACCAATAGGATAAAATAGTTATTACTTCCTGATCAATTGATCCAATCAGTAAGTGACAAATATGGCAAAATGGTATGATGCTCAAACTGATATCAAGATAAGCAAGGTCCCTTAAAGACTAGACTATGACAATAATGGAGATGACATAACCCTGAGGTAAGACTGAGAAGGTATGCTTATGTCTCTACCAAGTGAAAGAAAACTATATCTAGTGGTCTCTACTGATGACAAATTGCTGCTCCTGCCATGATGGAAGAATTCCAATGTAATCAATCTTGATTTGCTACTAGTTGGCTGTTCTTCCTCTCCAGGGAATTGTGCCATATCAAGGAATCAACACTATTCTGTTACTGACATATTAAGTATGCAATCGTAATGTTGGCCAAATCAGTCTTGGTAAGACAAGACTATGCAATCATTTTATCCCTGCTAGCATGGTTATATTTTTTATGTACTCATTTAGTGAGAGCCAGGTCATTTGGGAAAGAAGGCAGACTGATCTCTGTTGACTAGGTCATTTTATCTACCTGATCACTAAGAGCTTGATCTATAGAAAATATCCTTGATCTATAGAAGATCTAAGAAGATACATCTCTTTTTTGATTGGTAGAGATAACAGAATTTTTTGAATAGATAGCTGTATGTCAGGTGGCAGAGGCTATGTTAATTTGCTTACAAAGATAGGGCATCAGTACAATTAGGGTTCTCATGTGGCTATATCATGGATTTATATTGTCATTTTTAAAGATAGGTTTGCCTTATACAAAGGTTAATAAGAAAGTTAAGTAGAAACATAATTCATTGTTGCTTTAAACTTTGAAATTCCCTGAGAAATATGGTTTTGAATTTAGTTGTCTTTTTTGACATAGGAAGTTCAATTGGTTCTATCTTTTTTCTACTAGATTCTTTAACACATTTATCATAGTTATTTTACATACCCTATCTGAAAGGGTCTATATCTTGGCCATTGCTTACTGATTAATTTATCTCTTGTTAATACCTCTACTCCTACCCCACACAACTCTTTTTTTTTTTTTTTTTTTTTTTTTTTTTTTTTTTTTTGAGACATAGTCTTACTCTGTTGCCCAGGCTGGAGTGCAGTGGTGTGATCTTAGCTCCCTGCAACCCTTTCCTCCTGGGTTCAAGCGATTCTTTTGTCTCAGCCTCCTGGGTAGCTGACTACAGGCACGTACCACCTAGTCCGGCTAATTTTTGTATTTTTAGTAGAGACGGGGTTTTGCCATGTTGGTCAGGCTGGTCCATCCAACTCTATTTTATGTCTCATGATTTTTGATTAAATGACAGACACTAAGTGTAAAAAACAAACAAACAAACAAACAAAAAACACAGACAGTTCAAACCTGTGTTGTTCAAGGGTCACCTGTACTCCATTTCCTCCTGGGTTCAAGGAATTTTCCCGCCTCAGCCTCCCTAGCAGCTGGGACTACAGGTGCCCACCACCACACCCAGCTAATTATTTTTGTATTTTTAGTAGAGACGGGGTTTCACCATGTTCACCAGGCTGGTCTCAAACTCTTAACCTTATGATCTGCCCTCCTCTGCCTCCCAAAGTGCTGGGATTACAGGTGTGAGGCACTGTGCCTGGCCATCCCCAGATTTTTAATGGAAAATGATGCTGTACTGAGATGAAGAGCTTGCAGTGAGTATGAAATCCTCATGTGTTTGTGTGTGTAGGACTCCCAATTATATTCCAAACTGATATTCTAATCACACTCAATCTTTACAATTTTAGCTGAGTCCTTTCTACCTGCTTCTATGACAGCCACTCCTTCCTCTCATGCTTTGGTAAAGGGAAAACCATTTGGTTTTCTGCCTCCTTTTAGGGATTTGTCACTCTTGTATTCAAGTGTCTTGGATACCTTAAGACCTTCAGCTCTTTGATGAGTTATAGAAAAGTTAGGTTTTGTAGAATGTCTATTTTTTTTTCTAGATGTTAGGATGGTTGTGACTTTGGTACTTTCTACAACCAGTAAGATTTTTGGTGCAGGAAATTCGAGGCAAACAAAATCATTGGAAAGTTTGAGAAGTAAAAAATTATGGAAGCTCAGAGATTATCAGGAAGCCATCTCTAGCAGTTTTATCTGTGATCACACTGAAGTAGATGGTTCTCAGCAGGGCATGCATCCAAAATCTATAGGCTTCTGCCTTCAGCAAATTGCTGACAACTGAGCATCTACTTGCTGTTGCCACTTGAGAATAATCTCTTCCAGCTTTCCAAACCAACAGTTAAATTTCTTGTAGAAATCTTTCCATGACCTTCCTGGCAAGAAAAACTTGCAAGTAAAGTGTTCAAGATTCATGCCTCTGTATACTGCAAAGAGTTTGCAATGGTATAAAATAGACTGAGTACCAACAAATAACATCCGGCGCATCTCAGCCCATTAAAGTGTAATTTCCAGTAAAACAAATGATTAAATCTCTAAATATGTGTTTATATAACTGATCTTTTAAATAAATGTTACATGTTTTATAATCCCTAAGTTATATTTAGAGTCTGCTGTAATGGCTCTGCAAATATCACAGGATAAACCATTTTAATTTATTTGAAAAGCACCAAACAAAATTTCTAAAGGAAACTCATGCTAAGCAATTGTTAAAACTAATCTCTGCTTGATAGAAGTCATATCAGTATATAGATTCTATATAACTTATGAGCTTTGGGGCTTATGCTTTTAAATAAAATAATTAAGTAGATTATAAAATGCTTCATTTTGGACATAATAATTCATGTGTTAGTTTATGTGGGTAAAATATTATCATTTTATAGCAAGTTTTTCTCAGAGTCAATGCTATCAAGTCCAGTACGTACTTCTTATCAATGTACTCTAAGTTCTTCAAAATACACCTATGAATAAAATACTACTCAGCAATAAAAATGAATTAAACACTGATGCATACAACAACATCGATCTCAAAAAGCAATATACTAAGGGAAAGAAGCCGGGCATAGAAGAGTTCTACTGTATGAGTCTATTCACATTAAACTCAGGAAAGGACTAATTCCCTGTGACAGAAAACAGATCAGTGGTTGCCTAGGACTGGGGGTATGAAGGGGGCTGACTGGGAAAGTACAAGAAGGAATTTTTGAGGCAAAGGAAATATCCTATATCTTGATTTTGATAGTATAAAAATTTATCACAACTCACTGAAATGAACACTTAAGTGGGTGCATTTTATTTGCATAAATCATATTTTAATAAAGTATAATCAGTCCGCCTTATCTGTGGGTTCTGCACCCATAGATTCAAACAATTGCAGACCAAAAATACCATAGTTTCTCCTCATCCACAGGGGAAATATTATAAGACCCCCAGAGGAAGCCTGAAACTATGGATAGTACTGTGGCTTTAAATACTATGTTTATTTCCTATATAGTAAGTGGCAGGTAGCATATGTAATATGGTTATGCCAGACAGAGGGATGATTCATGTCCTGGGCAGGACAGAACTGGACAGCATGAGGTTTCACCAAGATACTCAGACTGGCATGCACTTTCAAACGTATGAATTGTCTAATTCTGACATTTTCCACTTAATATTTTCAGATCACTATTGATGGTTAAATTAAAACCACACAAGCATGATTAAAACCTTGGACAAATTGGGAGTCGTGTATTAGGGGAAAAAACTAATAAAAATAACAATACAACAACAACAACAAAAAAGTATGGGCCGGGTGCGGTGGCTCATGCCTGTAATCCCAGCACTCTGGGAGGCTAAGATGGGCAAATCATGAGGTCAGAAGTTCAAGACCAGTCTGGCCAACATGGTGAAATCCCGTCTCTACTAAAAATACAAAAAATTAGCTGGGCCTAGTGGCGGGCGCCTGTAATCCCAACTACTCAGGAGGCTGAGACAGAACCCAGGAGGCGGAGGTTGCAGTGAGCTGAGATCCCACCACTGAATTCCAGCCCGGGCAACAGAGTGAAACTCCGTCCCCCCCCCCCAAAAAAGGATGAATAAAAATTACAGTATAACAATGATTTACATGGTATTTACATTGTATTAGGTCTACAGTGATCTACAGACGATTTAAAATACGCAGGAGGATTTGTGTAGGTTATATGCAAATACTGTGCCTTTCTATGAAAGGGACTGTGGAGCCATATATTTGGTATTTCCTGAGTTCTGGAACCAATCCCTCTTGAGAGACAAACTATTTATTAAAACAAAGAAACAAGCAAACAACCAACAGAACTGTCAGATTGGCATGAGGTGGCAAAATTCAGTTTAATGGGGGAAGATGGACTTAGATATAACCAAAAGGTCAAAGCTATAAGTGATCTGAGGCAAGATGACACAGTTTTCAGGAAAGCCTTCTGTTAGGGAATATTCCTAACAATCAATAAGATGTTTATCCGAATGGTGGTTATCCTCAAATCTTCTGGAAGAAACAAATATATATATATAAATCTTCTGGAAGAAACAAATATATATACACACACACACACACACACACACATTTTTTTTTTTACACTGAGACTTTTTTTTTCCCCCGAGATGGAGTCTTGCTCTGTTGCCCAGGCTGGAGTGCAGTGACAAGATCTCTGCTCACTGCAACCACTATCTCCCGGGTTCAAGTGATTCTCCTTCCTCAGGCTCCCGAGTATCTGGGATTACAGGCATGTGCCACCACACCCAGCTAATTTTTGTATGTTTAGCAGAGAGGTGGTTTCACTATGTTGGTCAGGCTAGTCTCAAACTCCTGACTTCGTGATCCGCCCACCTCGTCCTCTCAAAGTGCTGGGATTACAGGCGTGAGCCACGGCGGTCAGCCTCACTGAGACTTTTAAGAGGGAAGAGACACTGGGGTCCACATCTTTTCCTCTTATAAATGATGGCATTTCACAACCCGAGCAGCAATTGAGTAGGCCTGGAGCACAGGTTTCTTGAGTCCTGCTATTGGTGCTTCTTAGACCACTCCTCAAGCGTTCCACACCATCGGGGGTTAAGGTGTAATGTGCCACAGAAATAACAACAGACTTTGGTGCCCTGCAGACAAGGATAAGAATCCTCGCCTTGTCACATAGTAGCTTTGTGACTTTGGCCAGATTACTTGCATTCTATTTGGTTCAGTTTATTTGTTGGTAAATGAGAAAAATCCCGGTGAGCATTAAATCGGGCTGCATATATCAAGCTCCTAATGCAATGGCTGGCATATAAGAAATGTCAAATAAATAGTCAGTACATTAAGCTGTAGTAATAGAGGCCGGTTTTCTTATTTCCATTCTACTTAATTAACGTTCTCTGATATCACTCATGTTTTGTGAGAAAACTTACAAATCAAACAGGCTCCATCACTCCTCCCACCTTAAACGGTGATATGAGTTACCAGGAGGACTTTTGCCACCTTTTATTTGCATGATCCTTAAATTGGTTGTTTAAATTCATCTAAACAAGGTCACTTAGTTAAACTAAAAGTCTAAAATGTTCATTTTGTTAACTTAGTTCATCCAATCGAGTAATTAGATCATAATTTTAAATTCAAATTGTACATAGGACCAACTTAACACTTGTACAAAGGAAAACTGCAACCCATTGAGCACAAAATACATTACACAATGTTAAAACTGAAAGGACACTTAGAAATCAGATATTGAAAATGTATTGAATTTGTAGCTGATTAAATTGTTGTTCAAGTAGATTAAAGATGTGTCTAAAGCAATTGAAATAATTAACAATGGCCCTGGAACCATAATATGTAGCTCAAACATGGCCCTCAAAGTCAGGCAAGTTATAATTCAAATTCCATCTCCATCGTTAACTGTCTCTATGTGAACATGGAGAAACTGCTTCACATTTTTTAACTTTAGTTTTCTTATCAATGAAATGGAGGATAATAATAATTACCAGATAAGATTGTCATGAGACAATGAAAAAAATATATATATGTATAATGTCTACATAATGGCTGGTGTATAGCCGGTACTCAATGTTAAGGCCCTTTGATATCTAGTGCTTTTCAGACTAGGCCACTGTGACATAAATAGAAATCATTGGCTACCCAGATTCCCCTGTGCTTGCTCAGGTAGTCATTTTATACTATGATTCTCATGACCATACTGATTGGATTGGGAGTACATATAAGAGCCACTCTTATTTGCATTCTTCAGAATTTCAACTACAAGAATGAACAGAAAACCAGGCAGAAAATCACACATGAAGTGTGAGTTCATGGGAATTGTGGCAGGCTTAAAAACGACCCTTCAACGATGCCCACACCCTAATCTATGCCACCTGTGAGTATACCGCCTTACATAGCAAAACTAACTTTGCAGATATAATTAAATTAAGTGTCTTGAGATGGGGAGAGAAATTTGTATTTTACAGATGGCCCAAGGGTGTTTCTAAGTGACAGGAAGGTGGTTCAGAGTGGTAGTAGGAGACGTGGTAATGAACCCAAGAGGTTGCAGTGATGTGAAAGGGGGTCATGAGCCAAGCAGTGTCGGTGGCCTGTAGAAGCTGAAAAGGGCAAGGAAAGGAATTCTTCCCTAGAGGCTCCAGAAGCAATGCAGTCCTGCTGACACCTTGATTTTACACTTTGACCTCCAGAACTGGAAGATAACTAATTTGTACTGTTTTAAGCCACTGTAGCAGAAGTATGAAACTAATATAAGAATGTTAGATAACTTGAGTGAATGTCTCCAAACCCTTTCTGCAGAAGGTACTTGGAGTCACATTGAATCTAAGACCACATTTCTGATCCAATTTCCTTGAGGGCCTTCATTGTAATAGCCCTCTATTCTTATGTTTCCTTGAAATGGCTGCCTTTCCACCACCCCAACTGATAGTTTGAGAGAGGTAGGAGGTCTCTCTCCTCTCCTATCAGACAACTGGTAAATAACAACCATATTGCCTTTAGCCATTCATTCATTAAATATGTGCTGTTGATTACAAGGGTCTAGCTGAGCTAGCCAAAGAATGGCCTAGAGCAAGCTTATTATTGCTAATGCAATAAACATAAAGTTCTGTATCTTAAATGGCAGCTAGAAATAGAAAGAAAAGGAATATATATATACATATAGATTTCCAGCCTCAGAAGCACACTTAAATATATAGGCCACTTAGAAAGGAAAGGGTAAAATAATTTGTTTAGAAAAGTGATATTTAAAATGAACACATGCTAAATCATTCTTGGAGGAGAAAATTATTTGCAACAACAACTACCTTCTAGGAAGAACTATTCAATGGATTGTAGTATGTGTTTTTGGTGGCCTTGCAAGTATCTCAGTGAGCTGAATGTTTTCTTCAGACTATTGATTTTGAGAAGTAGAGCACTGCAGGTTGAATCACTTTAGTGATAATGAAACATGCAATTAAAATAAACCCTTGTGATGGCTATAATTACAAAGAAATGGTTTACAGAGAAGGCTATATTTGAAAAGTTGATTTTGAGATTTTCCTGTAACTTTAAATGTTAAGATGAAGAATAGAAGAAAGAGTCACATTCTTCTGTTTTCAAGTGATAGGAGATAGCGATACTTAAACTGACAGTCTTGCCTCACTTAACAAAAGGGATACATTCTGAGAAATGTGTCAGGTGATTTCATCGTTATGTAAATGTCATGGAGTGTGCTTACCCAAACCTAGATGGTACAGCCTACTATGCATCTAGGTTATGGGGTTTACCCTACTGTTCCTAGGCTACACACTTGTTAAGCATGTTACTGCACTGAGTACTACAGGCAGCTATAACACAATGGTAAGTATTTTTGTACCTAATACAGAAAATGTACAGAAAAAAGATAGTATTATATTTTTTTTTTTTTTTTTTTTTGAGAGGGAGTCTCGCTCCATTGCCCAGGCTGGAGTGCAGTGGCATGATCTTGGCTCACTGCAAGCTCCACCTTCCGGGTTCACGCCATTCTCCTGCCTCAGCCTGCCGAGTAGCTGGGGCTACAGGTGCCCGCCACCTCACCTGGCTAATTTTTTGTGTTTTTATTAGAGATGGGGTTTCACCGTGGTCTCGATCTCCTGACTTCATGATCCACCTGCCTTGGCCTCCCAAAGTGCTGGGATTACAGGTGTGAGCCACCGGGCCCGGCCACTATTATAATCTTATAGGACTAATGTCCTCTTATATGTGGTTGCTGATGGAAATGTTAGGTGGCACATGACTGTACTTGTTTCCAGGCACTCTGAACTTGTTAACTTTCTCCCGAAGATGCACTGGCATTAAATGGCAATGGAAGAATATGAGGAGTTAAAATCTTGTAGAAGCAGTACAATTGTATGAAACGGCCATTTTCTTGAGGATTAAATCACAAGGATTTTAAATACTCAGCATCACCATCCAGCACAGTTCCTCAGCCTTGTCTGAAGACTGAGAGGAATCACCTGAGGTGCTTTCAAAATGTAGCGACACCTGACTTCTACCACCAGCAGCTGATTTAACTGGTTTCAGGTGTGGCCTGCATATGTTTTAAATCTTCTTGCACCCAGATAATGGTAATATTCAGCCTGACCTGGCATGCCCACCTGCCGGCTTTTGGATCTATCCTCACTCCACGGCTACGGATCTCTTAACTGAAACTAACTTTTGGCTGTCTAAGCCTTAACAGGTCGGATTGACAACATGGCATTACTTCCACTATGAAAGACAAGCAATGACCCAGCTAAGGCCCAACACACTGGGAATAGCTGTGACAATGATCTCAAACTGAATATTACCAAAACAGCCAGTACCCCTGCCACCGATTTTTCTCTCCTCATAACAAGCTATTTTAATAACTCTGATCATATATGGGTGTGTGGGTAGCAGTAGCTACTTGGATAGCATCTTGGCATTACAAATGCAGTAATTTATCCTAAGAAATCTTAATTCATCTGTTGTCTCTTATTTACATTGGTCTTGAACTTGTACCCAAATCTAGAGGCCTGCTGTTAAAAGAAGTATCCTAACTCAATCAGCTGACAAGGAAAGGAATATATTATGCAGACCTATGGATATTAAGTTACTTTGCTTTAATGGAAAGTGTTTTTTTCTCTGATTTTATTTATTTATTATTATTATTACTACTACTACTTTGGAGATGGAGGCTCGCTCTGTCACCCAGGTTGGAGAGCAGTGGCATAATCTCGGCTCACTGCAACCTCTGCCTCCTGGGTTCAAGTGATTCTCCTGCCTCAGCCTCCCGAGTAGCTGGGATTACAGGCGCCCACCACCATGCCAAACTAATTTTTGTATTTTTAGTAGAAATGGGTTTTCGCTGTCTTGGCCAGGCTGGTCTCGAACTCCTGACCTCAGGTGATCTGCCCACCTTGGTCTCCCAAAGGGCTGGGATTACAGGCGTGAGTCACCGCGCCCTGCCTTTCTCTGATTTTATAACCTCCTTTCTTGTAATACTAATTTAGTAATGTAACATACACTTTTTAAATGACAGGGATTACTGATACCACTTTCATCTGTTCTCTAGTCTGTGGCTTGCCCTTTACTAACTTCAAAGTTGAGCGTGATATAGGGATCTGGGTTGGAGGATTTTGTTACTTATCATGGAGAGACTCATTTTCTAGAGGATGAATGCAGGGTATATGTGATGCCTTACAGAGTTTGGGAACAGAAGATCAGTTGTAGCAAAATCGTTCAGGCTGTTTTTTACCTGGAAAGATGTTCCGGCGTTGTCAGCGTTAGGACAGGCTGGTTCTGTGTTTTGTCGTCTCTTCTCTTACTCCAGCCATATAAATACATAACCTTAGAACACAAACATACACACAAGGTGTGGTCAAAGAGAACGATTTCTCAAAGGAGCTGCATCTGTGAGGAATTCTTGAGACAGTGTAAGCAGGTGAGGGTTTACTGAAGGATAAAATGGCAGCACAAGCTCCCGCAGGAGAGAGAATCACAAAAGACAGTGGTCATATTAAAGGAGATATGTGCCTGGAAGTGGTGGATCCTGGAAGTAGGGCCAGCCAAGGGGCACCTGCTGGGGAAATTAGTTTAGGCACTACAGTGGACCCAGTCAAGCTGCTGGCTCTCTATTCACCCCCTGCGTCACTGTGAGCCATGGCACTGGAGACGTGACATTCAATAAACCTGGGAGCAGTCCTGGGCACAGGGAGGCCGATAAGCCTTCATAAGCTTATAGCAGATGGTCGTAAGCTATGTCAATGAGACTAGTTTTTAGTAGCAAATAATCAAAGTGGATACAGCAGACAATTTGTGTAGAAACATGTAATTGCTGAAAATCAAGAACTAGAAGCAGTAAGAACTCCCCACCCCCAAAAGTGAGAAAAGAATCTGAATTGGTAATTCACTGAGAGAAAATAAAAATGGCCAATGGATATGAAGCAATTCTCAGCATAACCACACATTTAGAAACTAAAGTTTACAAACAATGAAATATATATGTTTTGGTCAAAGTAAATGTCTGATAATATCAACGGTGGCAAGGATAAGGGGAAAACATACTGTCATATATTACCAAAGGGGGGAGAATAGTTGTGGACACTGAATAAAAATTAGCAAAATCTAGTAAAATTAAAAATATACAAGCTATGATTCAGCTACTTTAATTCCACATTAAGATTTTGAAAATATTAATTAGTGCAAATAAAATGGCATTACAAAGATGTTTATTGCACCAGTATCACAACCGCAGATAAGCAAAGAAATGTTAAATGTCTATGAAAAGCATCTGAGTAATGTCATACAATTGTAAAATGAAAATTGTCAGTTAAAAGCATGAATTATACCTATGGTCATCAATATGAATAGAGCAAAATAAATTTTTGAGTGAAAAGGCAAGGTAAAATTGAATACTTTGAGCATTACGCTATGTATGTGAATATTATGGCACAAGACATTAACAAAACTACATACACGCATATTAGTTGCCTCCATTCCTCTTAAATGTTGTCAATCTACTTCCTTTCATAACAAAAGTTGTTGGAAGACTTGCCTGTACTTGTTTTCTTTTTCCTATTTTCTTCCTTAACTCTCTCACGCAAGGCTTTGTTCCCACCTCTCCACTGAAACCACAAAACCAATGTTGTCTGTGACCCCTATCTAGTCAAATACACGGATTGTGTCATAGTCCTCGACTTTAGTGACTCTTCATGAGCATTTAACACAGCTCATCACTGCCTCTTTCTTGAACTCATTTCACTACTTGCTTTCCAACATACCATACTTTTGTTTTCCCAAACTTCAATTTGTTTCTAGTTTGAATAATTTAAAATTGAATTTAAGAAAAGGAAGTTAGAACTTACTTCCAGTAAGTCTATTTATCTTTTTCTACCATTTTACATACTACCTAGAAGCCGACGGCACTAAATATCTTCAGAACAAACTTCTCCCCCTGAAATCCAGACTTAGTTAAGTCACTTTTCACTGTATCTGCTTCCACTACCTACTTGTAAGGTATTATAATTTCTCACCTGAATACTGCAGGTCTAAAAATACGTCCTCGTAGGCTCTACTTTTATACAATGACAGTCTATTCTTTATGAATCAGACTGGATACACTTATGGAATTCCTGATGTAAGCTTCATATTTTTGAGTGAAATGTGGGTTGGAAGTCTTAGCACTGACTGATCAAGGGAGAATTAACCCTAAATTAATTAATTATGATAACTAAATTGTTATGCCTTCTTTTTCACTTGTGACATGATACCTGAATTATTCAGAGTACCTACAAATCTTGGGTACTCATTTCGAGGAAAGACATGACCTTATATTCCACTTGCCAGAGAGGGGTTACATCTTCATCTTGAGGTTACAGCAATCTATAGATTCTGTACATATTTTAGTGTCAGATTTCAGTGCCTGCTTTATATATATTTTAGCAGCAGTTTTCAGTGAGTGGCAGATTTCAGCAAGTGCCAAAATCTCATTGGGACAAACCCTTCAGAAAATAGAAGAGAATACTGCTGTCTGGGACTAGGTGAATACAGATCTTTTTTTAGTTTTCAGGCTTCCTTGTGAAAATTTAATGTTTAAAATGCCTAAGCCAGGTTAAAAGTTCTAAATAGTTCTGCCTGCTGGTAGAATGGACCTAATTCTTCATTCCAAGGTGTCCTTGACAGAACGCCTGTTCTTATTATGGAGATACAGGCCTTATATTATTCTTTCCTTCATGGTTACTTCTCTTCCTTTGTTTTCATTTGTTTGTTTGACCAAGTCCTACACTCTATGTACTGCAGAATCACACACACACTGTGTCACTTGCCAATCCTGCCATCCCTGATTTCAGTTGATGATTTTTATCTATTACTAATGTAGATTATCTGATTCTACCATCACTCTAGAGTTGCTAATGGCCTAATTCAATTGTTATCTATAATTGTCATTTTTCTTAAGAAATTAGGTCTATGATTGAATTTTCATAATTTTCTCTGCAGCAAACTTCGTTTGGAACATCTGGCAGTGATAACTCAAAAGTAGCAATATTCTTGATATGGACAGAGTAGTATAGTGAAAGTGGCAGTGATTATTAATCCTCATTTAAAAAGTGAGCCCATCTTACATTTTAATTGTGGTGATGAACATATTTCAAGGAGATTGTAGCTTATACTTAGGAGAATGCTCTCAGCACCAACAGACAATGAGAGATCAATTTATCATTAACTGATTAGGCAAGATTTATTTTGGCAATTGGAAAGAGAAGCCAAATATATCCAGAATGTTCAGAGAATTTCATTTTTTATTCTACTTTCCATAGTCACTTAAATCTATAGCTTATATTTTATTTTTGAATCGAATAAAATAACATTTATAATGTTACAACATAATGTGTTTTGGCACATTCAGCAAGTGCCAAAATCTCATTGGGACAGACCCCATACCATTCAGAATCACCAATAGTTATAATAATCACTGTTTAGCTTTGTATTAGGTACTATAACTTTTACCAGGCAATCATAGTCACTTGAAATAATCATATTCAACTTAAAGGACATTTAAGAGTTTAAAATATGTATGTGATTATCAAAGAAAATGTAAAAAGCTAAACAGAACTCTGCTTCTAGTAATATGGTAGATAAGCTACCTAGAAGTCTGGCTTATATACTACAAAACATTTAGGAGAGTTGTATAAGAAAACTCCCAGTATGATTATTATTCTTTGTTAAGAAAGCTGGAAACCAGAGCTTTCAGTTGAGGCTGTAGATCTGTAGATGCTGTAAGCTACATGGATGTGCTTTGGTCAAGGCAGACATCCCGGCCTGTGTGGCTCAGGGGGATTGGTGCACAGGCACACACCTCCACTTGTTATAGAACCTGTTTGTGTAGGCTCATACTTGGCTCAGTGCCACTATTGTTTGTAAAAGGTATAACTGCCCTGCTGATGCTGTACAGGGGCTCTTGGGCATGGCTTGGCTTGGCTCTGCATAACATGGTTGAACATGACGCTGGTGCCCACAGAAAGAGAGAGAGAGAGAGAGCCAAAGCTGTCCATCTTGAAGGCGGGCAAGGGGAAGCCAGGAACCACGAAAGAGTTAAGCTTCTGACCCTGAAGGCAAGGGGGAGCTGGCCGTGCAGCTGTGTGTGAAAACGGCCAGCTCAAGCTGCCGAGACGGAGCAGAGAGTGTGAGAGAGCTAATGAAAGTAAGCTGCTGAAGAAAGAGCTGCTGAACAAAACCATATTCACCTGCCTATGGCCCGTGAGTGTTCTTTAAGCTATCTGCCTTTCAACCACCCACTGCCCTCGGACCTCAGCATGGGCTGGAACCTAACCCTAGACCTAACAGATGCTCTAAACGAGCACTTTTCAAACTGAAATTTCCCTTACGTCATCATGAGGCAAAGATTTCTAATTAAAGTATGTCAAGATGAAGTGGACTTAATTGACATCTACCTTTTAAAGTATAATTTGTTCTATTCTTGAAACTCAAATGGATCTCTGAGTAGTAGAATATTTACTCCCATCCTTATTCTAGGTGATTTGGGAAATAAAATATCAGATGTGAAGCTTAATACAACATCTGAAAATATTATAAAGACTTTTAGCCTGTTATTTTGGTTGTTAATGTCAGAAACCCAGATCAAATTGGATTAATTTAGGAGGCTCAAATATTCTTACGAGGCTGCGCCTTTATAAGAAAGGAGCACCATTTGCCCTTCGTTTCTAGTATTCCCTCCGTAGTTTAGCCTTATTTTCTCCCTCCGTAGATGGGCTTCCTCTATAAAGTCAAGGAATATTACGGTCAGGAGCGGTGGCTCACCCCTGTAATCCCAGCACTTTGGGAGGCTGAGGCAGGCCGATCATGAGGTCAGGAGATCAAGACCATCTTGGGCAACATGGTGAAACTCCGTCTCTAGTAAAAATACATAAATTAGCTGTGCGTGGTGGTGTGTGCCTGTAGTCCCAGCTACTCGGGAGGCTGAGGCAGGAGAATAGCTTGAACTAGGGAGCGGAGGTTGCAGTAAGCTGAGATGGCACCACTTCACTCCAGCTTGGCTATAGAGCAAGACTCCATCTGGAAAAAAAAAAAAAAAGAAAAAGAAAAAAAAAAGTCAAGGAATATTACTAGCAGCTCAGAGTTGGTTGCATAGTTTACTTGCCACAGTGGGAAAGGGGTGTGAAGCCCTCTCACCCAAAAATCCTAATAAGAGTGACTAGAGCTAATACAACTTGATTCTGATTGGCCCTTGGTTCTGAGCCAGGTTGTCAACCCAAAACAACAACAAAAACCTAAGAGAATATGCTAATCCCATTGCCAAGTCTGGCACCATGCTTGGTGCCAGAGAGTTGTGTCAATTCCAGCCAAATTACAGAGATATCCAGGAGAGAAGAGAAAAATTGTCAAAGAAAACAGGTGTGTAGTTACTAGCAGGAGAGCAAATGAGTGAGTTTACTCTTCCTCTGGTACACCCAGAACCAAAAATGTCCAAAATCTAAACTTCATATATCATCTCATTTTATTTGCTATTTGGTGAATGGTTTTAGCAAGTTGTCATTCTTCGAGAGCGCTAGGATCAAGGGATTACTCTCCCTGCCTCTGAGTTTTAACAGATTCTTTAACGTTTGCCGAACTGCTAATATATTGCAAATGGCATTGGATAAAGGTAATGGGTTGTAACTTGCTTCTGCCAGTAGTTACTACCGGTTATAATTGTAGACAATAAATCCAATTTCTTTAAACTTCAAATTTCTTATTTGAAAAAATTCTATGCAAGATTCAATCAATTTTTTAGGCTCTAGATTCTATTGGATCCAAACAAGTTTCCTCAGTTCTTTCAAAGTCCCTGAATTTGATTACTCTATATTTATAGAGTTCATGGCTTGTAAATATAACTTTTGGAAAAATACTCAAAATTTTAGATTATTGCAATTGCAGATCCTTTTTCATCCCATTAACATCTCCTTTCTCCCAATTGTATGCATTGTCATCGAATCTTCATGGTCATTTAATAAGTTTAAACGATTTTGGATGTTTCCAAAAGCCAGTTTTTGTCTTTGAATTTGAAAATCAAACAAAACACTAACTTAATTAGACTCAAACATCTAATCCCCTTCAAATGTGTAGGTTTGTTTAACTGTTTTTTAGCTCCTAATGAAACTGATAAAATGTTTGTTTTATCTAATATAACTAGAGAGAATATTGGTCATTGGTATTTGCATCCCTTCCTACTGTTCATCTTCAGTATGTTCCATATTTTAAAAGTATCTTAAACAATGTTCTATGAGTTTATGTATTTTCCTTCGTTATAAAATATAACTGACACAAAATAAGCTGCATGTGCTTATAAAATGTGATAAAATTTGATGTATGTATACACCCATAAAACCATCACCATAGTCAAGAGTGAGTACATCCAAATCCCCAGAGACTTCCCATGCCCCTTTCTAATGTCTTTTCTTCCCCCACCCAAGTCCAGGGTTACCAGTGATCTGCTTCTTTCTCTATAGATTAGTTGTGTTTTCTCAACATTTACATAAATAAAACCACGAAGTATGACTTCTTTCACTCAGCATAATTATTTTGCAATTCATACATGCTCTTGTATTTCAATAGTTCATTATTTCTTACTATTAAGCAGACTTCCAATATAGGTATATACTAAAATTTGTTCATTCACATGATGATGGGCAGTTGGGTTGTTTCCTATTTCTAATTATTACATATAAATCTGCTATGGCCATGTGTATACCAATTTTTTTATGAATGTGTGTTTTTTTTCCACTTGGGTAAATAGCTAGGAATAGAATGTCTAGATCATATGATAGGTATATGTTTAACTTTAAGAAGCTTACATTCTCTTACAAAATGGTTGTAATAGTTTACATTGCCGCCACCAATCTTTCAGTTTCAGTTGTTCTATGTTCTTGACAGCACTTGGTATTGTCAGTCTTTTAAAATTAGACAATCTAATAGATGTTTACTGGTGTAGCATTGTGGATTTAATTTGCATTAGCCTAATGATTAATATGTTAAGCATCGTTTCTATGTATTTATTTGCTGTTTGTATGTTTTCTTGGGTGAAATATCTGTTCAAATATTTTGTCCACTTTTATATTGAGTTATTTTAAAAACAATTATTGGTTTGAGCATGCTTTATATTTTTTGGATACAAGTTATTTGTTAATGATTTGCCTCAATTTTCTGCTAGACTGTGATTTGCCCTTCTTTACTTATTTAGCAATGTATTCTGAAGATCAAAAAAATTTAAAAATTGAATGTAGCTAAGTTAACAATATATTCCTTATTTGATTATGTTTTAGTTTCATATTTTTAACAAACCTCCGTAAACCAATTTTCACAGATATTTCCGGTTTCTTGAGCAACTTTTTGTATATTGTACATGGTATAGAACAAAGTTCATTTTTGTCTTCATATGGACGTACCATTTTTTCTAGTGCTGTTCACTGCACACAATCCTCCTACCACTGAATTGCTTTGACAAAAATTATATTTGTGGGTCAATTTCTGGGCCCCCTACTCTGTTTTATTGATGTACTTGTCTATGTTGATATCAATTAAATCAGTCTTGATTACTGATGTCATTTGGCTGTGCCCTCACTCAAACTCTCACCTTGACTTGTAGTCACCATAATCCCCATGATCCCCACCTGTCACGGCAGAGACCAGGTGGAGGTGATTGAATCATGGGGGTGGTTCCCTCAATGCTGTCCTCTTGATGGTGGGTGAGTTCTCACGAGATCTGATGGTTTTAGAAGTGTTTGGTAGTTCCTCCCGAGTTCTGCTTCCTGTCACCTTGTGAAAAAGGCGCCTTTCTTCTGGTTTGCCTTCCACTATGATTTTAAGTTTCCCGAGGCCTCCCCAGCCATGCAGAATTGTGAGTCAATTTAACCTCTTTCCCTTATAAATTACCCAGTTTCGGGTAGTTCTTTATAACAGTGTGAAAACTGACTAATATGATTACTATGACTTTTTAAATCTTGCAATCAGTATCCTATAATTTTGTTCTCTTTTAAAATTATTTTGGCTATTCTAGTTCCTTTGGTTTTCGTATGAATTATAGAATCACCTTGTCAATTTCTACAAAAATTCTGTTGAGATTTTTATTGAGATTGTGTTGAATCTTTCAGTCCACTCTGGGGAAATTTACGTCTTCAAGAAAATTGAGTCATCAGAATTATAAAAATGGCACATCTCTCCCTTTAAGTATTCTTTAATTTCTCTCAGCAATGTTTTATTTTCAGTGCATGTCTTGTATATCTTTTGACAGATTTATTTGTAAGAATCTCATTTTTGATGCAATCGAAATGTTTCTTAAATTGTCAGTTGTGTCCACTGCTAGTATGTGGAAATATTTGATTTGTTTTTATCTTTCCACCTTACTAAGTTATTAATTTTGATAGCTTTTTGTAGATAGCATCAGGTTTTCCACAAAGTCACAGGTGTCATCTGTGAATGAAGAGAGTTTTAGTCTTTTATTTTTTGATGACTTTTGCACTGGCTAAAATGTCCATTTCAATGTTAAATAGAAGCAGTGAGAGAAGACGTTTCTGTCTCCTTGCTGGTTTTAGGATGAAAGCACATTGTCTCTCACCATTAATTACGATGGTAGATGTTGGTTTACTGTAGATATCCTTGATAATATTGAATAATTTCCCTTGTATTCCTACTTTGTTGAAAGTTTTTATGAGGACTAAATGTTGGTTTTTTTCAAATGCTTTTTCTGAGTTTAAGGTTATATAGTTTTGCTTTTCAATTTGTTAATATGGTGAATAACACTGATTTCTCTTCAAATGTAAAGTCAAACATCACATATATTTTCAGATTCTTATATACTAAAATTTTGTTTGAAATTTTACATCTGTGTTTATTGGGAGTACTTTTAGTTTTTCTGGAAATGTCTGCTTTGGGATCAGGGTGATTCTGGCCTCACGGAATGTGCTGGGAAGCATTCCGTCCTCTTCCATTTATGTTTGGTAGAATTCAATGAAGTATTTCATATGGGCATATAATTTTCCTTGTGGGAAAGTTTTAAATTGCCTTTTAAAATTAATATAAGACTTTTATCAAGCTTTTATTTGAAGTAATTTGTGATTCACATATTGGAGTTTTGAATATTTTGGCACAAATTTTCACATGATTACCTTAAAATCCTGTTAATATATGTAGAATATGAACTGCTGTTATTTTTTATTCTTGGTATAATTTGGATCCTATTCCTCCCTGCCTTTTTTTCCTGGCAAATCTGACTCAAGTTTTATCAGATTTTTTTCCCCATCTAGAGGCAGTTTTCAGGTACATTGATTTTGTTGTTGTTTTCCCCTCAATTTTCTTTTCTATTATGTATTTCTGTACTGATCACTAATATTTCCTTTCCTTTGCTTTATTGGAATTATTTTTTTTCTAACTTCTTAAAATAGCACATATGGTCATAAATTTGAGTACTTTTTTCTAATATGGCTTCTTGTTCAAATTTATGCCTATGCACATATATCTAGTAACATTCTAGTTGTTCTGATATTTTGTTCTTTCGTTGGCATTCAGTAAAATTTCTAATTTCCAATTTGATAGCTACTTTGACCCAAATATTACTTAGAATTGTTGTGTTTTAACTTTTAATTAGCAATTTTCAGGAGATCTTTTCTATCAATGACCTGTAATTCAATTGTCAGAGAACATACTTTGCACTAATTGAGTTATTTTAAATCTGTTGACTTGTGTTATGGCCCTAGATATTCTATATCTTGTTAAGTGTTCTATGTACTGTTAAAGAGTTGGTGTAATCTGCTGTTAATTGGATTATTCTAAAATTGCCAATTTTTTCTTTTTACCATTGTAACCATTTTTTAAGTACACAGATAATAGTGTTAAGTGTATTCACATTGTTGTGAAACAGATCTCCAGAACTTTTTCATCTTGTAAAATGAAATCCTATACCCATTGAACAACTTTCCATTCTCCTCCCCACCCCCTGCAAGGTCCTGGCAAACACCATTTTATTTTCTGCTTCTATTAGTTTGACTAGTTACCTCATGTAAGTGGAATCATACAGTATTTGTCTTTTTGTGGCTGGCTTATTTCACTTAGCATAATGTCCTCAAGGTTCATTCATGTTGTAGCATGTAACAAGATTTCCTTCCCTTTTAAGGTTGAATAATCCATTGTATGTTTATACCATATTCTGTTCATCCATTCCTCCATCAGTGGACATCTGGGTTGCTTCCGCCTGTCGGCCATTGTGGTAATGCTGTTATAAACATGGGTGAGCTAATATCTTTGAGATCCTGCTTTCAAAACTGTCAATTTCTTTGATTTGGTTGGTAGTGTTCTTCAAGACTTCCATACATTTATGGAATTTTATATTTGTTCTAAGTTTTGAAAGAGTGCTATTGAAATATTTAACTGCAACAGTAGATATGTATTTCCCCTTGCCAGTCTATTGAGTTTTTGCTTCATGTACTTTGAAACTCCGTTACTGCATGCATAAAGATCTCAATGTCCTCTCGAAGAACTGATCTCTTTATCAGAGCAAAAAGAATTTTTTCACTTTTGGTGATGTTCTTTGTTCTATAATCTACTTTGTCTAGCATCTTGCAGTAACAGCCACTTTATTTTGATTAGTTTAGTATGCTATATCATTGTCATTCTACCCACTTAGG
The DNA here is from genome assembly GCF_001698545.2 of Rhinopithecus bieti. Classification (NCBI taxonomy): domain Eukaryota; kingdom Metazoa; phylum Chordata; class Mammalia; order Primates; family Cercopithecidae; genus Rhinopithecus; species Rhinopithecus bieti. The sequence goes on along the minus strand of NW_016806973.1, from coordinate 2,308,815 downwards.
TATCAGTGTTAAAGTTTCATTTCCTTTAAGCAGTAACAAGATAAAACTATTTTTCATCTAATCTGATGGTTTTTCTGCCTTCTAACTATAGTGTTTGTCATTTACACTTAATGTGATTGTTGGCATGGTTGAGTTTAAGTCACTTGAAGTTGGCCATGGAGTTTATGAGTGGCCATCTTCAACTTCAGTGTGAATATGGCATATTTATATTCCCACATATTTTATTACAAATTGAAAATGAAAATCTTTAAATTGGTCACAGAATGGAACATAAAAACAAACATCTACATTTGCTTTTATGAAGTTGATATGGCTTGGCTGTGTCCCCACCCAAATCTCATATTGAGTTTTAGTTCCCATAATCTCCATGTGTCATGGGAGGGACCTGATGGGAGGTAACTGCATCATGGGAACAGTTACCCTCATGGTGTGTTCATGATAGTGAATGAGTTCTTATGAGATCTGATGGTTTTATGAGGGGCATTCTCCACTTTTGCTTGGCACTTCTCCTTCCTGCCACCATATGTAGAAGGACATCTTTGCTTCCCCTTCTGTCATGATTATAAGCTTCCTGAGGCCTCCCCAGCCATGCCAAACTGTGAGTCAATTAAACCTCTTTCCTGTATAAATTACCCAGTTTGGGGTGTGCCTTTATTAGCAGCATGAGAAAGAACTAATACACAAATGCTAGCCTGTAATTAACTATAGTATTTAAAAAGAGGCTATAAATTAATTGAGGCTTCTACTGTTAAGACAGAAGCCTAGTTTAAATAAGAGTTATCTGAAAATGTCTTAATTGGCAAATCCTGGACCAATTTTATTTTTATAGGTAGTATTATATGTTATGCATAAAGCTAGTTTGATAAATATTTGTTAAATTGAACTTTCTGTATCTTCCTCGATGTTTAGTTTAATACTTTGTCTTATGCCCCCAACATTGCTTCTATCAATTCCTAAGGCTACGTCTAGGTTTCTAGTTCCCATTTTAAATTGGGAGAATCATTAGAAGCAGTCAAATGAATTATCTGCAGATTCAGGAAAGTTTTATTTCACTTGTCACATTCCCAAGTTTGTCCAATCCCATATTCTGCCATTTTACAATGTGGCCTGTAAAATGGAAGATAATTTTCTCATTCCTTCCACTAACTCCAAACATGAGGAAACTCTTTATACATCCATTAAAAAAAAGTACGATACCTTGATAAAGCTGGAGTTTGAATCATAGCAAAACCAAACCAAACTGTTTTATGCATGCAGTAAGAAACTGTATATATGTATGTGTATATATATATATATATTTTTTTTGTTTGTTTGTTTGTTTGTTTGTTGTTTTTGAGATGGAGTCTCACTCTGTTGCCCAGGCTGGAGAGTGGTGGCACAATCTAGGCTCACTGCAACCTCTGCCTCCAAGGTTCAAGCAGTTCTCCTGCCTCAGCCTCCTGAGTAGCTGGGACTACAGTTGTGTGCCACCACGCCCGGCTAATTTTTTGTGTTTTAGTAGACATGGGGTTTCATCGTGTTAGTCAGGATGATCTTGCTCTCTTGACTTCGTGATCCATCTGCCTCAGCCTCCCAAAGTGTTGGGATTACAGGCATGAGCCACTGCACCTGGCTGAAATTTTATGTTTTTACCTTCATATTCTATTTGATATTATTCCTAAGTTATTAATGCATATTTTATATTTTATATCTAATAAGAATTGAACTATTAAAGTTACTAATATACACATACATAAACTTGAATCTAATAGAAATGGTCTTGATATATTCCACTCAGTTGTTAACTGGTGGGAATTGATTTATGATTTAACATAGAAGGCAAATGTAATAGTTGTTTGCATTGTGAAGATAAGTCCCTGACAGCATTTCTTTTTATTGAAACTGATAGTTACAACTACTTTGAACCATTTATGTATACATCTGTAAATAATGATCTTTAAAGACAAAATATTAAGTAATATTATAATATCTGGAGACCTACTAAGCCATTATAAACAATAGGTCATAGAACATTATCAAGGAGAATTGATTCTAACTGAAATTATTGTACTGACCCATATAATTATCTTTAAGATAAGAAGATATGATACTTTTAAAATAATGGTCAGAACAGAACTATAAAAGGATTTACCAAAGTATATACTGATGCATATTTGCCTGTGATGCCCTAGTATGACAGATTGAGGACAAATATGACGAACATTACTCCAGATGAAGTTTCATTTTCAGTTCTCACGAATCTAGAACATGCTCCTTTAGCCAGGACAAGATGGGTAGTTTATAGGTCTCCTGGTGACCACATCATATTCCAACAATAATTAGTCTTTAAAACTCAGCACTTTTTAACAGTAGTTTCTCATGCTTTTTGGTGATTATATGGTGAATGATGTTATCCTAATGTTCTGTTGGAATGCATAATTTGAAAATATGAGATTCAGTGATGCAAGTCTCAAGTCAAATCACATTAAACCTTCATCCATGACTAAATGTAGTTCTTGCGGTCCAGGAGAGGGATGGGAAACTAAAGGAGGAGGGCAAATAGGACAATGCTCTTATAGGATTGTATTGAACTACAAGTTCAGATTGTGTTTCTGAATTTGCTAGTAGTATAGAAAGCCATATATATGTGTGTGTGTGTATATATATGTGTGTGTGTATATATACATATATATATAGAGAGAGAAACAACGGTACAAATGGTAGCTGATCTCAAATCATCTCAAAAAAAGCTTGTAAGTAACATATTAGCATTACTATGCTTCATGTGACATACTGGGCACAGAGGATAATGGTATTGAAATTAATGTTACTACTGACTTAATTTCCCAGGTGATTGGAAAGACATTTCAAGTTTCAAATTCAGAATTCCACCAGCATGATTTTCTGCTTCTAGTACTTCTTGTGAAAGATTGTATTTTCCGAAGATGACCACACCTATGTATACATATGAAAATCATCCTACATACTTAAAATGTAATGATGATATACCTCTATTGAGAGGTATAGTGTATGTACCCTCTCCTGAAACCTGGGTGTACTTTTGTGACCTCTATGACCAATAAAAGGTGGTAGAGGGGTGTGGCACAACTTCTGAGGTTTGACCAAAGTGGCAATGTGGTTTCTCTTTTCCTTGGAAGACTTGCTAATAAAATGGAAAGGCCATTGTGTTCTTGCTGACAGTCCCAGCTAGTCCCCTAACGGACCATCAGCATCCATGGTCAGACCTGTGAGTGAATGAGGTTTCAAACGTTTATAGGCCTGGATTTTAAGTCTCTCAGCCATGTCCCAGACATTGTAGAATAAAGACAAACCGTCCCACTGTATCCTCTCTGTATTTATGACCAACTGAAGCTGACAGATAATTATTCTTTCAAGCTCTAGATTGAAAGAATCTCTTTTTTATTGAAACTGATAGTTATAACTAATTTGAGCCATTTATGTATACATCTGTAAATAATCTTTAAAGACAAAATATTGAGTAATATTATAATATCTGGAAACCTATTAAGCCATTATAAACAATAGGTCACAGAACATTTTCACAGAGAGAATTGATTCTAACTGAAATTATTGGACTGACTCATATAATTATCTTTAAGACAAGAAGATATGATACTTTTAAAATAATTGTCAGAACAGAACTATAAAAGGATTTACCAAAGTAGACACTGATGCATATTTGCCTGTGATGCCCTAGTATGACAGATTGAGGACAAATATGACGAACATTACTCCAGATGAAGTTTGGAGTTTTGGGGTAATTTGTTGCACAGCAACAGACATAGTTTTATGATTTTTGCCTGTTTACTTCATGGCACCACCACATTTGTCCCCCTGGCTACATACATTTAGCTGTAACTTTTTGCTACAATGGCAAGGTTTAGGAGCTCTGACAGTACCAGTTCCAGCACTGGGGAGGGTAAGTAGCTTTGGAATGTGAGGAAAGATACCAGGAAGAATAATTGTTCCTGCAATAACGATTGCTGCAAGTATGATGAATCCAGAAGTGAAAGAGAAAGGTTAGATTCAGCAGCACTTTGCAGCCCATTAATATGTAATATCACTATGAAGTTGGTTTGTTGTTTTGCTTCAATTGCTTGTTATTAAAATAAACGTTATTAAATTCTAATTTAATGATCTAAAATATTATTTTACTATTAGGATACATTAGCAATGCTTAAACATTGAATTGTTATTGCCATTTGTTAAGATTTAGAAAACACCTGCTTTTAATAAGTTGTTACTATTAGTAGGTCTTCATTTGAAGTTGAAATTTTCCTTAAGATGTTTGAGAAATTAAAATGTGTACAAAGTTTCATTTCTAAGAAAAAAAATAAATGGTTAAATGAAGTTGTACTCATGTTATTTGACCATAGTTAACATTTTACAGTAAAGAGTAGATAATTGGCAGTGGGACAGTGGATTTCAAATATGTAGGCAATATTGATTAAAAAGGTCAACTACGTAAACCCTTTCTCAGTGACCTGAATAGCCCAGTGCTATTGCTATTGTATTGTGCATTCTTTTTTTGAAACTCCAGAGAAAATGCCGAGTCTTTTATACTTTAGCTAACAAATTATTGGAGAAAATCTTACATTAATAACTTCTGATTCACAGATAATTTCTTGTCACTGACAGATTTATGATCTCTTTTCAGTCAGGTCTGCTGCTGTAAGTACTAAACTCTAGCATTTACTTTTTAAAACTGGAAATTAGGAACATTTGGCTTAATGATGGTTGTCAGTATCAACAGAATAATAGTATGATCAGTGCTCTGCAAATTTTAAAGAATCCAGTGACATGGATTCATTATGTTTTAGATTATCACATTTTAAAAGCCTTGTGGAAACATAGTCCACAATACATGATGTGTTAGAGTCTGGTCAAAATTAAAATGAAAATAAAGCAACTGCCAAACTGAAATTTCATGCAACACAACTTTTTAAATAAGAATAGAGACAGACATTTCCAGTGACATAAGCAGGTGAGTTTTCTTGGCTCTCTTTTTGAGTACCTCCGTGTGATCCCTACTTTCCTGCTAGAATGTACCCCTGGTCAGCTAAAGTTTAATATTTGATTTGAGTCTTACTCTACCAGTGGTGGAGTGCAGCATATTTATACACTTCCTTGGCTATTTTTTAATAACACTATTCAAACTACAATTGTCTGCCATGAATACTCAATGTTTAAGGTTCTAATCAATTTTACTTTCTCTGTGAAGGCCTTCCCTTGTCACCATCCAAGCCACTTAAATTTCAGGTAAACCTTCCACAACTCACTTCCGCTGTTAAGGAATCACATACCTACCTCTCCTAGAGCTGTGTGATTGTTTTCTACAATCTTTGTTTCTGAACTCATTGAGGGCAGACACTGGGTCATTTTTTTTGAAATGACGTTCCGTGGGACAGTGCTTGGAATATATTACAAACTCAATAAATCCAGTCTGAATGAATTGAACCCTAAATGATAAGAAGGATATTAGAGTTTTATCTTAACAAGAGCAAAGAGTCAAAGAGAGTGCAAGGCATAATTTTAATGAGCAATTAGATGAGAGAAGAAGAGAGTAGGGGGATAACCAGTAGATGAGACTAGAAAGCTAGAATGGAGCCTTTAAATCCAGCTCGTCTGTTACTATACCTGGGAAAGCTGCTCTAAGCAGGGTGCACAGAAATCTGTTCTATGAACTCTTTCTAGAGTTCTTAACTGTCTCGTACAAATTTTTAGATACTATCTGATAGTAGTCATTTGTGGATATGATTTATCATCTCCATTGAAAAGTGAAACTCTTCAAGGCATATTATGTTATTCCTCAGGTTTCTGGTCCCAGAAATGCTTACTGTTATGGCTTCTACATAGGTGTTCAGTCATCATTAGTTACATAAATAAATGTATTTAAATAAAAAGGCAAATAGTTGTTATATAGAATTCTTTAACACCAGCTTCAAAAGGTCATAAATCAAAAAACAGTGACATTTAATGAAATTACATGTTGGACATTATTTGTGAACTTTTCATTTCTGAAAATATAATTAGAAATAATATTTATAGTTAACTACATACATAAAACTAATACTAGAAAGAAAAATAATACCCACTTTCTTTGCGCTATGAAGACTAAAGAAGTAAGTGTTAGCTGTCTGCTTTTATAAGAATTTTCCCCCCGTTATAATAAAATGTCCTTCAAGTCCTTAGGCATTCTAAATTTCTAGAAACCAAAGTGAGAGCATTTAAAAATACAAGTTGTTAGACCATGATTTATTATAGTAATTATTTTCTAAAAACAGAAAGCATAAAAGTACAGGACCTGAGGGCAGGGACATCTTTTTCATGCTTTTGTCCCCAGCTTAGCACATTGCTTTCGGAGAATACGTACTCTGTTTTTACAGTGTGTACTTTATCTGTTGAACTGAACTAAACTGACACATGCAAAAGAGTGACTATGAACATAGACATTTAAACATGTCAACATGTGCATGTTTACCACACTTAGGTTAATTAAAAACATTTTCCACTGGAGTAAAATATTTGCTAACATTCATAGTAAGGAAAAGAATGGAAAGAATATATTAGGAACCTATTATATATAAGACATTGTAGAAGATACTAAGAAACATAAAATTCCTAAGGAATTTCCACTTTAATGAGAAAAATAGCCTATGTATAGAAAGTTTAGCAACCATTAAGATAACCGTGCAGTATATTAATTAGTTAACTACTGAGTTGTGATCATTATTTATTTGTGTTTCCACTCATCATCTGTTTTTCACCCTTTCTAATATCATCCTGGTTTCCTGGAGAAGGAGCACTCTTTTCTACCTTGGTAAGGTGGTATAGCTGGGTACTTGTGTTTTTCCGTTAGAGTCTAGGTAGTATATTTTTGTTAGATATCCTTTTTGCACTGTTGACAGTCAAATGACAGACAGGTGATCCTGGCCAAGAGTATCTCTCACCTGGGACATTGAGGCTAAATTGGTACAAGGTTAAAACATTCACAGATGAGGAGCTCTGTCAAGGTAGCTATAAGCTTGTGTAGTGGCCCCTTCTCACAGCTGTATGTTCCTATCTAGTCTGAGGATGGTTATGTTACCAGTGGAGGGTTGACTATGGGTCACCCAGGTTGTTGGCATTTTGAACAAAGAATTGGACAAAATGCCCAAACAAAACAACAAAAGAAGGAAGCAATGAAAGCATAGGTTTGTTGAAAGGAAAGTACACTCCATGGAGTGGTAGCAGGCTCCAGCCAGCGGCTCAAGAGCACTGTTTACAGAATTTTCTGAGTTTTAAATACCCTCTTCCCATTTGTTAGTTGGTTACAGCCTATGTAAATGAAGGAGTGGCCCACCACCAGTTGCAGGAGGTGACCCCTCAGAGGTATTCTCCATTTTTTATCTTCAGGCCGAAAGTAGGGGTTGCCTCTGATCCTTTTGTGACTTGGACATGAAGAGGTGGAGCTTTCCTTTTGATTCAATTCTAGGAAGTCAGTGAATATTGGGTTTAGGTTTCCTGTCTTCAGACCCTATTCTCCTGCCTCAGTTATTCACCCTTTCCCCCAATCCTCCTAGTGGTCTTTCATCCTGCTAGAGACAGCTGCAATTGTTGAAAGTTAGGCAACATTGCTTGTTTTGTTCTTGCTTCTATATTTTTTTTTGTTGTTGTTAATTCAGCTTTTTAAAAATCCCGATGAAAATAACTACTAAATACTTCTAGTAAATACTAGAAAAGGTCAGAGGTAGGAGAGAGTTCTATGCTGCAGTGCTCTGAAAAAAAAAAAAATTTCCAACGAAATATTCAATGTGGGACTTCGAAGGATAGATGCAAATTGACCAATGTGAAATGAAGAAGGCAGGCTTTTTAGTGATGAGGAAAGCCTAGTATTAAATATTGGAAACTGTAGATCATGAACTGCATCTGGGAGAGAGAGTAAGTAGAAATAATTCTATTCTGAACTACAAATGTAGAGTAGAAAACAGGTTGAGACCATATTTTTAAAATCCTGATTCTGGGTTTAAGTGTTTGGTGTTTATTATGTAAAATATTTAAAGATAACACCAAGTTAGAATGCAAAAGAGTAATGCCCTACTTTAGATAAGAAACAACTAATATTAGCTACAGATCAATGAAATGAACTTTTAAAATATTTTTTGCCTTGCTATTGAGTCTTGTTTCAAATTAGATAGTTAAGTATACATAATACACATAATCAAAATTGGTATTATAAATATATAAATCCTGACTATCTAAATTAACAAGAAGATTACATATTTTCTCTTATATAGAATGAGAAAAGAAAAGCTAAGTCTTTTGAAATCAATTTTGAGATTTTAAGATTGGTAGACAAGGAAAACTGAGACAAGAAGTAAATCACAAAATTACAAAGTATCTACGAAGAGATTTTTAAGATTTAAAAGAGAAACTTAGAGCTTTTGATCATAAAGGAAAAAAGGAAATTGCATCCTTATGTACAATTACATCAGTATTGACGTATAATCCACATCATTCAGTATCTAAAATTTGACTGGGCCTAAAATAGCCACTGTGATTTCCATGCTAAATTAACAAGATAAATTACAGAGCATCATTTTATTGCTATTGTTGATGAAAAGTAAAAGTTGCAATCAATCATCTAAATGTATTTTGGCATTATGATTTGGTCAAAACATCTGGATTTTGATAGACATGTTTTGGTTTTCATTATCTGCCCAAAGTTACACTCAGATTTCCATACTTTTTCTTTTAGGGAATTTATCCTATCGATTATGTTTTCTGAGGTTTTAACTACTAATTACTCTGGTTTTGATTAAATATAACACAAACTAAATAATGGAGTTTAGATATTAGATACCATCAGTATTTGTGCTGTACAAATGGTAGTCATTGTACATATCTTTCTATGGAGCTCTTAAATTATGCCTAGATTGAATTGAGATGTGCTCTGTGTGTAAAATACATACTGACTTTTGAAGACTTAGTATGAAAAAAAAATTACACATATTCATATAAGATAAAATATATATGGATAAAACATCTTGCTAAATTAATTTCACTTGTTTTTACTTTTTAATATGGTTACTAGAAACTTAAAATTCTACTTGTGGCTTGCTTTGTGTGTCTACTTGATAGCACTGATCCAGAGAGCCTGAAGTAATGAAATCATTGTAGTTGATAGAGAAGGCTGCCTTCTTTCTCCTAGATTCTCTGATCAAAAAGCCTGCTGCCTAATTGTGGACACAAATAGCTTAATTGTAACCAGTGATCTTCCCTATCTTCTGGGAAACCAGTATCTAAGCACCCTTGATTGTTGCTCGTATAGCGAAGACTTAGCAATGCAAATTTGATAGCTCAGAATAGGGAGTCAGTGTTGATGGATGAAGGGTTTCCAGCCTCCCCCTCCATCTTGACCCATAGGCAGGAGAGGATATGCTTATTTCAATGGGCAGTGGCACTGTGTAAGGGCTGCCCAGGAACCATGGGGACTCCATGGCGGGACAGTCATGAACCCTGCCTTCCCTCCTAAGATCAGTTGAATACTGGATCTATGAGCTGGCTAAGTGCACTGGCTTGCCATTGAATTTAAAAAAATGCCTTTATAAACATACGTGTGCATGTGTCTTTGTAGTAGAATAATTTATAATCCTTTGGGTATATACCCAGTAGTGGGATGGCTGGGTCATATGGTACATCTAGTTCTAGATCCTTGAGGAATTGCCATACTGTTTTCCATAATGGTTGAACTAGTTTACAATCCCACCAACAGTGTTTATTGCGGCACTATTCACAATAGCAAAGACTTGGAATCAACCCAAATGTCCATCTGTGACAGACTGGGATTTAAGAAAATATGGGCCAATATACACCATGGAATACTATGCAGCCATAAAAAAGGATGAGTTGCATCCTTTGTAGGACATTGGATGCAGCTGGAAACCATCATTCTTAGCGAATACACAAGAAGAGAAAACCCAAACACGCATGTTCTCACTCATAGGTGGGAACTGAACAATGGGATCACTTGACTCGGAAGGGGAAACATCACACCTGGCGGCCTATCATGGGGGAGGGGGGAGAGGGAGGGATTGCCTTTGGAGTTTATACATGATAAAATGTGAATTGATGGTGCTGCGAGTTGATGGGTGCGCACACCAACAGGGCATAAGTATACATATGTAACAAACCTGCACGTTATGCACATGTACCCTAGAACTTAAAGTATAAAAAAAAAATATGAAAAAATATTCATTAATATATTTACATGAGTAAAAAAAAAAAAAGCAACTAAAGATGTATATAAATTATGGGATATTTTTGGTCACATAAAATATAAATACCTTCTGTATATATTTAAACATACAGAAAACATGAAAATAGGGGAATGTTGTCTCTGGGTAATGGGATTAAAAATATTTTTAAAATTGCCTCTTTTCCTTATACTCATGTAACAAATATGCACATGATGTACCCCTGAATATAAAGTAAAATAAACTTTTAAAAAAACAAAAAAAAAAAAAATGCCTTTTCAGTGACAGATTTGTTTTAATTCAAATACTTAGACTGTTTTTTTTTTATTACAAAGCATCAAAATTGGGTTTTAACAGCTGCTTATCTTCATTATGTTCTCCCAGGGGGTGGCCTAAGATTTCCCATGTCACCATATGTACAGAAAATATTATTTTGAATAAATGTGAATTCGCAAATGCCATTAATCAAATTTACAAGATCATTTTCTAATATGCTTTGCCTGTCAGCTTTCTTAGTAGTTCTTTTACACCCCACAGTGAAAATGACCCATCTTGCAATCTGTTGATGGCATTCATTGAATTAGAATTAGGCTTATAATAAATCTCACATACTTTAAAGTACAGTAATCAAGAGGATATGTTACTTAGCATTCAGCATTCCCTTCTGTTGTACATTGGTAATCACCGGGTATTCCAGTCCAATGCAAGAGCATAGATCGGCCCTGCCTACACATCTAAAAGAATAGGCAATGTATTTGTAAGCTCTCATTTTTTGTGTTGTAATACCAGCCATTTTCCAAAGAATTTTTTAAAGGATAAGCCTATATAACATGAACACTTTAAATGTTTAGACAGCTTTTGATTTAAGTCATCTACCTACACAATGTAAAATCTTATATGTAGGTAGTCCTTGTTTTGCCTAGTGTCATGTTACTGAAAGCTTGCATAGATGGGAATGGAGTCCTTTTTCCTAGGTTCCATGGTAACTAGCAATTGCCAAACTGTTTAGGAAAGCCATATGCCTAACCATGAAACACTCAAATTTCGATTAGGCATATTATACCATTAAGTATAAAATTAGAAATAAAGACAAGTACCATCGTAGATAATTCTCAGATATTTTGTGCCAAATTGTATGGTATTACTCACTCTACTGGAGACTCCTGAACTGCTGTGGATTTAGAGAGAAAAGTCATCTTCTCAGTTTTCTTTACCATTTTATCTCTTCTTTCATATTTATGCTACAAAAATTGATTATAAATCTGGTTGCTGTGCAGACTAAGCATGGCAAAATGACACAGCAATTTAGGAAATGTTTTGTAAGGCTCTTGGTGAACTAGGAGAGTCAAACCAATAGAGTGGCATAATGTCAATTTGCACCCCGTTGACAAGTCCAGATTTACTCACTTTGATAAGATTCTTCAGTAGATAATTTATATTAATCCTAAAACTTAAATCTCCAAGCTTTATGTATTAGTGGAGAGGATTTTATGTGCAGAGAATTAGGAAGCAATGAAAACTACCGATTTTAATTTGATCTGTTTGAAAATACTGCGAAGGTCCAATGTGATATAAGGCTAACATCCACGTCCTTGTTCCTGTAACATGACCACCCCTCATCTAGGATATTTTCATTCATCTTGACTCCTTTGCCAGTACAAACAACCTATCCAAATAATACTAAATTACAATAAATTGCCAAGAAATATATTTCCCTGATTTATTTTTAAAATTCTCATAATAACCTTATGAAGTTGGCATCACAATTACCTCATTTTTTTTTTCAGAAGAGGAAATAAAACTAAGAGGAAATGATGTACAAAAATTACACAAATTACATAAACAGCAAGTAGAAGAGTCAAACCTGGGAACCTGAACGGAGCCAGTCTAATTCCGTAGCTTTTCACTGACATACTATATTGCAACTCCCTGCTTTCTCATGAAGAAATCCTTAACTCATCTTGGGTTTCTGGTGTGTTACTATCATTTATCTTCTCTCTCATTTCTTTATTACCCATTGTTTCTTTCATCCTTTATAATTTCATCTTATTTTTCAAAACTTTGCTGAAACTACAAACCTCCCAAATTTCTGCTTTCTCATTACAAACTTAGCCTCATTCTTTTTGGCTTTATTCAAATGACATTGAATATAATTAACTAGGTTAGCCTCTTAAACGTTTCTCCTTCATTTTAATAACAGCATATTAAACTTTTTCTTTCCTTTTTCATAGTGCTTGTATTTCTCATTTGCTGCCTCTGACTACAAGTATTTCTGTGTTTTATCTTTGATCATCTTTTTGGTAATCCATTTTAATAGCTTCGGCTCTTGTTTCTAAGATGATAATGCCTTATTTCCTTACTGAGAGTCTTAAGTTCTCATTGGATGTCTGTTCTAATATTTTGAATTGTCTAATGTTTACTTCCACTGGGACACTTATCTACTCTATTCCAAGGCTCATCTAAGAGGAAGATTTGATCATAAAGAAGGAAATTGCTCCAGCACTTCGTTGCTGGATTGATAGGCACATAACTGCATTCTCATGATCTCTCTTCCCTCTTAAGAGAAACAAAAACAAAAATAAACAATAAATATTTACTCTCTATGTACTTGTCTGGATTTTCAGGCCTAGTTTAATGTGACATTTACTTATCAACCCCTCTTCACAATACTTCCTCTTATGGCATTCCTGTGTTCTCCCACGCCCCAAGTTTTCCTTTCTTCCTGCTTTTTTTTCTGATCTCATTGTCCAAAAATATATCATCTTCATTGCCCACAATTTTACTTTGTTTTTCTGTTTGTCATGGTGTTTGTTATTCTTCCTACTTATCCAAGTTTTTGTAAATTGCGTTGGCAAAAGTGAAAACCAGTGTCCTCCATTATGCAGACCACTTCTCTGCCTCCTCTTCATGTCTTTTGAATTATTGAATTGTCCTGGAGTACTTGTTTGACTCTCAGTATAATAGTGCATTTTAACGTTTGTTAAATTTGTATGTGTGTTATTCGTTAGTTCTTTTATGGTGACAACCATTTTTTTCTTTCGTATTCCCCCTATAATGCAGCAGTGCTAACCACAATAGGTATTCAAGTAAACACTCATTTCGATGAATTCTTGGTCATCAGATACGTGTTTGTTTCTCAGAAGACTAAATGGGGAGTTAACTCTTATTCTATGTGATGTGACAGAAATTCTTTTAAAAAGTGCCATGTTGGTTACATAATAACTCCTAAGTTCTTCAACGAATTCTGATGACTTTATACTTAAAAACCCGATGAATTATAATTATTCAGATATTCTAGAAAGATACCTCGTACAGGGCTTACTTCTCAAGCACAAATGAGACATGCATAAATATGAATTTGAATGATACCCATTTAACTTACCTTTTATGAAAGGTTACTACTTTGAACCATTCATTTATTTGTGACTAGCTACCACTTAGCTGCCATATAATAGCATTTATATGCACTGTCCTCATTCTATTGTCGTTTATCCTTCATCGACCCTTGGTTGCATGACATCAGAGACTTACTGTTACATAGCTGCGGTAGCTTATTCATGGAACTCTGTTACCTATGGCATTTTGTACTAATTCCTATTTGTTTTTGTCAATTGGAAGATAATTTAAGACAAAAATGAAGATTTGCTTTTCTCTAAATGCCCTGTGGGTATATTATGGTCCAACCAAAGATATTTCTGATTTTATAACTGCATTTATTGAGCAAAACCTTAGCCCGACAGCGAAAAAGTGTTTTCACCATGTGCAAGAGGCCATTTGTCAAAACTGACCTTTTCTGTGAAACGGCTACAATTATTAGTTGATTCAAGTGTCAAAGCACCATCATAAGATAAGGAAGTCAGCTAGGAAATTTTTTCTCATTTGATAATAGGTTTCCAAAAGAGTTATAGATGGATTTGATGTTTCTGCCTAGGGTTGAAAACCTAGCCTGCAATGTACTTGAAACAATTTAGATAGCCACCTTTGTTGAACTGAGTTATACCTCACAATTTTGGTCTCCTTATAGATTGTTCATAAAAAAAACTCTGAGCAATATCTTATTTTCATTTATGTCTTAACTCTAACACATAAGCAATATACAAGAAAAGCTTTATAAGATAAAACTCCTCTATATGATACATCGTTTTACAGAAAGTGATTATAAGCAACAGATGACAAGAAAGTCTTATGAAACTCAGATACAGATTTTATAGCATGGATGTTCTATTAATGATAATTTATAATTTATTGTAAAATAAAGTGCCATAGTTCTATAAAGAAGATTTACAGTATAAATAAAATTAGTAAGCATGAGAAATTAAAACCCATAAGAAAACTTTATCAGGAAAAACTTTCAGTGGGATTAACAGGACAAATTTCTTAATTTAACAGGCTATAGACATCCTTCTATGTATTAGCACAATGCTTAGATGTAGATGGTATGCCAAGATTGTGAGGGCTTGCACAGATTTTATAGAGTTAAAATATAATCACATGAAATAGAAGTGTTAAAATAAAACTTTTTGTTTGGAAATAGAAAGTGTCAAAATGACAGTCTCAAGTACAAAAACTAGAACAATGGGAAAATAAAGAAGCAGAAAGGGAGAAATTTTTAAAAGGCAAAACAAAAGAAATTTTCATAAAATTCATGAAGTGTGGTAGGCCTCAAGCTTACTTCCATGATAAAAACGTTCCGGCAAGAAACAATGTGCCTTGTAATGGCTAGTGGAGCATTAAGTCAGCCATAGGGAGAGCTAAAAATAACCTTCCTAAATCCATCTATTCAGTGTAGAAGATGTCACCTTGAAGGTAACAATAGAAAAATGAACATCATAGATACATGTTAATTATGGGTTTGTCTACATGAAGATACTAAGTGATGCAGAAATAAGTATATTGGAATAAAATTGGCATGAGTAAATTTCCAAATGTCAATAATTTTTAAAAATTTAGTTTTATTTTTGACTGACAAATTGTATATGTTTATGGAATATGATGTGATGTTTCAACACATGTTACATTGTAAAATGATCAAATAAGCCTAATTAGCATATTGATCACCTCAAATATTTATCACATCTTGATACTGAGAACACTTAAGATCCTCTCTTTCAGTTATTTTGAAAAATGTAATTATTAACTATAGTCATCCTGCTGTGCAGTAGAACACCAGAATATATTCCTCACATCTAATTGAAACTTTGTACTCATTGGCCAATATTTTCCCATTTCTCCGTCAATGCTCCTCTACCCTTACCCATCTCTGGTAATCACCATTCTACTCTCTACTCAATCAGTTCAACTTTTTAGATTCCACATATAGGTGAGAATATATTGTATTTATATGCCTGGCTTATTTTACTAAACATAATGTCTTCTAGGTTTATACATGTTGCAAATGGCAGAATGTCCTTTTTTAAGACTGAATAGTATTCCATTATATATATTTGTCATATTTTAAAAATCTATTTGTTGATGGGCACTTAGGTTGCTTTCAAATGCTGGTTATTAGGATTAATGCTGCGATAAACACAAGAGTACAGATATCTCTTCAGCATACTGGTTTTAGTTCCTTTAGGTATATATGCCCAGGAGTGAGATTGCTGGATAGTTAAGTAATTCTATTTTAAGATTTTTGAGGAATTTCCATACTGGTTTTCAAAATGGCTGTACTAATTTATAATACTGAAAGCAGTGTGTAAGTATTCCCCTTTCTCCATAGCCTCACCAACACTTATGTATCATCTGTTTGATAATAACTGATCTAATAGGTGTGAGGTGATTTCTCATTGTGATTTTAATTTGCATTTCTCTAATGATTATAGATGGTGAACAAATTTTCATACATCTGTTGGCCATTTGTATGTATTCCTTTGGAAAATGTGTATTCAGGTTCTTTGCTCATTTTTAATAGGGTTATTTGTTTTCTTGTTATTGAGTAGTTTGAGTTCCTTGCATTTTATATAATCTGGGTATTAGCCCCTTATCCAGTGTACGATTTGTAACTCTTTTCTCCCAGTGTGTGGGAGAATTCATTCTATTGTTTCTTTTGCTGTGCAGAAGTTTTTTAGTTTGATTCAATTACATTTGTCTGTGTTTTGCTTTTCTTTCCTGTGCTTGTGGGGTCATATCTAAGAAATCACTGTCCAGGCCAGTGTCAGTGAGCTATTTGTCTATATTTTCTTCTAGCAATTTTATAGTTTCAAGTCTTTAAGTCTTCCATCCATTTTGAGTTGATTTTTGTATAAGGGGTGAGATAAAGTTTCATTTTTATTCTTTATGTGGAATCCATTTTCCAGTTTCATCTATTTAAAATCTGTCTCTTCGCCATTGTGTGTTCTTGGCACCTTCAAAAACCAATTGACTGTAGATACATGGGCTTATTTGTGGGCTCTCTGTCATATACGTTTGTTCAATATATCAATTCTTATTTTGTCAGTACTATGCTGTTTTGATTACTGTAGCTTTATAATATATTTTGAAATCAGGTAGTATGTTGTCTCCAGCTTTGTTATTTTTTTATCAATATTACTTTTTGGCTATTTGGGATCTTTTGTGGTTTCAAATAAATTTTAGAATTTCTTTTCTATTTCTGTGAATGACGTTAGAATTTTGATAGAAATTACATTAAATTTGTTGATTGCTTGAAGTATGAATCTTAACAGTCTTCCAATCCATGAACAAGGGACATCTTTCCATTTATTTGTGTTATCTTCAGTTCCTTTCATCAATGTTGTATATAGATCTTTCACTTCCTTGGTTAAGTTTACTTCTGTTTTTTGATGTTTTCTAAATGGAATTATTTTCTTTATTTTTCAGACAGTTTCTTCACATATAGAAATGCTACTGACTTTTATAATTTGATTTTTGCATCCTGCAACTTTACTGAATTTCTCACTTCTAAGGAGTCTAGGCTTTTCTAAGCATAAGATCATGTCATCTGTGAACAAGGCTAATTTGATTTCTTCCTTTCCATTTTTGGATGTTCTTTATCTTTCTTGCCTAATTGCTCAGGCTAGGACTTCCAGTAATATGCGGAATAGCAGTGGTAAAAATGGAATCCTTATCTTCATGATCTTAGAGATAAAGCTGTCAACTTTTCATGGAGTACGATGTCACTGTGGGCTTGTCACATATGGCTTTTATTGTGTTGAGGAATATTCCTTGTAGATTTTATTGAGAGTTGTTATGGTGAAAGTATGTTGAATTTTGTCAAATGCATTTTCTGCATCTATTGAGATGATATGGTCCTTCAATCTGGTAATATAGTGAATTACTCTGTTAGTCCATTTTCAGGCTGCTGATAAAGACATACCTGAAACTGGGCAATTTACAAAAGAAAGAAGTTTAATGGACTTACAGTTCCACATGGCTGAAGAGGCCTCACAATTATGGCAGAAGGCAAGAAGGAACAAGTCACATGTTACATGGATGGCAGCAGGCAAAGACAGAATGAGAACTTGTGCTGGGAAACTCCCATTTTTAAAAACATCAGATCTCATGAGACTTATTTACTATCACAAGAAACAGCACAGGAAAGACTTGCACTCATGATTCAATGATCTCCCACCGGGTCCCTCCCACAACATGTGGTAATTATGAGAGCTACAAGATGAGATTTGGTGGGGACACAGAGCCAAACGATATCAATTACATTTACTGATTTGCATGTGTTGAATCAACCTTGCATCCCATGGACAAATCACTTGATCACGGTGAATGATCCTTTTAATGTAGTAAATACTGTTTATTGATATTTTATTGAAGATTTTTATATCTGTGTTCATCAGTGATATCGGCCCATAGTTTATTTTTCATGTAATGTCTTTATCTGGTTTTGGTATGGGGATAATGCTGGCTTTGTAAAAGGAGTTTAGAAATATTTTCTCCTTTTACATTTTAGAAGAGTTTGAGAAGAATTTATATTAGTTTTCTTTAAATGATTGGTAGAAATCAGCTGTGAAGTCTTCTGGTCCTCAGCTTTTCTTTGGAATAATTTTAATTACTGATTCGATCTTCTTACTTATTATGGTCTGTTCAGACTTGCAAATAAAAATGGAAACATAACATATCAAAACTAATGGGATACAGTAAAAGCAGTTCTAAGAGGGAAGTTTATAGCAGTAAATGCTTACATCAAAAGGAAGATCTCTAATAACCTAACACTACACCTCAAGGAACTAGAAAAAGAACAAACTTAGCTCAATGTTAGCAGAAGAAAAGAAGGAGATCAGAGCAGTCATAAATAAGGGACTAGAAAAACAAAATATAAATTAAGAGTTGTTCCTTTTTAAAAGTGAAACAAAATTGAGGAAAACCTATAGCTAGACCTAGAAAAAGAGAAAGACTCAAAATGAGAGATGAAAGAAGAGATATTAGGACTGATAACACAAACACCAAAGATCATGAGAGACTTCTGTGAACAATTATACACTGACAAATTAGACAACCTAAAAAATGGATAAATTCCTAGAAACACATAAACCTACCAAGACTAAATCATGAAAAAACTGGAAATCTGAACAAATTCTTGACCTAATCCCTCCCTTCAAGGCTGCTGTGTCTTATTTTTTTTTTTTTGAGGCAGGGTCTCACTCTATTGTCCAGGCCAGAAGGCCAGAGTGCACTGGCACAATTGTGGCTCACTGCAGCCTCGACCTCCCCAGTCTCAAGTGATCCTCCCATCTCAGCCTCCTGAGTAGCTGGGACTACAGGTGTGTGTCACCAAGCCTGACTAACTTTTGTACTTTTTGTAGAGACAGGATTTTGCCATGTCAAGGCCGTTACCCTGAAAAATCTTCTCTTCCTAGTCTTTGCTTTGGATGGTACAGTAAATCATATAAATCTCCTGCAAACTGAAGCTGAAGGATAATCATAATAATCAATGGAAAACTTATGATTATTCCATGACCTGTACACATTTTGTTTGAAAATATTAAACACTCTCTTACTGTCACTTATAAGAATAGAAAAATGAAAAACAGTGTAACTAGTGATTATTTATACTATAATTTGAAACATTGGTAACACCAAGAGCGAATGTGTTTTGTTTCATTGTAAAAAAACGTACCAGGAGTAGTTTTGAGTAGTGTTTGCCTTTTTCTCATTGCATAAGTTACAAGAGGAACCAAGCGTCTTTGCCTACACAAATTGTCATACTCCTTTCTGAGTTTGCATTAGCTTTCAACATTTCATCTTTTGTGCCTTCAATGTTGTGTAATATCTGAATTCCTTTAACAAGAAGCTTTTCTCTCACTTTTCTTCCTTTTAATCGTAATGACTTTCCTTACTTATATGTAAGTTCACCTTTATGGCATTTTCTATGGCTACAAGTCTAGATTCTCTTGAACAACAGCTGTGTCAAAATTTCCAGTGTATTTCTTCCACTTTCCATTTCTATTTGAATCTTTAATCAATTCCTCTTTTAATTCCTTGGAATTAAATAATTCCAAGATTATTTAAAAATCTTGGATGCTCACAAAAGGAAGAGGTTCTAGGTTTCTTTTCTGAAGGTTTCTTTACTAACACAAACCTCTTAGTGTCATATAATTTCAGAGCTGGAGGAGACCATGGATTATTTGTATATATCTTTCCAGTTTTGTAAAGATGTTCAGTTTATCACTAGGAGTAAAGGAGGCAACACAACTGCAAGCTTTACTGTCTGTGCATGAACAAAATAACAGATGTATAGCGAAAAGCCGCCAGTAAACTTTGAAGTAATTCGCGTGGTCATGGATCATGATGCACATGTTAGTTATGCAGTGGTTTCCGTACTGAAGAGTTAGCAGCAAAGTTTATACTTCATGCAATTACAGTTAACATAATTATGCAGTTAACATAACTATGCTAACTGAAATTCAAACTGTTATGTAAACCACAGTAACTTAAGTTCAAGCATATATTGAAGCTACGCAAAGTACAGACTGTGTGTGTGTGTATACATGCAATTTTGTATGTTTTGTTGTATTGTTTGGCTTATGCATATCTATCTTCTTGTAAGCCTCAAATATTCTCTGCCTCTCTCTCAGAATGTGGCCTTAAAAGCTGCATAGTTGTTTTTAAAACACCTCTAAATGCCCATAGTTTCCTCTGAGTCAACTTTTGACATCTCCACACTCCTTGTGGTGATGTCATATGATTATTTTAGCATTTTCCTATAATAGTCTCTAAAGATATTTTATACTCTCAGTTTAAAGAGTACCTTTTGCTGGAGGAGAAGATATGGAAAGTTGGGCAACTGGGGCACAGTGAACCATTCGACTCACACAGATGTGAAAAGTCTCAAATTAAGCTATAACGTTATCTTTAAACGACCTTATTTGTACAATCTGAATATACATGGACAAGATTTAGATAATATTACTACTTTTATTTTATCAAACATGTTCCTTTTCATACTAAACTATCCTGTAATATGCCATTAAGCCCATATTTATTAAAAATATTGCCATTTTAATGTTTTATTAAAATGTAATGTACAGACATACCAATGTGTATGCTTCATATATAATGTGTATACATGCTCGTACTACATACATATTACATTATGTCAGCAGCAGCAATTTAAGTATAAAATTTCAAATATATAAAATGCATTCGGATATTTTGGCATTATTTAAAAATCTTGGATGCTCACAAAAGGAAGAGGCTCTAGCTTCCTTTTCTGAAGGTTTCTTTACTAACACAAACCTCTGAGTGTCATAGAATTTCAGAGCTGGAGGAGACCATGGATTATTTGTATATATCTTTCACTTCATCGATGAGAAAATGGGAAATCAAAGAAGATACATGAAACAAAATGAAAGTGGGATCCCATTTTCTCAACTCCACGTAGTAAAAATATTTCTGTGATATTTATAATCTGTAAATTAGATTTTGTATTTATCATTTAATTCTCACAATAATCCTCTGAAGTCAGGCAGCAAGAATTAAGGCATCTGTACCAAAGAAAACAGATTTAAAGGAGTCGAGTGTCTTCCCTGAGGTGACACAGCTGGCGGGTGGAGAACTCCTGACGCTCTTATCTCCTCATTGTGGAGCCTAGGCTTTATCTGTTACCCACCCGTGGCTTTCATGATTGGAAATGGAAACAGTGTCCATGCTTAGGTGTAGAATCTCATTTATAGAAACAACGACATAAAGCATTGAAGTGATTTTCTGCATAAGCCCTTGGCAACCTTGATCTTTTTTTTTTTTCCTAAGGTTGGCAGGTGTTATCACTTTAATCTGCAAAATATAATTTGCTTAGAACTACTTTTAATTCAGGGTTACGCCAAAAGCTTCCTATAGTCATATAGAGTGAAAATGATTAGATTATTTACTCTGAGAATGCAGACTGCATTCATTTTAAATCATTGTGTACTGTTAATGCTTTGCATGTAGAGCAGTCTAGGTGGGCTCAGAGCTCAGTTATCCTGTGTCTCTTCCTTCCCACTTCTCCCACTAATGTGTACGGCAGTGCCTGCATTCATTGGTTGACTCCTCCAAAGGGCTCCTAAACATTATAGACAACTTTTCATTATGTTGCATGCATATATTCAGAATTTCCTTTCTACCAAAATATTTGTTATCTAGGTAAGAAAGTTAGATATACTGAAACAAATCACCTACATTTGTTAAGGAATTAAAAATGGTATTAAACCAAGTATATACAATATCAATTATTAAATATCTTGTTTTCTGAGTTCTCTGTATTGATACTATGAATATAAATCAGCCATCCTAAAACAAGAGGATGCTTGTTGTAAAATGGTGATGTTTCTAAAGCAGTCGTAACTGATATCTAAGTTACACCTGTGATTTCCCCAGTGCATCTTTCACACTCAACTACCCTGTATACAAGGCTTAGATGGTTAAAACCTTTGTGCAGAAAATGACATTGTCTATGGCAAATTTGATGTGATAAGTGAATCATAAAAATAACTTTGAGACCAGACATGGTGGCTCATGCCTATAATCCCAGCACCTGGGAGGTCAAGGCGAGTGGATCACCTGAGTTGGAGACCAG
Source organism: Rhinopithecus bieti (assembly GCF_001698545.2). Lineage (NCBI taxonomy): Eukaryota > Metazoa > Chordata > Mammalia > Primates > Cercopithecidae > Rhinopithecus > Rhinopithecus bieti. The sequence goes on along the minus strand of NW_016806973.1, from coordinate 2,286,576 downwards.
CCCGGCATTTCTACTAAAGATACAAAAATTAACCAGGCATGGTGGTGGTCACCTGTAATCCCAGCTACTTGGAGGCTGAGGCAGGAGAATTGCTTAAACCCAGGAGGCAGAGGTTGCAGTGAGCTGAGATTGCACTATTGTACTCTAGCCTGGTCAACAAGAGCAAAACTCTGTCTCAGAAAAATAAAATAACTTTGTTCCTTTTGTCAAGATGTAATGAAACCAGTGGTAAACTTAGTGGGGTAAACATTTGCAGGTATGTTTGTGGTATTAAAGTATTTGCATTAAAATGCCAGGATGAGTATTTTACATAGACCTTTTCCAGTAACAATATACAGTCAACAATTTTCCCTTTGTTCATCATAACTATAAAAGGTCAAATGATTATACTTTTTTTCTGTGAATGGTAACTAATTTCAATAGAATTTATAAGTGTTTCTGATTTTTATAAAACTTTATAAAAGATTCACTACTTATAAATATTTCACTTAAACTTACCTGAATTAAGTTTGGCAAATCATAATTTGTCAAGCAGTATCCAGTGGGATAATACTGAACAGGTTATCTTTACTCCAGCATGGTTTGGTCACCCTGTCTCTCATTAATGTCTTGAAATTCCACTTGGAGTTAGCTGTATGTAACAAGCAATTTGTTCAAGGTGAAGAACCTTACTTAAACATGTCTGAGGTTTGCATATTTCCTAGAGGCTCACGTTAAATCCCTCCAACATTCTAATGACCTTGCCACCTGCTTCCTCACAGAAAACTGACATTTACATTTGTAAGGTTAAATCAAATATATAATGGGAAAAGTAGGAGGAATAACTATTATAAATCGAAGAAACATATTATAGGTTTTCTCATCTTCCCTGACAACTTAAACTTTTGTATAATGGTCACATCAAGAACAATATCTAATCATATGAGTTGTCTGCATATTGGGGTTGACAGTTCCAGTTAGTGTGACACACTGGAATAATTGTTTTTACATATCACATAGGTTTTTTAAAAAATGAGATTATTCTGGGTTATGATCTCAAGACATGTTATACTATTCCTGCCACTGTAGCTTCCACACTCTATAAAGAGATCCAAAATATGCTGTAATAGTATGGCACTAAGGTGGTGAGATATTTTGGATAAGTGCAATTGAATAGATTCATTCATTTTTGATAAAGTTCTAAGCAATGTCTGTTGTACGGAAATATGATTTAAAGAAAAATAGACTTGTACATGTATTTAAGCATAGTTAATAAATGAAAGAACACAAAACAACTTTTCTCTCACAACTGTAATTAACTAATTAAGTGATTTGTTTGTTTGAGACAGAGTCTCGCTCTATTGCCCAGGCTGGAATGCGGTGGCACAATCTCAGCTCACTACAACCTCTTCCTCCCTGGTTCAAGCAATTCTTCTGCCTCAGACTCCTAAGTAGCTGAGACTACTGGTGCACATCACCACGCCCGGCTAATTTTTGTATTTTTAGTAGAGACAGGGTTTTCCCATGTTGGCCAGACTGGTCTTAAACTATCCACCTGCCTTGGCCTCCCAAAGTGCTGGGATTACAGGTGTGAGCCACTGTGCCTGGCTGTATGTCACAATTTGAAATAGTTTCTAAAGGTAATTGGTTTTGCCTGGAATCTCCTGTTCTCCACGAACACCCTCATTGTGTTAAGCTCTGTGCCTGGGCCTATGGGTTTACAAATCTCAATAAGAGTCCATCAAACCTCTCTAAGGCATTGGGGATTTTAAAAATATCCTCATCTTCTCAATTTTATTAATTTGCATAGAGTGCTTACATTTTGCTTTTGAATAATTGCATTTCTATGACAAATGTAAACAATTTGCTGTGCCATGTCTTGTTTTCCTGGAGAGGGTAACTAACAATTTAGTGTAATTTTCATTCTCACCATAGTTTGTGTGATTTTCTGTTTTTGGAATTCTAGACATTTGATGTTAATATTAGGCCAGGTTATCTGTACTCCAGCAAGGTTTGTTCACCCTCTCTCAAATGTCTCACCTCACATCCACCCTGCGCTCTGAGCTGCGTTGACTGTTGTTGGGTGAGAGAGTTGACATGGCTACTCGGCATCCTTCTGGGGGTCAGGTAAACTGTTGTCCTCTGTTAGAATTAGTAATGGTGTAGGTTGATTTATTTTCTTCATTATAAGGCGTTCTAATTCAATTAGTTCAATTTAAATTATGGTCAACATTAACAGAATGATTTCATGGAATCTCAGAGGACTTTATACCATTAAATCTGCTCATAACGAATCAGTTCCTATTGTATTAACAGCAAATGACTTCTCCTTTTACTAGAAGTTGCATTCTAGGGCAACAGGTCCCATAACCTTAGAAGTGGGAAAAAATGTTTTTGGCACTTTGTGATATCATCATATTCTAAGATATACCAGAAAAATCAGGATGACAAATGGTTTTCTCTCTTCAATGGCATTTATAAATTCCAGCTCCATTATTATTTTTATCTTATCTCTCTTCAGCTATCAGCTTATCCAGCTGCTTAGACTTTTCCTTATAAATCAATACCTTCGTTCTTTAAGTGATTTAAAAAAAAATAGACTTTTCTTGTTTAATTCCAGAAGAACCACATTCTAACTTTCTAATGGCATATTTCTCTCAACACATAAAAAGATTTATGTTCTAGAGCTTAATTATAGTGAAAAAAGTTTTCATCAAAAAAACTTGGTTAAAAAATTATATTTATGGTCTTAAATGTGGCTAGATTTGGAATGTGTTAGGAGTTACTATAGTATCCGTCTGAGCAATGTTACTGAGTGATGCTGTGAGGATGGGTGTTTTGACCTACACAATAACATGCTTTAGAGCAGCTGTCCCCAGCCTTTTTGGCACCAGGGACTGGTTTCGTTGAAAGCAATTTTTCCATGGCCCTGGGGGGTGAAGGCTTCAGGATGCAACTGTCACTTCAGATTATCAGGCATTAGGTTCTCATAAAGAGCATGCAACCTAGATCCCTTTCGTGTGCAGTTCACAATGCAGTTTGTGCTTCTATGAGAATCTAATGCTGCTGCTGATCTGACAGGAGGCGGAACTCAGGTGGTTAACGCTTGCCCTCCACTCACCTCCTGCCTTGTGGCCTAGTTACTAACAGGCCACGAACCTGTACCCGTCTGTGGCCCAGGTGTTGGGGACCCCTCCTTTAGAGTAAGAGTGAAGTATATTCTCAAAAAATATTTGCAGTATAAGGGGATATAATGGTGTGTTAGGATAGTATGATGGCAAAATAGCTACTATCATGATAGAAGAAAAGTCCTATAATATTCAGTCGTGGGGGTTATGAACTAATAGAGAAGCAATACCAATGTGTATCTGAGACAGTGAAAAATTACACCTTTTTAAACCTAAGGAGTCTTCACTTGATCTTAGCCAAAAGGCCGAGAAGCGATCCTAAGGAGTCTTATTTAAGGAATTACCTCTACATATTCCTCCCCCCACCCCCTTTTTTTTTTTTTCAGAGAAGATCTTTCTCTGCCTAGGCTGAAGTGCAGTGGCACACTTACAGCTCACTGAAATCTTCAGTCTCAGGCCCAAGGAATCCTCCCACCACAGCCTCCTGAGTAGCTGGAACTACAGGCATGAACCAGAATGCCCGGCTAATTTTTAAGTTTCTTGTAGAGACAGGTCTTGCTATGTTGCTGCCTAGGCTGATTTCAAATGTTTGGCCTCATGTGATCCTCCCTCCATGACCTCCCAAAGTGCTGAGATTATAGGCATGAATCACTTTGCCCAGTCTAACCACAATTCTAATCTAGTTAAGAATACTTTGGAGTCAGACTGTTGGAGTTTTTATCCTTGTGGTACCACTGCTGGGTAAGGTATTTCATATCCCTGTTTCATAATTTTCTCATCTATAAAATGAGGATAAAAATCTTATTTCATAAAGACACTATAAATTATATGTGAGAACATATATGTAAGCCATTACATAGCTTAAGCTGAGAAATGTTAGCTAAAATTCCTTTCATTATTGCCATGTGCAAATCACTATGAGGAATCCAAAATTGAAAGCAACAGCAACAACAGAAAATAGTGTTCTTTTCCAAAAAAGGAAACCTGCCAACTTACAGATTATACAAGATAGTGAATAGAAAGAACGTATTTTATAGTGACTGAAATTCGAAATCTGTGCTTGGGTGTTCAGCAAATTTAGATGATCGAACACTCTCAGATTAGAACTCTGCAGATTTATTTCAGTCTAGATATTTGATATTGCTTGAAGCAGTTGTTTTTGTGGTTCATAATTTACACTAAATCAAACCTTAATTAAAAAGTTTCTGCCTGGAGACACTTCCTTTGAAATCCTAGGCAAGGCTCAGTAGGACTGTTGCCTGTTTGTGACAATATTAAATGTCAGGCTGACAAATATCAGCTCAGCAGATGGATAATTGTATACATTAACACTATTAATGGACAGATGTATTTTAGCATAAATTGTAATATAATCTGTGACTAAAACCATAGCTCATATAGGAATAATCTTATTTACAAATGGTAATGTTAGCATATAATACACATTTATACAGTGCTAGTTCAACAATACCATTAGTATACATAATTGTGTATGAATACTTCCTGATACTAGGAACTCTACATTAAACGTAGGTGTAGTTGCGTTTCTGAAAGCAGAGTCTGAGAAGGGCCACAATTATTATTTGAGACATGACTCCAACAAGTAGGAGTGAAGAAGTGGGGAAGGATGAGAATGTGATCAGTGTCATCCTAGTAGGCATCAGGGATTGAATTTTGCAGGGATGTCAGAGAAGCATGTAGAATACTCCTTAGAATTGCCTGCAGGCCATGGCATTTGTGCAGTGGTAGCTGTTCTGCATTGGCTGAGGGTAGTCTCCCGTGCTGCTGATTATTTGTCACTTCTATAATGCATTTGTGTTGGCCCAGTCAGAATCTCAGACTGAAGATGACTCTACAACAGAAATCTGAAAGTGATTGGAAAGGCGATAGCAGTGGAACACTAATTTTGAGGGCCAGTTGACATGCAATTGTCCACTTTGGTTGTGCATAAAATTGGAAGGGCCCAAGGGAATGAAGAAGGGCAACAAAAGCATCTTCTGTTCTGCCTTCGTTTTGCCTGTCCTTGGTATTGCTCAGATCTCTGAGTTTACTCCATTACTAAGACTAAGATGGTAGCCAACCACAATTTATTAGACTTTTTATGGGAAGTGTGTGGAACAAGCTTGAGTCCCCACTACTGCAGTTGGTTCAGGGGCTATAAATAGTATTATCTCTTTTCTCATCACCCATGCTGGGCTTCCCTGCCTCTTGCCCAACAGTTCAGTTTGCTAGTGAATGCAAGGCTGAAATGGAAGAATGCAATGCTGAATTTTATCTCTGGGGGATTTGACGTCCTGTCAGGTCAGGAATGCTGTAATTTGCCTTTCACTGCTGTCAGCAAGCATAGAAGCACCAACAGATGCCCCAGAGACTTCTCCAGGTTCCAGGCTACTTATCCCTAGTAGGTAATCACACGACCCTAGAAACTCATGACATTCAGGTCTGCTAGGATCACCAGCATAATCTGTGCCAATAACAGGTTCGGTAGTAAGAAGCAACAGCTGGCGTCTAAGCCTTGCTCAGAAGAAGCCTGTGCTGTTTTGCCCATGTGTCATCTCTGTCCCCATCACCAGGACAGATTCCTTGGTGGGTCCACAGCACCAGAACTGGGATGGCCGAGGAAAGGGACTGGCTGAAAGCCTCAACAAATCATCTCATCTACCACACTGTTGACAACCTCATCTGTGGAGAATCCTTTCTGATGGACATTGACACAAGACACAGAGGTTCTCGTAAGGTAGTTTATCTCAAATGCCCATCCACATATTTGTTCCACAAACCTCCTGGTTTACCATCTTAATCTTGCTATTTTGAAAACCATGTCCAAATGTCCAACAGCAAAGACATTTGCCTCTGCCTGGGAGTTCACATACACCTTTATGTCAGACTAATTCTGCCTCTATACAAAGTCATCTGAGGGTAAAACAATGCAGCATTAAACCTTGTTGAGTAGGATTTTCTAATCATCACCTTTAATGCCACCTGTGAGTCTGTAGTAGCAACACTAGTAAAACATTAAGCTGCCCTGTCTCCCATCTATGAGCCAGAGAGGAGGTCCTCCTGCCCTGTACGCTGGTCGTAGGGGACCTCTTTAATGCCACAGATTGTGCTAAGAAAGGGGCCTTGGTTCAAGAGTTCAGAGGCATAGAAGCTCTCTGTATCCTGTTTACTGACTTTACAACTTTGTAAGACATTTGATTCATCTTAGGCCTGATCACCAATGTGCACCATGACCATTGCATGAAGGATTTGTGCTGTACCCAGCTGATCTTACGACTTGAAGATCTGATGCTACTCACCTCATGATGGGAAGCTCTGATCTTAGTCACTGATGTCCCATGGTCAGATGCTAACTCATTATCAAGACCCCATGGCATGAAAGGAGCTATTTATCAAAGACATCTTTCTCTGCCACAAAGAGCATGGCCTCGCTCTAAAATCCTAGCAGTTTGTACTGCGACTCTCCTATAAGGCCCTGCCAGAGACTTCTCAGTGCATCTTTATTTACTGTGGCTACCTATGCTTGGCATTGACCTTTCCAGGTCACAAAGCTCAAATGGCAGGGGTTTTGCAGCATAGTCTAGACCTGACAGTCCTCTCTTGTTCTGGGACCCACTTGAAACTGAGAGTCTTATGAACCAACCCAGAATTGAGTCATAATATTTTCAAGGGTGGCATAGGCTGCCCCTAAAATCTTTGAGGGGCTTGTCAAAGCACTGGAGCTCTTGTTTTTTAATAGGGAGCTCAAGGTATACTAACTTGTCCTTTTACATCGGAGGTGCTGTCCTAAACTGTCCCAGGTCATTGGACCTCTGAAAACTTCACCAATATAAAAGGCCTTGCCACTCTTCCGTGGTCCAATTTCCATACACTGAGCCAGCATGAAGCTCTATAGAATAAGATGTCAAGCCTGTAGAATAAGATGCCTAGAGAGGCAAGACTGTGAATGTGTACAGCTGCCCTTTCCACATAAAAGCAAACTGCTTTTGGATGAGGCTTGAACAGACTGTATTCATCATATCAACAGCTATATACTGAGTTCCGAAAGTTGTGTTCTATTTTAATAAAGATATTACTTCTAGCATGTGGCTGTAATAAGGGTTTCTACTTGAAGTTTCTTTAACATTCCTGTCATCTGTCATAATTTCATTTATAAAGGGACTATAAAGGTTAAATAGTAAAATATTGGTAATTATAATGCTCTCATATTTTAAGTCTGAGGATGCGATTAAACTTTATAAAGCCACCTGATACAGTATTGCTTATGATTTATTAGGCTAGAGGGCGTAAGTTTTAGGGGCTTCTATGTGGCCCTTCCTGCTATAGTGATTCTTTTAGGGTCAACATAACAAGTGAGGTTTTGATAACTGCCAAGTGTATTCATTTCAGTTATGCATTAGGGGACATTTGATTCACTCAGAGCCACTGGACCTACTTGCTTAACTGTAGTAAGATAGAATACTTGGGCTGCTATGTATGTCATTTATCATCTCGATTCCATCAAACTCCCCGCCACCCTCCCCACAGGCTTTTTTTTTTTTTTTTTTCTCCTAGATGGAGTCTTGCTCTGTCTCCAGGGTGGAATGCCGTGGTGCTATCGCAGCTCACAGCAACCTCTGCCTCCCAAGTTCAAGCAATTCTCCTGCCTCAGCCTCGTGAGTAGCTGAGACTGCAGCTGTTCACCACCACGCCTGGCTAATTTTTGTACATTTAGTAGAGATGGGGTTTCACCATGTTGGCCAGGATGGTCTCAACCTACTGACCTCATGATCTGCCTGCCTCGGCCTTCCAAAGTGCTGGGATTACAAGTGTGAGTCACCATGCCCAGCCTCATCAAACCTCATTCTAACCAGGGTGCTACTATGGATTTTGGGGGGCATGGGGAAGGAAAGAGGTCCTATAATGTATCGGCTTTCTATTTCTGTGTCACAGATTTTCACGAACTTAGTGACATAAAACATTATAAGCATTATCTCACTATTCTCTAGGTCAGTAGCCTGCACATAGCATGACTAGTTTTTCTGTTGAGGGTTTCACAAGGCTGAGGTCAAGGCATCGGTTGGATTGTGCTCCCATCTAAGGCTGGAGGCAACTATTGGTCCTATCATATCAGTTTGCTCTTTCTTTCAAGCTCACTTGTTATTAGCAGAATCCATTTTCTAGCAGCTGTATCACTGAGATCTGTTTTGTTGTTGTTAGGAGACCATGCTCCATTCCTAGGAGACAATCTCAAGTCCTAGCTGCATGACTCCCTTTAAGGACTCTTTCACAATATGCACACTGATTTCTTCCAAGCCAGCAGTAGAATTTCTATCATTCTTCCAATTTCCTTTTTTAAGAAGGGTCTAGACCTTTTTAGGGCACACCTGATTAGGCCAGGCCTACTCTGGATAATTATCCTTAAGATTGATTTAGGAATCTTGGTCATAGCCACACAATTTCTTTAACTTGTCACATGAGATAACCTAATTGTGCAAGCAAAATCCATATGCCCAGTCCCACCCACTCTCATGAGGAAGGATTACAGAGGGGGCAACAGTCTTGAAAATCTTCTTAGAACTTTTTCGCCTACCACACCCAATACTATTACAAACTCAAACACTGTATTATGCAGCCTTTTGAAAAGTTCGTGTATTTGCCTTATAAGATACTACAATAACTCAGATAAATGGCTGCAGGTCCCATTGGAGAATGACTCACATCACTACTTATATTACGAAGACCAGCTTATTGGTGGTATTGTCTACTGAGTGACATAGGAAAGTCATAAACACTTTGGTGATGATATTACTGTTTTTCGCCAGTGCTCTATTGTGCAACTAACAGAATGGAAATGATTTTGGGGGTGATTAGAACTAAGAGCATAGCAAGAAACATGTCATTGGTGTTTCCAATTTCTACATGGAATTATAGAATAGTAGATGACACTTCTTGCTGTGGTCTGAAAACAAGAAGTCAAGGTACATACATGCAAACACTCCTGTACATGTTTTTACCTTTAGCTGTGAAACAATAAGCAAGTTATATTTCCTCCTAAGTACAATTTATCTTCAAAATGAAGTGTCTTTCAGATGTTAACCTTCAATGATTCTAACACACATGGTGTTTTCTCTTAACTTCTAGGCCCCTGATGTGTTCCTACTCCATAACTCTCCATTTATGTGAAGATAGACAAGTGTTTCTACTTGAACCACAGAGTTAGACTTATAGTTAGAGAATTAAACCCCATTGAGGAAATTAGACAGGAATTTCTATAAAAGCAAAGTAATTTTCTGATTTTTTTTTTCTGCAGGTCTAGAAAATAGATATTCAGCTACAATGTATAATAACTACAATGGACTTAATTATAGCTGACATGGGTGTAAAGAACAGCAGAGAGAAAGCTCTAACCATTCAAGATGCCCATGGATTGCATATCTCAAGTCTGGATTCTGGCTTAGTGAGCTATTTGGGATAAGTAAGCAAAACAGTATGTTTTTGAAAGGCAAATCTTCCCAGAACAAAATTTTATCTGACAATGCAATTATTTAGAGACTTAATTGACTGCAGACATATTGACATTATATGGTCACATTTAGAGATGCACAAAGTCTTGTGAAATCACCTTTAAGTGCTAAGTGTCATGATTTTATGCCCTGGAAAGCCAGCTATTAATAAGGTAAATGCTGCATCTCAAAATGAAGATTCTCAGTTGTGTAATAACTGTGGCTAGTTATTCAGGTGGGTCTCAGAACAGACTTAATGAAACCAAGATTTCGGGTCATTTTGTTACGCTCAGTTCCATGACTAAAGTCTGCCCTTATTAGGTGCAACCCAGGAGATCATGGGTTATTCTGGGAAACTTCATCACGCTTACAAGTGGGGGAACTAAAACAAAAGAAAAATTCCTGTTTCTAATGGTTAGTGGGGTCATCTCCATCAATAAAAGTATGCATGAGGGCTCTCTAGAGAAACAGAACAATAGGAGACTAACATAGTTTTGAGAGGGGATTTATATGGGGAACAGGCTCACGTTACTATGGATGCTGAGAAGTCACAATAGGCTGTCTGCAAGCTGGAGAATCAGGGAAGCTAGTAGCATGGCCCAGTCCAAGGCTTACCGAACTTATGTAGTGATCTTATTGTACTGCTTCTCCAGGATAATATGCCCTTCATACCACATACTGTATGTGGAGTATTTATTATTTCTTGAGTACACTTCCTTGGAAAGGCCATCAGGGGTTTCATAAAGGCCTCAGAACCAGGGGTGCTAACAGTGTAACTCTCAATTTGAGGTCAAAGTCCTGATGTATTAGGGTTCTCCAGAGGGACAGAACTCATAGGACATATGTATATATGAAAAGGAGATTTTTTGGGGGGAGAATTGGCTCACGCAATTACAAGGCGAAGTCCCACAACAGGCCGTCTGCAAACTGCAGAAGAGGGAAGCTGGTCATGGCTCAGTCTAAATTTGAAAGCCTCGAACCCAGGAAAGCTGAAAGAGCAAGATTCAGTCTGTGGCTGAAGGCCCCAGAGCCCCTCCTGGGAAGCCACTGGTACAAGTCCTAGGGTCCAAAGGCTAAATAATCTGGAGTGTGTGATGTCCGAGGACAGGAGGCACAAAAGCAAGCATCCAGCATGGAAGAAGAAAGAAGGCAGCCAAGAAGCCTCAGCAAGCAGTTGTCTTCACTTCTACCTGCTTTGTTCTTGCTGCGCTGGCAGGCAATCGAATGGTGCCCACCCACACTGGGGGTGGGTCGTCTTCTCTCAGTCAACCAACTTAGGTGTCAATCTGCTCTGGCAACACCCTCACAGATGCACCCAGAAACAATACCAGCAACCTAGGCATCACTCAATCCAATCAAGTTGACACCTAATATGAACCATCACATAGGGGGGCCTCTGGTGCAAGTCCTGGTATCTGGCGGCTGGAGTGCCTGAGCTCCTGATGTCTAAGGGTAGGAGAATATGGACATTGCAGCTCCAGAAGAGGAAATGTACCTTTCCTCTGTCATTTTGTTCTGTTCAGGCCCTTCGCCAGTTGGATGGTGCCTATCCACATGGGGTGAGGGCAGATCTGCCTTACTTAGTTCACTGATTTCAAATGCCGATCATGTCTGGAAACACCCTCACAGAGATACCCAGACATAATGTTTTACCAGCTGTCTCAGTATGCCTTAGTCCTGTCAAGCTGACACCTAAAATTAACCATCAGAGTATACAATTGTTCTTTTACATTTTTGACAATTGGAATCTCAAATAATATTTATTTTCAAGTTCTATACTACACACTGTAATTATATAAAGTTGTTTTACAAATGAAATATTTTTTTGTAAATCTTACTGCTTTATGCATCTGTAGTTAAACTGTGTAAGAAATTTATCTCATAAAATTTCACTGCACAATTCATATTTTTATTTATGAAATCTTGTATTGTCACCAAACTTTAGTAGTTTTGATTGCATAGCTTAATGATAATTTCACAAAGTAGCTGTGAAGTGCAATGAGGATGTTGGAGATACCTGAGTTTATCTTCCCCCTTTCTGCTGTTCCTTTTAATTAAAGACCCACAGTAATTTTATTTCCAAACTAAGCCCCATGGATTGATAATTCACGTTTTTGCATAAAATTACATGTTTTTTGCTTTTTCTTGAAATATATGTACATTACATGTAAGCTTTATTGGCTTATGCTATCAAAATCAGCATATAGAGCTATGTCAGGTCTCCTAAATTATACTGTTAAAAAGTATAGTGCCATTTTGCGATGTCAAGTCCTGGCCTTTCTGCTTCCTATGGTTTAGTAGCTTTTTATATTACTTAGATTCATTTTTCAACATTCGTATTGCATTGAGTACCTTCCAGTCTTTGTTGACTTCACCTGCAGTTTTCTGTTAAGTGTTTTTGCTGAGAGTTGTTCAACCTCTGTTCTGGTTTCTCTTAAATCCTGAAAATTCCAAAATGATATTCTACTGAACCCAGGTGATTACATACTTTGAATGGATCTAGTGACATATTTGGCAATTTAGGGTACAAAGAGAAAACTTAAATTTTTTTTCCCCTGATGTGTGAGATTTTGGGAAATGCACCTTTTCAGATTTCTCAATTGACAGTTATAAACTCAATCAGAATGTTGAAGAATTATAACCACAGTCATCATCTGCGGTTGTTCCCCCTTGCTGCCTTGAGGAATACCCTGCATTTGTACACGTTTCTCCTCACCTCAAGGTTGGAAGTGTATGAATGCTTTATCACAAACTGAGGTGATGAAGCCGAGTTCTGCTGAGGAAGCTTGTATAGCATAAAGAATACACAACTGGAAATAATATAGTACTGCGTTTAATCTGGACTGGGCTATTTTATGACAGCTGACATTGACAATTTAGCTTCTTCTAGGTTTATTCTTCTTATTGATAAAATAGGCTAATATCTACCCTAATGGCTTTTGAGAGGATGAAAGGAGATATTTTGTGCACCTAGAGGATCTTACACTGCCTACCACATGATAGGTATTCTAAAAATGGTTGCTTTTCCTCCCTGTCCAACACAATCAACTTATGGAAGCGTTGCTCACTAATATTACCATGAACTCATTGTGATAGAGATTGTGCCAAATGTACTTGTAAGGTCCTTTAGCAATCCCAGAGCTACTTCCAGCTTTTATATTGATAACTTTCTTGCTGTCAACTTTCTTTGGTTCTGAAATGTGAGCCTACACCTCAATTCTAGGTCCATACGTGGCCTTCAGCTCATTATTTTTTCAGCTTCACTGGACACATGAGTTTTTCTTAGATTTAGACTGACCCAGGAAACTGCCCTGAATGACCAGACACTATCCAGAGGCGAGACATATGTGGACAGGATGTCCACATACCCCTGTTTCCCAAGTTTATTTGAAATGATAGTGCTCCACTGGGAGAGTTCATAAAGTCTCCTACCTTAATAATCCGTAGACATCTTCTTCACAGACACTACACATATGCAGGTGTGCAGGTTGTGCCGTCAAACACTCAAGAGACTTCAGTGTGCTGGGCAGCTCAGCTGATTAGAGTTATGATCAAAGGCAGCTCCTTGTTCTCAGTGTAGGAGGGGCTTAAAAACAATAGCCCTTCCCACCAAACCTGGTTGGAAACAAGAGCTTGTTTTGAAGCTGTGTCTGCATCCTCATCTCTGTATATTTAGGTTCTATATTTGCATGGTCTGAGGAGTATGAAGTTAGAACTTCCCATTATCAAGTCACCTCTTGGAGCGACCACTTGTCTTAACAGTTTGCTCTACATTGTGCAAGTGTCATTCTTACAGAGGAGCAGTGGAGGTATTCTTTACTTATTCACCTAGATCTTATTTAGTGGATCAAAGCCAGCTGATTTATGTGGTGCTAGACAGACACAGAACCTTGAAAGCTGTTGCTGTTGCTTACTCTTTGCTGTTTGATGGTAATTAAAATGACTGTCGTTGCATATCATGTTGTCTTTGAATTCTGCCACTTTAATCTTTAAAATTATTTTTAGCTTTACTGTTTTTTTTATATGCTTCTCATTCTCTTCTTTGGTCTTACAGACACTTAACAAGGCACATACTGTCCGTAATTAAACTGTGTGTTGTTTTTCATTTATGTATAGAAATTGATCTCTCCTACTCATCACTAACACATTTTATATGCACTTTAATTTTATTGTGCATATAAATCCACATCTGTGAATATATGCCACTCAACATCTATGCGAGGAATTACAGCTAAAATGTTTCTTATTTTCAGCAATGATTATAATTATTTCTTCTATCTTCTTCTGCCTTGCTGGCCATTTATTCTCTCTTTGTCTCTTAAAATTGTGTTCATTTACTTTTTTTCATGCCTGTAGAATTACATACTAAGGTGGAATAGTGAACAGTATTAGCTCTACTAATATATCTCCAATCTCATTTCCACTTCTTAATGGACTCCAGTCAATGTCTTGGTACTAAAAGCCTGTCATTACTTTCACTTTGGCCTTTTTATACTTTTTTATTTGCTCAGTTTTATAGTGTAGTTGCTCTTTTTTGTCAAGTGGTTTATAATATATTCTTCCAAGTACCATAGTTTACCATCTAAAACATCTATAACTTCACTTCATAATGACTTTCTACTACTATGTTTCTCATATATTACTTTTGGAATAGCTAACAGAAATATGCATTCAATATAATTTCTATTTTTTGCTAACCCAACAAATACTGAAACATGCCCCCTATCAATCTCCTTATTACCCCTAGAGCTATCTTATATAAAAAGGTGGTATTTGGGAACAATGGTCACGATGGAAATTTGAGGGATAAATCATTTTTAAAATTGTATTTTATAACAGTTTGACTTCTCCTTTCCCACCTACCAGATAGGGCATTGCTCACACTCCAGCACTGCTATGAGTGTCTGAAGTTTGACTTCTCCTTTCCCACCTACCAGATAGGGCATTGCTCACACTCCAGCACTGCTATGAGTGTCTGAAATGGTGTGGTAGGATATGGACTGCTCTTTCATGCAAGTGTATGCTTTGATTTGGTAGCAGTGGGTTTACACTAAAAGCATCATGACAACTTTAGTGTGGACTAAGATGCATTCTCTTTGCTAATTCTTTTAGAGCCAGTCTGTGACAGTGAGCCCAGAGCAATCTACCTTGATTTGGGGTCATCCTTGTTTTGGAAGACCTCCAGAGAGTTTGTTAATTATGAGGTTTACATAGAGGTTACGTTCATTCAGTGTCTGGGGTAGTTCAAGAAACAACGATTCATCCAGAATACATGTACTGCATGTGTTCTGTGCTCCCAGTTCTAGGTTCATGCCAATAAAGCCCGTCAGGCTTTCATGCCAAACAGTTGATGTGCCTAATCCCATGGCCAAGTTTACGCTTTAACCAGCATATTTTAAAAAGATGATTATTGCCACTACTGAAATGACTTCCATATAGTCAACTGAAATGACTTCCATACAGCTATCAAGTATTTAATAGTGCATGGAAAGGAAATGTTTTTATTCATGGCTACTTGTTGAAACTCTGTTCTTCAAGCTGCATATTGACTTATCTGTTAAGTAAGCCTACTGTCACAAAGATGTCCCATGTCAGTGGGGTTTGTCCCTGATTCCCACTTTATTTAGGGGCTATCCATTGGACACATCTACACCCTTGTTACCATTGCTTTATTTCAGTTCATCCTAAATTGCTTAGGTGTCCTGCAGTCACCCCCTCCGCAGTCATTAACAGAATTAAGCTGCACAAAGCATGGCTTCAGTGTCAGTGGATCGGATATATTACAAAAGCTCATGGAGAGAGATTTTTGTTTTCCACCATTTAGTGATACATTTGACTTTTAGGAAATACAGATGAACCAACTCAAAAAGATTATTCAAATGTTATTGCTCAGTGTATATACTTTGATAAAGCTTTTTAAAATTGACCTCTGAAATAACAGCTTTAGCTTTACACAAAACTGTACACACATACATATTTATTTAAGCGTAGGTAGTAAGTTTCTGGATGTCTTTTGATGGAAGATACTTAAGCTACCTTTGAATTATGCCTAGGTTTACATACAGGGAATATATCCAAGAAGATTATGTTATTTGAGCTTTTTCCAGCTCTGTTTTCATTGTTTACACAGTATAAAGAAGACAGAAGCAGGAAGTACAACCGTATTTTTAGGGGCAAAGTTGTCTGCATGGCAAAGAGGCTTGGACTATATCCCTTAGTAGTAGAGTGCCAAAACCACTTAAACCCTTGGATTTTTCCAGTTCAAAATAATTTCTTTATGGAAAATAGACAACTAAGGAAAAGGAAGGAAAGTGAAAAGAGGAGTGAGAGAGACAGTATATCTGACTTAAATATGTGCAATATGAAAAATCAGGACTCTAAAATGTAAATAATGCATTATACAAGTCAAATTAATTTTTTTCATTTATATTGATGCCTCTAATGTGGATGAACTTTTCTTTTTAATCCAAATATATGTATTTGATTGAAATGCTCCAATGTGTTTCATGCTCTGCTTTCCTTTTGGAGAATATACCTCTTTGCTTGCAAGTTATTAGTTGCAAACACCTGCTTAATTTTATTATGTCTTAAAATGGTGAATATTTCTATAAAAGGTTGTTTTTGGTATAAAATTGTATATTAGTCAAAGTTTTGGTTTCTCTTAATTTAATTTTACATTTTAGGCTTGCCTTAATTACAGAGACTTGAAACAACTTGTTGGGTTTTATACCCGAATTTTCATTTTCTTCTGGAACCAACATATTTTAGTAATTGCTAAATACTTTGTATAACCATGAAAAAATTAAATGCCTCACCTGTCCTAGATCATAAGAGTAAGAATAGTCAGTTGGCCTAATGAATAATTTTAATATAGACTTTTCATACTTGGGTAAGTTTAGCTTTATTATAAACACACTGCTATAAATTAAACAATTTTTGCACAAAATTCAAGTAATTGCTTGATAGAATCATAGTCTGTCTTAACATGATGCAAAAATGTGAAACATTAATAACTATAGTCTTAATTTTGCTTCAATGTACAACATTCTGTAAGCCTACTTAATCAGAACAAGACGAACTTTCTAGTTCAAGATTTTAAACATTTATGTTGTCCTAATATTACTGCCATATATTATGTAGCCAGATTTGTGAGATAAATATTGAAGATAGAACACTACCACTGAAAGCTTCTTAAAAGCATAAATAAAATTTTGTAATTATTTGAGGAAGGAGAAATGCTTGCAAGGCCCGCCATTTTCAGTCAGCTTCTTCCATTTGATTAGAATTAGTGAAACGGACACAAGCCCTTTATATGAAAAATATTTTCTCCTTTCTTCCATTCTGACACATACACAATCCCTTTTGAAACATAGTTGAACAGTGAACTAAACAGATATTTTAGAATAGCTGCATCAGTTTCTCCTTTGTTGATTCAAAGGAGCTGAGTAAATCAGAGGTGGGATTTAAGAATCATGAAAAGCACTCAGTCAGCAAGGACTTATTGAGAACATCAGTAGAGACGATTAACCACTTATGGACCTAGAAGTGCTGTCAGCTCACTCACTCAAGCTTTCAATGATTCCATACTGCCCGTAATTATTAAATGCAAATTCTTTTTTCTGATTTCAACTTACATAGACTATAACCTCAGATTTGCAATTCAATACAGTATCTCTTTAGTATTAAGTAACATTATTACTACTACTTATTGCAAGTAGTATCTACTTATTCTGTGTCTACTTTATCCAAGCCTCTGACACAGGATGACAAGCATACAGGCAGTCTTCACTTAGTATGGCACTGTCTTAACTAAAACCTGTGGCCATCACAACCATGTCTAAGCTTTGTACTTTGCATTTTATTTCAAAATGATTTCAGACTTACAGACGAGTTACAACAATAGCATAAAGTTTCTGTATATCCTTCATGTAGTTTATTTTAATGGTTTCAGTTTATATAGCCATAGTACATTTATCAAAACTAGTAAATTAACATTGGTGTGATATTGTTAACTAAACTTCCTGATATTACTTGTATACTAGTGGTTCTTCTACTAATGTCCTTTTTCTTTTCCAGAAAATTGCATAGCATCCAGATCCAATGTGGGATATCCAATCTGGGATACTATCTTGCATTTAGTTTTCATATCTCCTTAATCTCTCCCAATCTGTGAAAGCTTTTTGAATGGCCCTTGTCTTTCATGATCTTAACACTTCTGATGACTGCTAATTAGATTTTTTTTCAAATGTCCCTGAGTTTGTTTTTGTCCTATAATTAGATTGAGGTTACAGATTTTGTGGAAGAATATCATTGAGGTATCACGTCAGGGACGATACCAACATGACTGACTTTTGGCAACGTTGACCTTGATCATTTGGTTAAGAAAGTGTCTGCCAGGTTTCTCTAGTGTAAAGGGTCTGTTTCTCCCTTTCTACACTTTAATCATTAGAAGAAAGTTACTGAGTACAGCCGATACTCAGGGAATATGGTGGTAGTGGTTAAATTTCATATCTGGAAACAGGTGGTTGGCAAAGAATTTGTGGACACTTGTTAAAATTACAATAGTAAATATTTCAGGAGTACAAATATCTCAAACTATTGATGACAAATTTTAGCACTTCTCCATAGATCTTGCCTGTATCTGTTATTACTGTGGTGTTCCTACAAACAGTGATGCCTCAGTAGCAATAAGAAAACAAGATGTTGCTTTACAAATGGCATTCTACAATAAAAGAAAACGAGTTCACTAGAGAAATGGCTGATTTTAGGGCTGAGTCAGGAAATACACAAGATGAACCTGGAGCATCTTGTGTTGCGAGAAGGTAAATAAATCCTATAAAAATAAAAGAACAACAAAAACAACAGGAGCTTGTCAAAAGGACAGAGAAGCCCCCAAAATCTGTCAGTAGCCAAAGCTGGAAAAATATGATGATCAAAGTAAATGGTGACAGTATTGGAATATAATCTCAAGAATAAAATATCTAAGTCTATACTACCATGTTGATAAAAATAAATGACTGAATAAATACAGAAGAGAAAAATATTGCTTATGGTATTCCAGTTACTAAATGTAGAAACAGTGAGGGAAATAGGAAAATCACTGAGTTACAACTGAATTCTAGTATCCAATTTAGTATCTGTCGAAAGTGTATTTCACATAATTTTATCAAATATATAAACCACTTTGCATACTACTCTTTTACCTAGCAATTAATCCAAATATATCTTATGCCATATATCTTATAATAAAATTAACATTGTAGAAAATTTGGAAAATGTACAGAATTAAGAAAATGTGCAGTCAGGCCAAAATGAATAAGCCTCTTTGGATTTAGTATATTTATTCCATTTTAATTTGCATTTTATATTGTGAGCATTTATTTATACATATTTATACATATTTTGTAGAAATTTTGGATAATACTGCAGATGCTGTCATTTAGCAATTTCATGAACTTTTTTCTAAGTAGTAGTAAATATTTTTTAAAATACTAAATTACTGGGTCCTCTTATATAGACTATCCATACACATATCTAAAAGTCTCCCTTAGATATTATATATAGAATGCTATAACAAATACACATATATAAATCCTTGCCTACATCTTTTTTTGGCTAAAGGTAAGTTCTTAGCAAGTTGAAGAGGTTAAATAATAGAAATACTTAAAGCTCTTATGCACATAAACATGACTTTTTAATACTATCATAAAACTAATACAATTTAATTAACTATTATTTTGGGCATTTAAGTAAATTCCATGCATTTTACACTATCACTGATGGTATATGCATCTTTACCTAAATTGACTATGAATTATCAACTATCTTAAGCTGCTAATACATATTGCTAAATTGGCTTCCAAAATAGATTGCACCAGGGCAAATTCCCACCATCAATAATTGTTTTTGTCTCTTGAAATGTTAACTATAATTATTTTGTTTAAATTCTTGCTAATTTTATATATGATCAAAGTATTTAACTGCTTTTCTTTGATTATTTAGTGAGAGAGATTGAATACACAACTCTAAAAATGGACCTGTTCTTCGAAAATGTTATATAACATGAATCTGGATATAAATGTATCTTTCATATAATTTAAACCATATTTCTAATAATCAGTCGTCACTAGATATTTCTATTAATTCAATATAACTTCAAAATGGACCCTTAGTCATAAAAGTTTTTAATATAAATATATAATTTTGATGGCAGGCAGTCAGAACCTAGCAAATAAAACTACTTTGAAATGGACCGTGAAAATTAACGTGAAAAAATAACCTATATGATATTTGATAAAAATATGGTTTTATATTTATACTTATTTTAGTTCTTTTAATTTTATGAAGTTCAAATTATGTAAATATTATTGAAACATCCAGATTAGTTATTTTACATTCTTTTAGGATATAATACAAGTTTGAAATAATTTCTAGTAATTATAACATTTTGCAATCCCAACAGGGAAAGTCATCACAATTTCAATGAGATGCTCTAGAGTAGCTTTTAAAATATAAACTATGTGTATATCAGTAATGTTAGTAGGTTATGAGTATGTAACTTGAAATGTCATTGATACAATATTTTGATCATTAACCTGTTGAAGTTAAGCTAGTAGGTCTCTATAATTTAATGAAATAATACATACTTGGATATACTCCGCTGTGTTGTCTGCCAAGGAAAAAAAAAGACGTATTAAAATCTTTATGGTTGAAACACCTGAAGAGGCCAGAAGGGACTTTAAGTTCTCTCATAGAAGTGCAAGAAAATGCAAAATATGAAGGTGGAATGTACATTTCATTATGTTAATGTCTCATCAGCAAAAGTAGAAAAGCCATCCATCTGTTGAACTAGAAAACATGTTTGCCAAGCACTTTATTCCTTTTAACTTTAATTCTTTTGTATTTTAAGAAAAATGAAGTCCATACATTTGCTATCGTTACTTTACATTCTACTAAAGTTAAGCAACTTTATTCAACTTCATTGAATTTCCTCTCAATCTCTTTTAATTAGTATTACTACTTAGGTATAAAAAGGTGGAAAATGGAACTTGATTGGTTATATGGATATTCTGTCTTTTTATTATTTTTTCATTAATTCATTTCTTCATTTGAAACACTGAAGTGGCAGATTCTGTCAGGGATGCACTGAATCCTTGTACAAATCTGATGATAAGTCGTGGTGTTTGCCATCAAGTTGTTCACTGTAGTGGTAGGAAGAATTAAGGTGACCACAGCCTTGAGAATTGCTTTAAGAAAACAAATCCAGTGGGCCGGGCGCGGTGGCTCACGCCTGTAATCCCAGCACTTTGGGAGTCCGAGAAGGACAGATCACGTGGTCAGGAGATCGAGACCATCCTGGCTAACACAGTGAAACCCCGTCTCTACTAAAAGTACAAACAAAATTAGCTGGGAGTGGTGGTAAGCGCCTGTACTCCCAGTTACTCAGGAGGCTGAGACAGGAGAATGGCGTGAACCCGGGAGGTCGAGCTTGCAGTGAACGGAGATCACACCACTGCACTCCAGCCTGGGAGACAGAACAAGACTCCATCTCCAAAAAAAAAAAAATCCATGAGGGGGATTTTCCATGTCCTTGATGAAATGTGAGTTAGAAGAGGATAGTTCACATCATTGGAGTAATCGATCGAAGGCATCCTTTGGTTTCTGGTTTAGAATCTTATTTGGATAGCAATCCTAGCAGTCTCCTAATTGCAAGTAGATACACATGAAAGCAAATGAAAATTGTGAGCAATCATGAATCTCACAGAATTCAATGAATGATTGGATTGATCTGGGGCGGGGGGTGGGTTTGACAAATTGGTAATGACAGCTAACACTTGTATAAGCTTCCTGGATGACAGGCACTGTTCTGTTTTATCTATACTATGAGGTTTAATCCTTACAGCAAACTTGTGAAATAGTTAGGATTTTCCACATTTTACAAGTGGTTGAGGCAAATTTGATAAATTCTACTGGAATCATACATTCGGATTCCAGGGTCTGTGTTATCACAACCTTTATGTTCTGTTACTTTACAGAAGAATGGGGGTTAACACATTTTTATCAGAAAACTGAACTAGCACTGTTCACTGGGTTGTACTCCTTTTTTCTTGAAGATAGTCTGGGAAGGATGTAGGAAGAAAACTTTAACCTTTCTCTCAGTTCGGTTCTTGGCTGAAATCTGAGACTTTGATAAGGTGAAATATTTTCTTTAAAGTTATAACTACAGGTATATGATCATATATCATACAATATGAAAGGTGCTTCATATCTCTACAGTTTAGTGCACTTGACATGCCGTGTCAGCCACTCACATAATACAATGGACCACCACGCCCTTTCAACTTTCATCAATGTGGCTTTTACAGTCTATGATAGAAGAAGAAAAAATCGGAAATGATAACTCAAAGAACATGAAAACTAGAGTCTAGTTGCTCAAAACAAGCATATAATAAATGAAGATAAAACAACCTAAATTTGTTTAGATCACCGATGAATGACATTCTTATATCTGAATATGTCTGTTTCCTAAGGATGGATGGCTAAAGGAAACTAGAAATGCTATAGTAGAATTAAAAGGCATATTAGAATTGATAGAAAATCCAACTTCCGGAATACACAAATGTGCAGCAAAATGATGCAAACTCTAATAAAGGAATCCAAAAGAAGAAAGAAAAACTTAACGCAGGCAATAGTCAGTATAAAAATCAAATGATCAAAACAATTGTTAGACTGGCTTCTTACTTGGTTTGTAATATTAAACTTGAGAAAACAATGTAGTAAGTTATCTAGATATTTTAAAAGGGAAAATAGAATTAAGCAAGGATTTTCTGTAACTGAACAATCATCCATGTGGGAAAGCAGCAGAAAATGTTCTCATATGTGGAAGAGCTCAAAGTATACCACTATCTAATTGCAGAACTAAGAAAATCAATTATCAAAACATTTTTTCTTTACATACAATTCTTTATGGTATAAAATACTTTGAATAGAATAGTTGAGCAGAGATATATAAAGTGCTACAATTTTTATCTAAAACATAGAAACATACTGATATCTACTTGAATATAATTAATACATGTTAAATATGTGACTTTGTAAAACATCTTAGTAAATTAAAACCACAAAATCACTGAAAAGGTAGACACAAACGAAGCATAGTTTATTGAGGTTCATAACATATGCAACAAAGAATGAGCAAAGTGAGAAGCATGAAACCCTGAAGACATAAAACAGGGGAACAGAAAACCAGCCACAACTCTTATGAGAGCGAATTCAAATGGTTCGAAGTTTTACATTCAGTTAAGGATATTCAATTAAAAATAAAGTTCAATTATTTATGAGATACCTGGGTAGCAAAATTACTGATATAAAGTTAAAAATTAAAGATTAAGCAATAATTTATTAAGCAATAAGAATAAAGTCAGGTTGACCATATTAATTTCAGACAAAGTTGAATTTAAGGGAAAGTCAATGCATTAAAGTGTCTTATGAAAATACAGTGGTCATGAATTTTTAAATTTGTAATAAAGATAATCACAAAAGGAAGTAAGGAGATATTTTGTAATTTGAAGAAAATTTAATCGAAAATTTAGGAAAACAGAATTCATTTAATATACAGCAGAGACCAGTTAGATAATTTTATTGAGGCCCTGTGATCTTTTTTGAAAGATTAAAACACCCCAAAAACATGAAAATTTTCAGTAGCCCAGTAAGTATGATTTATTTTCCCCTTCCTTACAGCTTTTTGTTGTTGTTGGTAATATAATCTTGATAGTTTACCTATTCACTTTGATGTCAAACCCAGCTAGGATATTATGTTTCTCAGCCTGTGTTGCAGTTGGTGTGAATACAGAACTGGGTTCTGACCAGAGAGATGTACGTGAAGTAGTGTAGGACTCCCTAAAGACAGTGTTGTGGGAAGATTCCACAAGGCATCTGGCTCAGTTAGGTGATAAGACTTGTTTGCCATTTCCTCTTGCTCCTTCTAGCTATCTAGAACTATCTAGAACACAGACATATAGCTGGAAATTCAGTAGCGGTCTCAGACCAGGAGGTCATGTTGATAAGAGCCATGGACTAGCATAGCAGAGAAAATGAAGAAATTGGGGTGGCTGATGACAATGGAGTTACCAGGTTTGATCTTGATTAACTACCTTTAGATTTGTTTTATGAGAGAGAAGAAAATCCTCATGTTGTTTAACTGTTATTTTGAGTTTTCTGACTATTGTACTTAAGTATCATTTCTAACCAAGACTGAGATAAAGAGTTTTAGTCTTAATGTTGAATCCATTTTTATACTATCCAAAAACAATGAAATGTTTCAAGTATCCATATATTTTTAAGAAACGAATCTCACCTAGATGTGAGAGAGCTTAGTATGTATTAAATTTCTAAAATGCAATGGACAGAGTAACCCTGAGTAATATCTAGAAACTATTAAATAATATATTCTAAAACAAAGCTTCAAAAAGTTGTAACTATTTAGCAAAAAATGGTGAAAATGGAAAACATTAAATAATTATCAGGCGGGAAAGGGGAAATTATAGCTGCACTAATGACCACAAGCTTCTAGGTTCAAGACCTCTACCTATCTTGACCCACTAGAGGTATCAGGGATTCAAGACACTCTATGCTTGTAGCCTTCTGGGGAGGGCTGTGAGCCACCTTTAATTACACGCATTCGGCCACATTCTCAGGAATGATTACTATGGAATTACTATGGCATGGTAATTCCACTTCTAGATAGATAATAATCATCCAAAATGCTGACTGGGATTTATGCCAGAGTTGAAACTTAAAGGAAATAACAAAAATGTCTATCAATGGAAAAATAGTTAAATTATGGAAAGCAGATAGCTAACCAATCATTATAGGATATGTTTATATCCTATATATAAGGATATAGTCTTAGTCTATTTGGGCTGCTATAGCAAAATACCATAGACCGGGTTGTTTGTAAAGGGCAAACTTATTTCTAACAGTTCTAGGGGCTGGGCAGTCTCAGACTGAATTACTGGTGTTTAATGAGGGCTGGCTTTCTGCTTCACAACAGCATTTTCTGGCTGTGTCTTCACATGGCGGAGGAGGTGAGGAGTCTCTCTCATGCCTCTTTTATAAAGACACTAATCCTTTATAAAAGATAAGAAATGGGTACAGGCTGGACGTGGTGGCTCACACTTGCAGCACTTTGAGATGGCAAGGTGGGCAGATCACTTGAGGTTGGGAGTTTGAGAGCAGCCTGGCAAACATGGTAAAACCCTGTCTCCACTAAAACTACAAAAAATTAGTCTGGCATGGTGATGTGCACCTGTAGTCCCAGCTACTCGGGAATTGCTTGAACCTGGGAGGAGGAGGTTGCAATGAGCCGAAATTGCACCACTGCACTCCAGCCTGGGCGACAGAGCCAGGCTCCATCTCAGAAAAAAGAAAAAACAAAAAACAAAACAAAAAATCAAAAAAAA
>NW_016806973.1:2215609-2261457 GCF_001698545.2 Rhinopithecus bieti | reverse complement strand
GGACGGGCAGGTTGTGGGGCCCCGACCCTAAGGCAGCATCTAGTGGTGGATGTTTACAGCTCCTGAAGCCCACGTGGGTGTGTGTTACAGGATGCTCTTTTAGTTTGCTGTCTACAGGCAGCTTGTATTAACCAGCTCATTTAGACCCTCTACCTTGTCACAAAGACAGAGGGCTGTCTGTATCTCAGGTTCTTGCCTTGGTGTACCAGAAAGACCGGATCACACGTGGGCTTGGAGAATGAATGCGAGGTTTTATTGAGTGGAAGTAGCTCTCGGCGATTAGGGGAGTCAGAAGGGAAATGGTTTTCCCCTGGAGTCAGGCCGCAGCGGCCAGGCTGTCCTCCAACCACCCTGTCCAAACTCCATGTCGTTCTGCCAGTCAACGGCCTGCTTCTGTGCCGGTGCCTGTGGGTGTGCTCCCCATGTCCTCTCCAGGTCCAGCCTCTTGTATCTTCCTTTACCCATCCACTCCTCTCCATGTCCACAGCTCTTTTCCTCTTCAACCAATCTGTTTCTCTGGAGGTCCAGCTGCTTGTATCTTCTTCCACTGATCTGCTCCTCTTATACAGCCACTTGTGTGTCGGCCCGCTAAGGTCTTGGGTTTTAACAGGTCCAGGGTGGGGGCGTGGCGGGCCGGGGTGGTCTTGGAAAATGCAACGTTTGGGCGCCAAGGCAGGAGTGCCTGTCCTCACCTAGGTCCATAGGCACAGGCCCCGGGGTGAAACCCTAGCCAGGGACTTGCCTTTCTCTACCCAGCGCTTCCCTGCCCGCCTCCCATATCATCATGTATCCCATAAATATTAAAGAAAAAGCCCTTGTGCGCTAATGACCTCTCAAATGTCCTACCTCCTAATTTCATCACATTGTGGGTTAGGACTTGAACATGTAAATTTGACCAGGGGGACACAAACGTTTAGACTATAAAAATTTTAATGAAAGAATTTAACTGTATTCATTATTCTGATACAATTTCAAAATCAATATAAAAATATAGATGTAATCAATAAAATAATTTCTAAAAAGAAGCATGTATTAATAAAGGTGTTCTCTATTTAGCGGAAAAATAGCCAATTCTTTATATGATTTTTTCATTTTTCCAGTTTTCTGCATGCATGAGTTCTTATTTTCACAGAAAAATTAGATGTTTTTAAAGAATAGAACTGCATCTAAAACAAAATTAAAACAGATCCATAAAAACATGTTCAGTAAAATGTTACATAAATATGAAGTAATCAGGGAATTCTTTGAACTAAGTTTATTAGCCATATGCTAGTAAACATATGTTCTCAGAATCAGGAGAGAATTGTTTTGTTATATTCTTTCAATGTGTTAAGCGGGAAGATGGTATGGTTTTATATATAGTTGCTCCTGAGGTTGAAAAGCATTTCATAGAAGGTTTAAAAGTCCACTTTCTTATACATAGAAAAGATTTGTGTGATGCAGAGAAGTTTCCCAACATCTCATTATAGATCAAAAGAACCAGATTCAGAAAATATTAAGTGAAAAGGCAAATGGATGATAAACTTCTCTGCATCACACAAATCTTTTCTATGTATGAGAAAGTGGGCTTTCTTTATGATATGGTAGTATACCTAGAAAACCCTAAAGACTCCCCCAAAAACCTCCTGGAACTGATAAATTTAGTTTCTGGTTACAAAATTAATGTATACAAACCAGTAGCTCTTCTATACACCAATAGCGACCAAGCTGAGAATCAAATCAAGAACTCAACCCCTTTTACAATAGCTGCAAAAATATATATATACTTGGGAAGATACCCAACCAAGGAGGTGAAAGATCTCTACAAGGAAAACTACAAAACACTGCTGAAAGAACATAGATGACACAAACAAATGTTAACACATTCCATGCTCATGGATGGGTAGACCCAATATTATGAAAATGACCATACTGCCAAAAGCAATCTGCAAATTCAACACAATTTCCATCAAAATACCACCATTGTTCATCATAGAACTAGAAAAAACAATCCTAAAATTCATATGAAACCAAAAAAGAGCTCATGTAGCCAAAGTATGACTAAGCAAAGAGAACAAATCTGAAGGCATTGCATTACCTGATTTCAAACTATACTAAAAGGCCATAGTCACCAAAACAACATAGTACTGGTATAAAAATAGGCATATAGACGAATGGAACTGAATAGAGAACCCAAAAATAAATCCAATACTTACAGCCAACTCATCTTAAAGCAAACAAAAACATAAAGGGAGCAAAGGACACCCTATTCAACAACTGGTGTTGGGATAATTGGCAAGCCATATGTAGGGGAATGAAACTGGATCCTCATCTCTCACCTTATACAAAAATCATTTCAAGATGGATCAAGGACTTAAATCTAAGATCTGAAACTATAACAATTCTAGAAGATAACATTGGAAAAACCCTTCTAGACATTGGCTTAGGCAAGGATTTCATGACCAAGAATCCAAAGCAAATGCAATAAAAACAAAGATAGTAGTTGGAACTTAATAAAACTACAGAGCTTTTGCACAGCAAAAGGAATGGTCAACAGACAACCCACAGAGTGGGAGAAAATCTTTATAATCTATACATCTTACAAAGGACTATTATCCAGAATCTACAAGGAAATCAAACAAATTAGCAAGATAAAAACAATTCCATTGAAAAATGGGCTAAGAACATGAATAGACAATTCTCAAAAGAAGATATACTAACGGCCAACAAACATATGAAAACAATGCTCAACATCAGTCATGATCAGGGAAATGCAAATCAAAACCACAAGGTAGTAACCTTACTCCTGCAAGAATGGCCATAATCAAAAAGTCAAACAATAATAGATATTGGCGTGGATGTGATTAGAAGGAAACACTTCTTCACTGCTGGTGGGGAATGTAAACTAATATAACCACTATGGAAAAAAGTGTGGAGATTCCTTAAAGAACTAAAAGTAGAACTACCATTTGATCCAGCAATCCCACTACTGGGTATCCAGAAGAAAAGAAGTCATTATACAAAAAATACTTGCACATGCATGTTTATAGCAGCACAATTCACAATTGCAAAAATACGGAACCAGCCCAAATTCCCATCAGTCAACAAGTGAATAAACTGGTGTGTGTGTGTGTGTGTGTATATGTATACATGTATATGTATGTATATATGTGTATATATATGTGTATATGTATGTGTTTGTGTGTGTGTATATATATGAATACTACTCAGCCATGAAAAGGAAGGAATTAATGGCATCCACAGCAATCTGGATGGAATTGGACACTGCTATTCTAAATCAAGTAACTCACGAATGGAAAACTAAACCTGTGTTGTCATAAGTGGGAGCTAAGCTATGTGGACACAAAGATGTAAGAATGATACAGTGGACTTTGAGGACTCAGAGGAAAAGGTGGGAGGGGGGTGAGGGATAAAAGACTACAAATTGGGTTCAGTGTATACTGCTCCTGTAAAGGGTGCACCAAAATCCCACAAATAACCACTAAAGAACTTACTCATGTAACCAAATTCTACCTGTTCTCCAAAAACCTATAGAAATAAAAAATAAAAACAAAATATAAAAGGCAAATGGAATTTTCAGTTGAACTGTGCTCTCCCTAAGAAACCCCACTCAGCCTTCTAAGAAGATTGTGGTTTGAATAAAATGTCTTATATTCAGTCTCAAGTTTTCTGACAAATGTCTTTGAAATTAATCAAACATGGAAAACCTTACAAAAACCTAAATGGAAGGTTTTCTTGTTTTGGAAATGCATTGGAGGCAAAACAGCTGGAATGTGTTTAATGGTCTCCCTTACGAGCGGGGTGTGTATAGCATATTATGTTGTTTTCAGAGTCCTGTGAACTAAACTAAATGGGACTTCTGGTTGCATCTGTAAATAACCTAGGTTTAGACTACTAGAAGCTGTGCTACTACAAGATAGAATATCCCAATAGCAAGGGAAAGGAGAGCTATAGTATAAGTTTTTCCTGTCCATATGTATTAGAATATTTTTTTAATAGTGAACTTTTTAAAATGTACTTTTTTTTTTTTTTGAGATGAAGTCTCACTCTGTTGCCCAGGTTGGAGTGCAATGGCACAATCTCAGCTCACTGCAACCTCCGCCTCCTGGGTTCAAGCGATTCTCCTGCCTCAGCCTCCCAAGCAGCTGGGATTACAGGCACCTGTCACCACTCCTAGCTGGGTTTTTTTTTTTTTTGTATTTTTAGTAGAGACATGGTTTCACTATGTTGGCCAGGCTGGTCTCAAACTCCAGACCTCAGGTGATCCGCCCGCCTTGGCCTCCCAAAGTGCTGAGATTATAGGTGGGAGCCACGGCGCCAGGACTGTTTTATTTTTTATCTAGTATTTTGTTATTTTGGTGCCTCTTTCATCTGGGTCGCAGCACGTGAATATCTCTTAGCTCAAGGGAGGTTTGCTATAGCAGAATATAAAAATGATAGGATAAAAATTTTGGTTTTTTTGAAATTCAAAAGGTTCTAAGTGGAAGGAGTACGGGCTGGAAGAATGTACAACTGGAAATACTCTTATGTTCATAGCAGAAACAGTTGATGGACTAGGTTAGGGTGCAGGGGGGTGGAGAATCAGATAGGATTCAAAAGCAGGTTATCTTAGTGGCTCTCATTTGCAGGATTCAAGGGGTCCTAGAGTAAGATGTTAGAGATTTGGGAACAGGTGATTTGTTGTCCCAGTGTTTAGCCAGGCTTGAAAAGTGGTAAGATCTCACTCTGTACTGGGAAAGGCAGGGCAGCACAGGCTTGGAAGGATGGAAGGCCATTTTGAAGCAGTAGTGACCTAAAATAGCCTCATAGTTTACTTTCGTGTCAAGCAAAAACATCAAAAATTTTTTTGTCACCCTAAAAGAAGCTCCAAACTGCTGGAAACACACAGTACGTAGAAAGTACTTAAGTTTGGGAGTGAAAGACAATGATACTGTGATCTTAGTGGTAGACACTTAAGTCCATACAGGGTAACATACATTTCAACAAACGCTACCATGGTCCAGCATGGATGAGTATCCATCCCTTCAGTGGCATTACATAAATCCTAAGAACCATTCAAACTTAAAAGGTAGATCATCTTCAATTAAAGAAAGTGATATTACTTAGTTGGGTTAGTTGCAGCTTGAGACTTGTAACTCAAAACTGAAAGACATAATTCACCAATAATCCTGATAAGCAGCTTTTGACAGTCTGTTTCTGATCATTCTCCAATATATTTTCCAGACTGAGTTTCCTTAAACAATGATGTGTAGACATAAGAAACGACTCATGAAAACATTGAAATAGATTCTACTAAGTCTTTGACTATTAAAAGTAAAATTTTACAATAAATATGAGCAAAGTTTTAATAGTACAAAATTGTAAAAGATCTAGAGCAGAAATATATAAAATACGTTTAAAAATAATGCAATAGTTCCATAAATATATGCATACTAGTGTTATAAATTCCCCATTAAACATCAAATTAATAGAAATTCAAAATCCTTCGGTATAAATCTATACAAGTCAAAGGATTTTCTTTCTTTAATATCTAATTATTTACATTGTGCTTATTTGTCATCCTAAATATTTTCCATAATTGCCTTTTATTGCTTCTACAACTACAAATATAGACATCATGCTAAATAGTAGAGACCTACCATGTATGTGACTCCTTTGTTAAGGAAATTACCGTACAGTGTGACAAAGGTTTTGCTGGAGAAATACGAAGTGCTATCGTGGAGGTGATATCATCTGGATATTTGTCCTCTACACATCTTAGGTTAAAAATGGATCCCCAGCATTGTAGGTGGGGCCTGGTGGGAGGCGTTCAGATCACAGGAGCAGATCCCTCATGAATGGCTTGGTGCTGTCCTTGTGGTAATGAGTTTTGCTCTATTAGTTCCCATGAGATCTGTTAAAAAGATCCTGGTACCTCCTCTCTTCTCTTTCTCCTTTCCTCTCTCACGGTGTGATATTTGCTCCCCTTCCACCAAGATTAAAAGCTTCCTGATGTCCTGACCAGAGCAGATACTGGTGCCATGCTTCTTCTATGGCTTGCAGAACCGTGAGATACATAAGCACCTTTTCTTTATGAATTATCCACCTTCAGGTATTCCTTTATAGTGATATAAAATGGACTAACATGGGAGAGATCTAACTTAGCCTATAGTGTTGAGAGGAGGTGCCAGCTGGGTTTCCTGGGTCAAGTAGGGGCTCAGAAAGCCGTGAAACTCACTCATTTCCTGCATCAGGACTTTCTTCGGTCCTGGATGAATAATATTTAAGATAGATGCTTAAAATATTCCTAACACCAGGATTTGTGCGTGTGTTTTCTTCCCCAAGAAAGCTATAAACAGTGAAAATTTTGCTGTAAGTTTCCCTGTGTCCTCTCTCCCTCTCTCCCTTCCCTCTCCCCTGAAACAAAAGTAAAAGGAATGGTAACTGCCCGTTTTTCTGTGACCAGCAAACCTTATCTATACTCCCAATTCCAATTGCTTGTGAACATACTTTGTAAAGTCGTGTAAGATCCTGTCTTCTTTGCCATGCTGCCGCAAGGTCATAAAGTAGATAAAACCTAAGTTGCAATTCCTGTCTTCCTCCAATCTAAGACACGTCACAAAATAATCTACTGCCTTTGTTTCTTGCTCCCGTAACAAGCTTCCCACTTCACGTATCTCCCGCCTTAAAAAGTTTAACAGGGGAATACCCAAACTAGCAGTGGCTACCCATTCGGGACCCCTTCCATGCTGTGGAAGCTTTGTACTTTTGTATCAGGAAGAGCCACAGCCAAAACCCCTCAGACACCCAGTTAAAGAAGGAAGGAGTTTATTCAGCCAGGAGCATTGGGAAGACTCCTGTCTCAAGAGCTGAGCTCCTCGAGTGAGCAATTCCTGTCCCTTTTAAGGGCTCACAACTCTAAGAGGGTGCATGTGAGAGGTTTGTGATCGATTGAGCAAGCAGGGGTGCGTGACTGGGGCTGCATGCACCGGTAATTAGATTGTAACAAAACAGGACAGGGATTTTCACAGTGCTTTTTTATACAATGTCCATAATCTATTGATAACATAACTGATTAGGTCAGGGTTCGATCTTTAACTACCAGGCCCAGGGTGTGGTGCTGGGCCGTCTGCTTGTGGATTTCATTTCTGCCTTTCAGTTTTTACCTGTTTCTTTGGAGGCAGAAATTGGGCATAAGACAATATGAGGGGTGGTCTCCTCCCTTATCACCCCTACTTTGAGAATCTCACTCAGTAGTGGGAGTTCTCACTTTCATTCTCACTACCCATGTCTTCTTGCAAGACAGATCAATAGTGATTCATATAGTACACTTGTGCTGAAGCATTTTGGTGAACTAAGGTAGCAATGAAGCTTTTTTATCATTTGAAGAAGCACAGGTAGCAAACAAGGCAGCAGTAAGCAGGTTCCTATCATTATAACTCCTATTATAAGGGTTTTAAATCCTCCTAATGCTGGGAACCATTTTCCAAACATGGCCCCATGATCAAATCCATGCCACACTTGCATGGGGACGTGTGCCAGTTTTGTCATATCTCTATGTGTTCAACTACTTGTCCTTGATCATCTATGTGTAGACAGCAATTAGTGAGGTTAAATTTCCCACAGACCCCTCCTTCAGCTGCTAGCAAGTAATTGAGAGCCAATCTATTTTGATAGATAGCATTTCTCATCTGAGTTTCTTGCTGGGCCAGAATAGTCAAGACTCTGCCAGTTTTATTAGTGATTATTTCTAAGACAGCTTGTAACCGTAAGATTCGGTTGGTCATGTAAATGGGGGTCTGGTATCCCCACGAGCCATCTTGTGCCCAAGTAGCAGACCCATAATATTGTATGATTCTCTCAGGGGGCAATTCATCATCTTTCCAATTTCCTATAACTATGCTTCTCTTTTTGCTGGAAGCATAGACAGGAAAGCCCAGGAGTTCACCTGTTTTTATGGGCAGTAGGAAGAAAGATGGTTTAACAGTGCCAATAACACAACTACCTGCCCACTGGTCAGGTAATTTGGTGCAAGCTCTATGCCCACATATCCAGTATAATCCAGTGGGGGCTGTCCAATCCCGGTGGGACTCCGGGTGGGTCCACATGGTTTGCAACTTTGGGAATTTACTAAATGGATTCCTCTGTTTGATTTGAACACCAAGTGACTGATTTTGTGGTACCATTAAACAGTTTCTGTCTCAGACAACTAAGTCGTCCAAAGGGGTGAGTGAATTATTTTCCTTCTCTAGCTATGTAATATTGTCCAATAATTGAGGTTTTAGAACCCAGAAATTACCAGGGTGATTCTTTTGAGCCAGGAATTCATCAGGTACTGGGTCTGTAGGTACTAATTCTCAGGCTTCTCATGGTCATTGATCTCTCACTACAGTTCCTCTACATACATAACATGAAGTGACATTGAGAGACTGGGCTACATGCTCGGCTAATTGCAAAAACAAATTTCTTGTTTTCCCTGGAATTTCTGGTACTTGCACATGGAGTTCATCATAGAAAGTTTGAAACACCGGCTCAGGAGAGCGTTTGTAAACTTCTTCTTGAACCAAGATATTTACTCGAGGATCCAGTCCGGCCCTGTCGATTCCTAAAGTCGCACACCCCCTTTTTTCCAGCGAGGATCAAGGGGATTGGTTATTACTAGCTCTAAGGGGTTACATTGTCCCTTAGTGTAGGGAGGGCCATTTTTTCCTTTCTGAAGGTGGACTGGATCCTTTTCATTTTTTATCCAAGTGACCCAAATGACACAAGACCAGTGTCCACATTCATTTCCACACAGTCCTAACTCATGACAAATGTACTTATTTTCGGTCATATAGCCTTTTTCCCAACTAAAAGAGCCACATCCCCTTCCTAACTTGTTGCTATTAATGACGGCACAGGCATCACGTTTCAATATTATGTGTTTGGGAACCCCTTTTTCTTCAGTTCTGGCTAATACTTTACTTGTATCATTTATGAGTCCCAACCCGTCTTCAGTCTTTAATCTTATTTCCTAAACTGTGGACATGCGAGGCTCAGAGGGGTCTTAACACACATCTGGTCGGTCGTTTCCCGGGCTACATGCCTTGTACTGCATGTCATTATATAAGCACATTCCTTTTAAAGTTCCTAGGCAGTCAGAGTAACTATAGAACAGAAAGGTTGTTTTAATTTGTTGCCCTACCTCGGTAATCTGATGTATACACTGAGAGCAGTCCTCTATGCCGGGAAAATCAGTGGAAGTTTTTATTATACAAGCCCAAATTATAAGGAAAATGAGTCCTACGGTGATTCTCCTCGTGCTTCGGCCGTGCGTAGACCAGTTAGCTTCTGGGTGTGACTGAAACAGGGCTTGTCGTCCTCCTCAGAGTCACTTTGCAGGGGTTGTCCCGGCTCGGTGTTGCCTCCCAGGTTTCATCAGCTGCAGGTTTCACACGGCTGTGGTGGATCCAGGCTGGGATTCCTTCTACCTTTATAGCCGTTGGAGTGGTCAGGATGATGGTCTGAGGTCCTTTCCACTGTGGTCGCAAAGGGGCTACGTTCCAGTCCTTGATCCACACGCGATCACCTATAGAGAAAGGGTGAACCGGGGAGAATAAGCTGATGGGACACCTCTCATTTACCCAAGTTGAGATTGTTTGTGTAATTTTTCCTAAAGCCTGTAGCTGTCGCTGTAATTCAATTTCACCTAACTCTCAGGGAGTGCCTGGAAGCTCCTTGTAGTACAGGAGGAGGCCTATGATACAGTATTTCATAAGGGGAGTATCCTGTTTTCTTAAAAGGAGTGCATCTAATTTTAAACAATACCATAGGAAGGGCCTGTATCCACCTTAATCCTGTTTCCTGACATACTTTCCCTAAACTGCTTTTGACAGTCTGATTCAATCGCTCCACCTTTCCAGAACTCTGAGGTCGGTAGGTAGCATGTAGCATCCAGGTGATTCCTACTGCCTTTGTTGTCTTCTGTACCAAGTCAGCCACAAACGCCAGCCTGTTATCTGAGCTGATTTGCAAGGGCAGTCCAAACCTAGGAATAAGATCTCGGAGAAGCACACGGTTTACCTCGTAAGTCTTTTCAGTTCATGTTGGATAAGCCTCCACCCACCCAGAGTAAGTACACACAAGAACCAGCAAATATTTGTTACCTCCACATTTCGGCATTTCTGTGAAATCCACCTGAGATCCTCAAAAGGAGCCGCTCCATAAGCTTGTATGCCGGGCAGAACAGTGGGGCCTTGCCTCGCATTGTGCTGTCGGCAAGTAATGCACCGTTGTGCTACTGCTTTGGCAAGGACTGACAAGTGTGAGACACAGAAGTACTGGTCTAACAACTTTTTAAGTGACTCTTGCCCTAGATGAGTGGTTTCGTGCATGACCAATATGATTGTGCTCCCAGCAACTGCGGCACAGCTACCCTCCCATCTGGCCGTCTGATCCATCCTCCTTTTATCACTTGCCTTCCTTCTGCATGGAAGAAGTGGTTTTCTTCCTTAGAATAGGTAGGTATCAGGTCAGGTGTTTGAGGGAGTAAAGGGGCTGCTACTGATGCCAGGTAAGGGGTAGATGCTGCTTTTCAAGCTTCTGAATCAACTCGGGAGTTTCCTGAGGCCACTGAGGTGGAAGCCCATTGGTGTCCCCTGCAGTGCGTGACTGCCACCTTCTGAGTGTTAGGCAGGAATCTTGACCCAACATGGCGGTATCACCTGGCATGGCAGGCCCTTTGTTAGGACTCCCTGCCCTTCACTTTCTGCTAAGACTCAGCGCGCAAAAAAAGCCCGCACTGGCCAAAAAACCCCCGCTCTGCGCAAGCTCCTGGGCACGTCATTCCTCAGAAACCGAAACCTACAAACCCCGCCTACCTCACCCTATAAAAGGCCCCCAATACCAGCCCCGAGTGGGACTTCCTGGCTCCTCCCCCTAGAGGACTGGTGAACCTCATCTGCGAGCCCAATAAAGGCTACCTTTGTTCTCATCTGCCTTGTGTCTTCTTGCTCGGCTCCCCATTTACATTACACTGAGGTTTCCACACTGCCTCTAATAATTGTAGAATTTCTTGTTGATATTTTATGTCCTTTCCCCCAGAGTTTAACAGGCCCTTTTCCTTTTATAATGCTCCATGCATTTGGAGGGTTAGAAAGGCATATTGAGAGTCAGTGTAGATGTTTACAGTCTTAACTTCACTGAGTTCTAGAGCCCGAGTTAAAGCAATGAGCTCAGCCTTCTGGGCTGAAGTGCCCTGTGGCAGTGGTTTGACTTCAGTGACAGCATCCAAAGTTACCACCACATATCCTGCACATCTTTCTCCTTGTGGATTAGCGAAGCTGCTCCAATCCACATATAACTCCCAGTCTACTGATGCCCATGGCTGGTCCCGAAGGTCANTTGGAGGGTTAGAAAGGCATATTGAGAGTCAGTGTAGATGTTTACAGTCTTAACTTCACTGAGTTCTAGAGCCCGAGTTAAAGCAATGAGCTCAGCCTTCTGGGCTGAAGTGCCCTGTGGCAGTGGTTTGACTTCAGTGACAGCATCCAAAGTTACCACCACATATCCTGCACATCTTTCTCCTTGTGGATTAGCGAAGCTGCTCCAATCCACATATAACTCCCAGTCTACTGATGCCCATGGCTGGTCCCGAAGGTCAGGTCTGCTAGAATAAACTGAGTCCAACACCTCTACACAGTTATGCTTGACCAGGCTCTCTGATACAGGCAGCAGGGTGGCGGGATTTAGGGTGTTACAGACTTCGGTAGTTATGCAGGGATTTTCACATAGAAAGCTTTGGTACGTGGTTAATCTAGCATTTGTTAGCCAATGATGTCCTTTGGTATTCATCAAAGTTACCACAGCATGGGGGCCCTTTATATTCAGGTTTTGCCCAAGGGTTAGTTTATCTGCTTCTTGTGCTAACAGGGCTGTTGCTGCCAGGGCCCTTAGACGTGGTGGCCAGTCTTTGGAAACCCCATCTAGTTGTTTTGAGAGAGAGGCCACTGGGGTTAAAACTCCAACTGTCATTTTTTTCTCTTTCTGACACATAGAGTGTAAAGGGCTTTGTCAAATCTGGTAGTCCTAGGGCTGGGGCCAAAGTAAGTTTTTCCTTTAACTTACAAAAGGCTTGCTGTTGTAGAGGCCCCCATTCAAAAGGCTCCCTGTCACCCCACCTTTGTAACCCCGTACAAAGGTTTGGCTAGTACTACAAAGTTTTTAATCCATAATCTGCAAAACCCCACAGCTCCTAGGAATTCCCTTACTTGCCTTCTGGTTTTAGGTTCTGGTAGGCTGCAGATGACTTGTTTTCTTTCTGACCCCAGGCTGCGCTCCCCTTTCTGAATAGTGAATCCCAGGTAGTGTACCTGCTGTCTGCGGATCTGAGCTTTCTCCTTGGACACTTTATACCCACAATCCTCCAGGTGCTGAAGCAGGGCATCCGTCCCTTTCGTGCACCCAATTGCTGTGGAGTGTCCCAGCAGAAGGTTGTCCACGGACAGGAGCAAGACACAGCCTAGGTTTTTAGCAGGAAACTTTTGCAGGTCTCGAGCCAGGGCCTCCCCAAAGTAGGGGAGTTCTTGAACCCTTGGGGAAGTCCAAGTGTACTGAGTAGTGACATCTGACTCCAGATCTTCCCACTGAAAAGCAAATAGTTTCTGGCTCTCAGGAGCTAGTCTGATGCTAAAGAAGACATCTTTTAAGTCCAGACAGGTAAACCAGCTGTCCTCAGCCAGCAGCAGCCCTAACAATGTGTAAGGGTTAGGAACTGTTGGGTGCAGAGTCACTGTAGCTTGGTTGACCAAACGCAAGTCCTGTACTGGTTGGTAGTCCTTGGTCCCTGGCTTAGGGACAGGCAGGAAGGGGGTGTTCCATGGAGACTGGCAAGGGACTATAATTCCATAGGCTTTCAAGCAACTGAGATGAACCTGGATTCCTTCGAGAGCTTCTCTGGGAACCGAATACTGCTTTTGTCTAATTGGTTAGGCCCCAGGCTTAACTTCTATGAGTACGGGGGCTTGGTTGACCAGCAGTCCCGGAGGATTATCCTCTGCCCATACTCAGGCCCATTGCTTAGCTACAGCTGGTTTTATCTCTTGGCCTGGCTCGGTTAGAAAAATTCTCCATTCTTCTTTCCAGGGGACTGTAAGGGCCATGATAACTCCTGTTCCTGGTAACTTTAGCTTTAAAGAGCCCTGTTTAGTAAAGGAGATGGTGGCTCTCAGCTTGCTAAGCAAGTCTCTCCCCAGCAAGGGCAAGGCACAGTCAGGCATGTACAAGAACTGGTGAACTATCTCAAGTCCCCCCACCGAGCAGGTTCATGGTAGATAGAAAGCCTGCTTAGTGGAAACTCCTGTTGCTCTGATTATATGAATGGTTTCCTTGGATAAGGGGGCAATCCGGGTGGTCACTACTGAATGTTCAGCACCAGAATCGACCAAAAACTTAATGTCCTTGCCCCCAGTTGTAATCCTGACCATGAGCTCCTTGGGGGGCGCTTGAGTCCTGTCCCCTTCAGTCCAGTAACCCTTCAGCCAGATTGAACAAAGCTCCCTCATCTTTATCTGAGGTCTTTTGTTCTGAATCACCTTACTTTTCCTTCAGTTGGGGACACTTATCTTTCCAGTGTCCTATTTCCTTACAATACGCGCATTGGTTATGTTGCAAGCATGGGCAATTAGACTGGGTATTCTTCCCGGAAGCCCCCTTTCTCTCTCCTTTTGGGGGAATTCCCCTAATGGCTGCAGCCAGTTAGTCGTTGTTTTGCCTAGCCTGGCGTTCACCTTCCTTACGGCTTTCTCTGTGGCTTGTTGCATCTCTATTCACAAACGCTTGATTGGCTATTTCCAGTAACTGTGAGGTATTCATACCTGCAAACTCATCCTGTTTCTACAATTTTCTCCTGATATCTTCCACGCTTTGACTAAGGCCATGTTAGTCATGCGCTAATTTTCAGGGCTATCTGGATCAAAAGGAGTATACATACGGTAAGCCTCACACAGTCTTTAATAGAATTGCGCTGAACTCTCCTCTTTTCCTTGAATGACCTCAGAGACTTTATTTACATTCATAGCCTTTTGAGTCCCTTTCTTTAGACCTTCTATTAATGCATCATGGTACCACCTTAACTTCTCCATGTCTGGTCCCTCATTTGGGTCCCACTGGGGGTCTGTTCCTGACAACTGAATTCTTACATATTCTTGGGGGTTTTGGTAATCAGCTGGGATGTGCTCACCTAGCCACTTAGTTGCTGCCTGGAGCACCCTTCGCCTTTCATCTGTATTAAAGAAGTACATGAGCAGCTGGTGGCGATCAGCCCAAGTAGGATTATGAGTCTGTATAATAGTTTGGAGCAAGTCAATTAAAGCTTGAGGTTTTCAGTGTAAGGCAGAGTATAATTTTTCCAATTGAGGAGGTCAGCAGAGGTGAAAGGTTGATACACAAAGGCACACCTTTCCACCATGTGTCCATCCTCATCTACCCCAGTATATCGCTGCTCTCTCAGAGGCATTTAGATTCCAGTCTTGGGCCATAAGCGAGCTGCCAAGGGAGGAGTTTCGCCTGCAGCTTCACTTCTTCTTTTGTCTACTCTGGGTAGTCTAGGGGTGTGGTTATCTGGTGGAGGTGGAGGTGCTGTGGGCTCAGGGGTGGGGAGCCCTTCCTCTCGATAAGGAGGGGGTATTGCTGGTACCAATTCCTGCCATGATTCTTCTGGTGTTGGGTCGGACAGGACTTTTGGTGACTACTTCCCTCGGCGGGTGGAGTGACGACCTTTCTTAACTAACTGTCCCCTTGCTACTAGTACTGCTGCTGCCTGTCCTCTTAACGACTGCTGGGGGTCCAAAACTAGCTGTAAACAAGAATATATACATGGGAACTGATCTGGGTACCCTGGCTTACAGGTTACGCTGTGTCATACTTTCGAGACAAGGGACCTGTCCAGTCTTCCTTCTGGTGGCCAACCCACCTCTACTGCTGGCCAGTCTATCTCACACAAAGTTCTCAGTTTTCCTGGTGTCATGGTGACTCCATAGTTTCCCTTAAATCCCTTTGTGAAATTTTTCAACATAGTTCCTAGTGGGGTGGACTTACTTTGTGCCTGACCCATGTTTCCTCGAGACAAAACACCACGCTCACACCACATGCACACCACAAATCAAAGAATGGGTAAAAAGGGCACACACACACTTTTACAGTTTCCACCAAACTAGAATCAAAACCAAAATCAGAGTATCTAGAAATCTAAGCCAGGTCAAAACCAAAACCAAAGTATCAAGCAATCCAAGTCAAGTAAAAAAAACCAAAGTGCCGTTACAGGTACACTGTGGGTGATCAGGCCATGCTTCCTCTCAAATGCAGTAGGCAAGTTCCCAAGACCAGTCCTGTCAAGCAATTTAAACCAAGTCAAAACCAAAACCAAAGTGCTGGTACAGGCACACCATGGGTGATCAGGCCATGCTTCCACTCAAATGGAGTGGGCAAGTTCCAAAGACTATTACCAAGTTTCAGATGTCCGGACTCCAAGTGCCAGTTCCTTCCCAGTGTTCAGCCACTATGGTGATCCTCCACGGAGGCCTGCCAGGCGCTGATCTGGGGAGGTGTTCCACCAGGGCAATTGTCTACCCGGGAGCGCTCTCAGGATCCACCGTCACTCAAACTGGCTGGAGTCCCCTGCAGGGATGCTCCACAGGGCAGGCCTAAGCTGCCTAAGGGGTTGCCTCAACCATTCACTGGTCACCTCGGTTCCCAGTCAGGGAACCAAGAAATGTAGCAGGAAGAGCCACAGACAAAACCCCTCAGACACCCAGTTAAAGAAGGAAGGAGTTTATTCGGCCAGGAGCGTCAGCAAGACTCCTGTCTCAAGAGCTGAGCTCTCTGAGTGAGCAATTCCTGTACCTTTTAAGGGCTCACAACTCTAAGGGGGTGCATGTGAGAGGGTCATGATCGATTGAGCAAGCAGGGAGTATGTGACAGGGGGCTGCATGCACCAGTAATTAGATCATAACAAAACAGGACAGGGATTTTCACAGTGCTTTTTTATACAATGTCTGTAATCTATAGATAACATAACCGATTGGGTCAGGGTTCGATCTTTAACTACCAGGTCCAGGGTGTGGTGTTGGGCTGTCTGCCTGTGGATTTCATTTCTGCCTTTTAGTTTTTACTTCTTCTTTTTTTGGAGGCAGAAATTAGGCATAAGACAATATGAGGGGTGGTCTCCTCCCTTACTTTCACTCTGCTCAATAAAGCCTACAGCTTTTTCTCTCTCTCTGTCCATGTCCCTGACCCTCAACGCAGTCAGCCACCACACCAGTTCTTTGGTGTGTCTAGGCAAGAACCTTAGGCGTTACAGTGTCAGGGATGAAAGCCCTAAAGAAAATAACTGGAGCCTGAGAGGAAGTTGTCTGGGTAAAAGATCCATGGAGTGAGGATGGAAATGGGATGAGAACATTTAGAATAGGAAATAGCATGTGGATGGTGCCTGAGAAAAGGGAGAATAAGGAGGGTTGCCTAAAAACAGCTAATGAGCTGGAGCCAAGAGTGAGAGAGGAAGTCACGTGATACGAGGCTGGAGAGGATCCAGAGGACTGAACAAATTAAGGATTTGTCCTAAAGGCAACCATCAAAGGCCTTTAAGCAGCAGATTGACATAATCTGTACTTTTAAAGAAAGCTCTACCTGTCATGAAGAGGATGGAGTGGAGAAGAGGAGTGAGGACTGGACTGGGCAAGACGGGTTGAATAGAAATCAGTTAAAAAGCTACTCTGTGTGAGGGATCCTAGTGACCAGGGCTAAGGCAATTTACACACACACACAAACACACAGTGTGTATTTGTGTGTGTATATAGATATAATGTATATATAATGTATTTACATATACATAAATGCTTATATTCATATATCAACATTTGGTTTCAAGTATCCATTAAACAGATAAAATGACCATATAGTAAACCTTTTTCAAAAACAGAAATACGTTTTGCAGTTAATCTAAGCATGTAAGTAAGAAATGCTTTAGGGAACGCTGTCTTTTGAAAGTTTATGTTTCAAGATGCTCATTTAGATTCATGAATTAGAGGCAAGACGAGATTCTTGGTTTTAGTTAAAAGACCATGATTAATTCTATTTCCAACTGTCCTAGGTATTTGCTGAAATGTCAGCAAGGTGTCACCTGTCCCACTAATTTAAATGGCAGGACATTTCCTGCAAGGAATAGGAACCACTGTAGTACACTGCATGAAAAATCCTTAGTGATGTGGAAAAAGTCTGTCACTGTGTCAAGGCCTTCAGTGTCAGCGTGGAGTCATACACATCATGAATTTGCAGGCAGAAGAATCGGCCACATTATCTGCCTCAGTACCTAGTGATTGAGGAGAGTCTGAGCTGCTGCAGTAGGAATTGCAGATGAAGGATGAATACTGGGGTCATTTTGTAAATTAGTGGACTTCAAGTAATTATCTTTTGAATTGAACATAGTTTACACAAAGAGAAGACACCACAGTTGAATACATTGTGAAAAAATCGCTATGCCTCTAGTTAGGTCAAGGTAAAGAAAAGGAAAGCAATTAGTAATTGGCAAAAATCACAAAAAAAGTTAAATGTACTCCCTGTTGCCACAGAAAAATATTTGGACCGTAATAGTCAAGTCTGAATTGTTAATCTATAATCTGTACACAATACTAAATTGAGGAGAAATGACATTAGGATTAAAGTTAATGTGCATTTTCTGGCAGGACTGGTGGAGGAAAAATTATGGCCACTTACAGTTTGGTAATAACTGGTTATTGGAATAATTAAAATCTAAGCCTATGTCAATCAGTTATACATATGAAGCATCCACACAATACCTTGTCAGTCCACTGTGGAGATCCTTGCTATTTTTCCCATCCAGAAAGACCTTGGCAGTCGGGTACCATTTGACCCCTATCTTGCCTCTAGAACTACACATTTGAAGTGTTCTAGGAACTAGTTGAACTGCAAAGTATATTAACACTATATATATAATTTTACTTTCACTATTACTTATATAGCTATCTCAGATCAGGTTGTCTACAAATATAAGACCATACCCATCAGAAGAAAAGTGCAATTTGAAGTTAGCTTTATCCATTTTCACATCCATTTAATATGCTGACGTATATATCTTTTTTAGAATTATACACCTCTGTTGTGTCTTCCTGCAAGCAAATTGAGATGCAAGCTACAATGGCTTGTTAAATTTCTAGGTCTTATATTTTTCCAGACTCCATAGCAGAGGCAAGTTTTCTCACCTAGCCATTTCCAAGTCATAGGTTTAACCTCCATTTTCATGCCTAACATCTGTTTTGACATTAGGTTATATCTTTAGGAACTTGATGTTATTGATTAAAATACTTTGGCATTCAATATTTTTGTTTTTAATGTCATTTAACTTATAATCTAGTTCCTGAAGTCAGTCATGTCCCAATAATCTAAATTATATCTTAAATTCAGTTCCCCAAGTATTAGTATTTTTGATAACAGTTCTGTAGCACAATACCTTCAAGATTGGTATCATCTCTTAGTGTGACCTGGGTAGCTGAAAGTGCTGGATTTTACCAGGTAAGAACCAACTTTCTGCTGTTTATCTACTTTCCAGAAGCTCCACACATTTAAATGTTCCTGGATAATACCATTTCCTGTTACTATCTAGTGAACTATGTTAACTGCTGTGAGTAAAAGTAAAGAATACTCTTCCAAA
Source organism: Rhinopithecus bieti (assembly GCF_001698545.2). Lineage (NCBI taxonomy): Eukaryota > Metazoa > Chordata > Mammalia > Primates > Cercopithecidae > Rhinopithecus > Rhinopithecus bieti. The sequence continues at coordinate 2,242,775 of NW_016806973.1, read as the reverse complement.
GACAAACTATAAAAAATTCAGCCCCAAATCATAGGCTACATATTGACCAAGAAGGCTACACTGTCCAGGTAGTGTACTTGCATCATGGTGAGGCCACCATCTACCTGGTTCCCAAGTCCCTGGAGCAAAAGTTCTTGTGTGTGTATGTCTCAGTCCATTTTGTTTTGCTATAAAGGAATACCTGAGGCTGGGTAATTTATGAAGAAAAGAGGTTTATTTGACTCATGGTTCTGTAGGCTGTACAAGAAGCATGACACCAGCATCAGCTTCTGGTAAGAGTCTCAAGGAGCTTCCACTCATGGTAAAGGCAAAGGGGAGTAGGCATCACACAGTGGGAGAGGAAGGAAAAGAGAAAGGGGGGAGGTGTTGGGCTCTTTTTAATAGCCAGATCCTCTGAAAACTCTGAGAACTCATGCAATCCTGTGAGAATGGCATGAAACCATTCATAAGAGAGCTGCACCCATAATGCAAACACCCCCCACCAGGCCCTACCTCCAGCACTGGGGATCACATTTTGATATGAGATTTGGAGGAGACAAACATTCAAACTATTTCAGTGCCTCCTGCAGGGTTCATTTGACTTGAAGAGTTTATTGTTGCAGTATAACTTTCAAAATGAACACAAAAAATAACTAATTTGTCTCTTGACTTAAGGATTGTGAAAGAAAAATATTGAAGGGTGAATAACAGTTTGATAAGTGAACTAAGAGAGGGTGGAATATTTCAGGCAGAAATAAACATTAAGGAAATTACAGAAAAATGCAAACAGTATGTTTAGAGATCAGGAACTATTTTGGAATTATTCTCTTTTCTACTTTCCCATTATACCATATATCCCTACCATAACATTTTTTCCATGGTTACAAATTAGTTTTGTATATGTCCATTTCTTAAACTTTGAGTTCCTTGTGAGCAAGAACATATCTAATCTATCTTGTGTAACATAGCTATCTAATGTTCATAAGTTTAAGTTACATAGAATTAAATAACTTATTGTCTTTGAATGTTTAATTCACTTATTGAAAACACTGTCATTCAGATACACACTCCCAGAAAAAAAAAGAAAAATCTATTCTTCCCTGAGAAAGACATACAGAACTGCCATGGGACTTGTGTAAACAAAGTTATTTGAAGCTGACAAGACACATCTAGATTCTGAGTAATTATAAAAATAGCTCTAAAGTCCTTATAAATGCTTATAACATTAACAACTCTGTGATATGCATAAATACACGTAAGTAAAAAGCCACAAGTTATAGTCCTTAAAACGCTTAATGCTTAACAGTTCACAGAGCAGTAGGCATAAATACACACATTATAAAAATATCACAGGATGCAATTGTTAAAAATTGCTCGTAACATTAACAAGTCTTACTGTGAAGTGCATGTAATAAAAAATAATCAGCAAAAGTATTCATGGCCAAGACATGGGCTTGACCACAAGTAATTTTTCAATTGGGAGCAACAGATTCAAAGTATTCAGTGGTGCCACGAATGTTGGCATGTTTCTTTTCAACTAAATCAGACATGTGACCTGAAGCAAAATTTTAGTAACTTCAAATGGTTTTGAAGGAGTTAACATTATTTTTTATGAAAAGCTTTCCATCTTGCCTTTGAAGCTCTTCTACAGAATGAGAATGCATATGTGTGTAAATATCCTGATTGTTTCCAATGCCAAAGAAGATCTTCACAGTGATTCTATTTATCCAAGGAACTGAAATTTATCAGATCTTAAATCTTTGTAAACAGGGCTTTACAACTCAAGATATACTGAAAGATTGACATTGGAGCATCCTTCAGGACTAAAGCTGTCAAATTCCAAGGACATCTGTAGGATAAGCAGCATTGCCCTTCCTGTGTAGGTGGCCACCAGCGTGTGATTTCAGCTGGTTTGAAATGGCTTCTGGCCAAGAATCCCTCACACTGTAGTTCCCATGTTATTTGGTTGGTATTTCTCTTAATTAAGAGTGATTTTCTTATTATATTTCTCTATATAATTCAAGTATTTCTATAAAGTTCATTAAAAACTCACCATAAGTTATAATAAAATAATTTCTAGAACAGAAGAGAATAATATTGGATGATAGGAGAATCGAGGTACTAAAGTGCCAAAACTGGAGTTTGCATAGTATTGAAAATATTTTAGATCAGTGATTAGTTAGAAATCAGATCTGTTTATTACAAGGAGAGGGTAATAGGATAAAACCTTATTCACAGTGGTAACAGGGAAAGATTCAGATGGGTTGTTCAGCAAATAATATTCATACTGTAGGAACCTGGCAGTAAACAAAGGGTAATCCTAAAAGGCAGAGTCTAGCCTTCCCTTTGATCAAAATACCACCAGTATGACACACTCAGGTTAACGGTATTACATTTTACCTTCTCCAGAAGACAAGCCTGATAATGAGATGCCCACCATAAGGAATGTCTGATGACTTCTCATAGATTACAGAAAAAAAATTCAAAATTCAGCATGACAAACTAGACCCTGCCTATTTTGATGCTGTGCTTTCTTTTAAGATTTGCGTCTAACATCTGTTCTCTGTCTAGCTCCAAGCATATTGCTAAGCAGAGGTGGTATTCTTCACACTTCCCTTTTGTGCTTGAACTTTCTCTTGCCAGGAATGTTCTCTATTTCACCAGAGGAGCTCCTACTTATCCTTCAAGACACACTTCATTGTTCTTTTCAGCCTCCTCAGTGGACCAGTTATAGGGCACTTCAGAATGTTTCAATTTTGTGTTTAGATGCCTCAAGGAGCCATTAGTCCCTTAGCTCCAAGAGAAAATGGACTATCTCTTATAGGAACTTCTTGTGCAACTATAAATTAACACAGGATCACCTGTGTTGTATGCTTATCACCATACAACTCGAGAGAAACAGTGTTCACATTGAAAGTTGTTTTTTTTTTTTTTTTTTTTTTTTCCGTTTTAATAGGTATGCCACATTTAATGGAAGCATTTTCTTTTGTTTCCTTTTTCTCTAGTATATTTAGATTGCAATTCTAAAATTGAGACTGGATGACACCTGAACAATGTGAAATGAATAAATAACTTTTAAAATTCTGATCTTCTGACAAAGCTCAAGTTTAGTTCGGAGTAACACATATTTTTAGAATTATTTCCTAAATGTTAATCAATTTCTCATTGTGAGTTGATAATAGATGCCGACAGTGAAAATTGTAACCATTGTTAATATTTTTGATTAAAAATTTAGAGACCAAGTCTCTAAAAAGAAGTTGATGACATAAAGACCTTTCGACAAAGATTATGGTAGATGTTAGTTTTGCGTGTGAAGGCCTTTAGTAATTGAACAACGTGGGTTGCCTGTGAAAGGTGAAAACGGCCGTTATATCACATAATATCTTCATTATTTGTAGTATAGCCAAATGTCTCATGATTCTTTGTGACAGGCTGTTTTATTTTGTGAGAAAATGATTCGGCTATTATTATTTGATTTCAGCACATGTATGGTTTGTCAGAAAGTCTGTACAACGTGAATAGGCAGTTTTTACAACTTCAAAACTCCAATTTTATGATAATTACATAAATAGCATTCTCCTCAAAGTGAGGCTTTTCTTGCTAATGTCCAGTGTACAGAACTTGGCTTGAGTATGGGCATGAAACAAAGCAATTGCTTTGTTTTTCTCTTCGTGAGGAGACTGCAGTGATCACATATAGTAACAAGATTTAATTATTTTCCCATAGCATCTGCAAATACAGAAGATTTACCACCATGTTTGTGTCAATTTCTCACAAAGGCTGAGAATGGTTGTGGTGGTGGGGGCGGGAGGAAGGTAATGAGTGGGTGGGATTTAGCTGAAGGATTAGTAGAGAAGCAGCTCATTGATTTATTCAACACATACCTCTTTGATTCCTAGTACCGAACTGTGGGTTAACGAGTTCTAGCGTATAGCACAAAAATAACGGTTAGATTAGTGGTTTTGCCCTTGAGAAATGTTTCCTGCCTGTAGTCCCAGCTTCTCACGAGGCTGAGGCAGCGGAATTGCTTGAACCCAGGAGGCGTAGGTTGCAGTTAGCAGATCGCGCCACTGCACTCCAGCCTGGAGACAGTGCAAGACTCCGTCTCAATAAATAAATAAATAAATAAATAAATAAATAAATAAAAAATAAAAAGTTTCCACCTGATGGAGAGCTAAATAAGTAAATATTATGGCACCATAGGGAAATATCCAGAAGTCTTACGCTACATTATGCTGTATATTGATATTTATACCATGCAGCCCAGCTTTTCCTTTTTAAGGAGCTCCCCAATCCCAGAAGATATTTGTAGTTCTTCATATAACGAAGAGTCCTCACTTTTGAAACTTTAGGTCTATGTTTCATTTGGATTATTTCATTTTCTTTACCTCCACAACTGGTAGGATTTCTGTCTACCATCCATTTAGATTCTCATTTTGACTATCCAGCTTCTTGAAAGATTCAGTACTTCTCAGCCTCTGAGCTCTGCTCCCTTCCAAATGAACTTTGATTCAACTTGGCATTTCTGATTTCTCCCATCCCTGGGACTTCTTTTTCTTGCATGAAGACCTGGAAGCATGCTTCTCACGTGGTTTTGTTCCTTCGTTGTGGGGTGGTGGGGGAGTGTGGTCGGTTCTAGATAATTTCCTAAACAAAAACATTAAATTACTCTTCCAGGTGCCAAAAGAAAAAAAAAGAAAACTCTAACATTATGTATGGCAATCAAAATCTTTCTCATTATGATCCTGTGACCTACTATTCCAAATATTTATTTGCACTTTTCCTCAGAAAATATCAAATAACGTAACCATTTTCAAACACATTCTTCCTTTTCACCACAGTCACCTCTAGTTGTTTGTGATAGTTATGTTGTATAAAATTGTTGTGAAAAATAAATTAGCAAATACTGAACCATTTGCTCCTAGGGGAAACACAGGGTCACATTTTCATGAATCAATGAATACATAACTTTGTGTTGGATGTTTGTTTCTATTTAAAGACACATTATTTGATATATATTGTTGATTCATTAACATTAAGCTCCTAACCACATTATAATATGTACCTGAATGAAGTTTGTTTAAGAACGTGTTTTCTTTGCAAGGAATGTGGCAGCCTTGTTATTCTAGAAACACTAGAAAGTACTTCAAGCTGTGCTTGGGGGTTATTTTAAACACCAACAAAATCACAAAAGAGAAAATGCAAATATAAATATGTCACTGAGAAAAGGATCCTTGTTTATAGTAGGAGAGCTGAGATAAGAAGGCACAGTGTCACCTGCTTTGACCTCAGCTGGGAATGTTCTTGTCAGACAACTCAAAGTTTTCTCCATTCTGCACCTGTTTGTGAATGACTATGAAAGCACTGCTAGTATTGATTTGGGGTTACAAATAAACTTTAACAAGTAGGTGAGTCTGCAAATACAGAATCCACAAATAATGAGGATTCTGTCCTTGCTTCTAGTTGAGGTAAAAGCAAAAAGTTGCAAATGGATCAAAAAAGACTGTTTTTGGCAGAAGTTGTAGCATTCTTATGTATTGTAGTATTCAAATACATATTCTCATTTTTAAAAGAATAATGGTATCTGAGTTCTCAGTATATATCAGGTCCTGTACTAAGTGCTTTCTGTGTGTTAACTTGAGCCTAACCCAAAGTTTGAATTGCAGAAGACAGTTGCATTATATTGTGTTAGCTTGGATGTGTACAGGAAAGAACTAATAATCTATGAGCCAAGCAGCCACTGTAAAGATGAACTCAGATGGAATGGGTGACAATGACAAGATAAATAGGAAAGAAGTGTGAGGGCAGAGTGAAGTTCAACCTCAAACAGTGTGTATTAGAAGACGTTTACAAATAACCTGTTAACAAAGCCACATGTTTGCATGTTTTATACCAGAACCTTGAATGTGGGAAAAAATGTTACCTTCTTTGCAAAAGAATTACGTGCACTTAAATTTTTGAGAAAAGATTGGCTCCAAGAAGTTTACATAACTATATTAGCTAAAGCTCAGTTTCCAAACAAACTGTCATCTTTTGTAGGTTTTTTAAAAATGTTTTATTTGCACATTTTCCTCCATTTTCTCAGGAACTCCATGTGAAATGACTTTCCTTCCCACCTTGGAGGAAGGGGTGAAATGTGAGGCATTCATTTACATGAAACAAAATAAGTGTAAAACTTTTAATTATATCTTGGCTAGGATTTGCCTGAGAATTTGAAGTGTAGGCCTGGCCCTATGCCCCTCACCTAGCATTCAAGGGAAATTAAATAATTAAAAGAATTACCAATGCTTTTAAAGCATGACCTTTTACAGACGACTCACAGATGATTTCATATATATCAACTAGATATAGTCAAATAGTCAAGAACATTTTGCCTAGAAACTCACTTGTTTTTTACTGCTATAATGTAAGCTAACTTTCTTTGACCTCTGATGTGTAATAGCCTCATATCTTAAAACTCCCACTCAGATCATCCTTTTATTATGAGCTGTCTATTTCATCTTCATACCATTGCTGCTTCCCTTAAAGAGTGTCATTATACTCTTGACATTACTTTGTCAGATGGACTTGTAAACTATCTAATTCCATTAACAAATCTATGAAAAAAGGGGTGAGGAGGGCAATTCTTTTAATTAACAAGTTGGTTTTCCACCACAAAATAATGGAACTACCTTGAAAGCAAATTTAAATTAACAGCTTTAAGTAAGTTGGTTATAAAATGCTTAGATACAAAGAAGAAGAATGAAGTAGTCAAAGAAGATAAAGAATGAATATCTTCTTCAAAGGAAGGCTCTATATACCTATCACTTTGTGGTGAAGCTCTTCTAGTATACTAAAATATTTGATCCAGCACAGCAAAGAGTCTTAAAGACAGAGGAAAAAGAAGAAAGATTAAAACAAGATCTAAACATGATGATTTCTGTCTCTTGTGTTGCCATGCTCTGTAACTTGGCCTAATTTTGCCCCTTAGTTTCTGCTTTCCCCCACCATTTTCCTATCCTGTGTTTTGTGGGTCATTTCCTTTGCCATTCTCTGCAGCAAATCCAAAAAGAAATCCTAACTTGTGGTTAACAGTATTAGTACCTCCAGATTCCTAATAACCCCTCTCTTCCTCTGTATTCAATCGGTTTGATGCTCTGTTTGCAAGATTGTATAGTTTGCATTTTTCATCAGAAAAATAACTATCTGCTTTATCAACTTAAAATTAGCTGATTTCAGAATACATCTGTGTTATGACAGCTGACTCATTTATGCATTCATCAGTAAACATTAAAGAAGTGCCTAAGGTGCTTCAGAAACTGTGTTAGGTTCGTATTAGGAACCAATAAGGAAATAAAACTGCCAGGTGCCTGGTTCTCATGATCCCTTCTGTCTAGTGGAGGAGACACACGTAATAACGTGATAGCATGAGTCAACATATCATCACAAACTGAGACAAGTGCTGTCGAGGAAGAAATCCATTTGGATAAGCAGAAAAATCTCAGTGTAAGGCCCTGATGTCAAAAATGGTTTCCCTAAAGAAGTAAAACTTGAGATGAAATCTAACCACAGGAAGAGGTGGTGGTAGGCAGCATATCATAAAAGAAGCACGTGAAAACCTACAAAAGGGAGGAATGAGGAAGTTTGAGTAACCAAGAGGTGACCAGATATGCAAGGGAGTATGGCGGAAGATGGGACTAACAGGGTGGAATCTACCAGGGCATTTGGCACCTCACGTGCCTTATTTTGGGTCTTAGCCTAGTGCAATCCAAAGCTGTGAGAGAATTTTAACCTAGGAATAGAGGGAAGAAGTGTGTAGCCAGGCCATATTTGCCCTTTGAAAAGTCTACTTTCACTGAGGTCAATTTTTTTTTCTTAAGTCAGTAAATACAAGAATTACACATTTCATGATATGAGAATATTTTCCCTCTCTTTTTGATTGAATTTTAATATGTTACTGTTTATTTGGCCCCTAAGCTAAACATGATTTGCTGTGTCAGTTTTAAAATCATGTTTCAAGTCTGTAACTTATCTAAATAATTTAAGTAGAATGTATCCTCTACATAGAGGATAAAAGACAAAGTTTTCTCTATAAATTTAAAATATTGTGTAACTGAACTTGACAAGCAGCAGTTTATGATACGCTGTATCTGACCTGAAAGAAAATGTTTGTTTTTTACTTAAAATTAGTCCTGTATTACATAGCATAGAAGAAGTTCCCAAGAGATTTGTGAGCCGGAGTTTTGGGGCGTCATTGCCCCAATGCATCAGTGCAATGCATCTTTCCTTTCAGTGGGAAGAGAGGACCATGAAATTTGATTGGATTCCTCTTTTCTTTGTTTGGCTGATCTCCAGTGTTGGTTTGGTTTTTCTATAACATGTCTTTGAGCAGTTGTCCAAGTAGGTTACCGCTCCTTGTGAAAATTCTCACTCGGAAGTATTTTCTATAGCTTTGGCCCCGATCCTTACTACACCTTATTGTTGTTGTTATTATTATTATTATTATTATTATTATTATTATTGAGATGGAGGCTCTGTCACCCAGGCTGGAGTGCAGTGGCACCATCTAGGTTCACTGCAAGCTCTGCCTCCCGGGTTTATGCCATTTTCCTGCCTCAGCCTCCCGAGTAGCTGGCACTACAGGCGCCTGCCACCATGCCCAACTAATTTTTTTTTTTTTTTTTTTGTATTTTTAGTAGAGCCGGGATTTCACCGTGTTGGCCAGGATGGTCTCGATCTCCTGACCTCGTGATCCGCCCGCCTTGGCCTCCCAAAGTGCTGGGATTACAAGCATGAGCCACCGCGCCCAGCCACTAAAATGATTTGCCTTTTTGAGTAGTATCCAGATTAGGGCTCCAACATTGTGGGTCATATCGTGGCACATACAATATTTCAAAAAAGAATATAATTAAGAAAGTAATATTCTTTTCTTTAGATAGTCTCATTTGTTTCATTACAGTGGTTTTATCTTTTGTTTCATTTTCCAGGTATTCTATAAAGATATACTTTCAAGAATTAGACCCACTGAAGTTACATAAATCTTACCAGTGAAAGCAGGGACATCTTGCTGATGAGTAGCTACGATCCCTCCCTTTTCTTATTTATTTTTGTTTTTATTTCATGTTTAATTGATATAGTGCCTATTTATGAGTTACAGTGTGATGGATGTTTTGATATATATAAACCTTGTGTAATGATCAAATCAGGGTATTTAGCATATCCTTCACCTCAAACGTTTATCATTTCTTCAAAATTTTTTCTTCTAGCTATTTTGAAATATGAAATACAGTACTGCTAACTCTAGTCACTCTAATGTGCGATAGAACACAATCACTTATTCCTCTCGTCTAACTGTAACTTTGTACCCCTCCACCTATCTCTTCCCACCCTTTCACCCCTTCTGCTCCCCATCTTCAGGTAACTACTGGTCTACTCTCTCCTTCCAGGAAGTCAACTTTTTAAATTTCATATAAATGCGATCATGCAGTATTTGTTTTCTGTGCCTGACTTATTTCGCTTAACATAATGTCCTTCAAGCTAATCTATATTGCTGCAAGTGACAAGATTTAATTCTCTTTTTGTGGCTGAATATTATTAAATTGTGTATATATGCCATAATTTCTTTACTCATTTATAGGTTGGTGGACACTTAAGTTTATTTCATATCTTGGCTATTGTGAATAATGCTGCAGTAAAGATGGGGGTGCAGATATATTTTCAATGTAGTGATTTGATTTCCTTTGGATATACGGCCAGCGCCCGGTGGTAGGATTTTTTTTATCTTACGTTCTATTTTTAGTTTTTTGCGGCACCTTCGTACTGTAGTCCATAATGGCTGTAGTAATTTACATTTCCACCAGTAGTATATAAGTTTTGCTTTCTCCAGTCCTTGTTAGTATTTGTTACTTTTTATGTTTATGATAGCCATTTAAACTGGAGTGAGGTGATAATGTCATTGTGGTTTTGATTTGCATTTCCCTGAAGGTAATATTCTTGATAGCAGAAGAAGCAGTATGACACCTCTGTAAATTTACGTTTCTTCTTAATAGTCATTTGTGTCTGTGACCTCTGGTGTACAAAGTATACATTTGGCTACCTCTGAAATATTTTATACCACCCACAAGTAAAAGCAATGAATATAACTTTATCATCACCCTATTATTCCGAAGGTTATCTTAATTCACATACTATATTCCATTTATTCAACTAATTATTAATTATTGGTTGATTAGTAACCTAACAATGATCACTGTACCAGGTACTGGAATTACAAAAGAGGAAAAGGCATGATTTCTGCATTCAGAAACCTCTCTGTTCAGCAGGGAAGAATTGCATTAAAAACAGATGATCAGTCCAGTGTGATAAGTCCCTCATTAGATTTATGTTTGAAATGCCACTGGAGCACAGAAATAAAAACTATCTGGGAGACTATGAATTATAAAATGGATTTAATATTGCAGATTAGATAGGACACTACCTGTTGTATATATTTCCAGAAATAGTCTAACCATGATCTGATCACATTTTTATAAAACAGATAATGGTTTCCATTTTCTCAAGGATCACAGCAGTTAATTTTAATTTCTATGATACCATCCTGCTTTACACTCCCTTCATGTCAGAATGAATCCCCATTTCCTGACAACATTCTGCAGCTTACACTGACTCTTCTGCAGTGAATCATGCCTGCAGCCTCAGTACTTGGTGCCTCATCATGGGGACATATTATGTTCAAATAATGACATGAGATGACAAATGTGAGGATTTAACTGTCACATCAGTTAAAACCTGATTAGATGTCCTTATCAAAATACATACTGATAAGACAGCTGTGTTCCACTTTTGTTTTACCAAGCCTAGCAAGTATTTTATTTGCAATAAGGAAACTGAAGGACCATCAAAGTTGTGTAGAGCCATCTGCTTCTGAAATTAGTTTCATACAGGGGATTTAATCCACAGTAATTCTTATCTACTTATGATCTTAGAAATGCATTGTGTTTTTTAAGTCTACAGTTAACTATGAGCATCTAATTTTACTCTATCACCTTATATCAAGTGTGTTAGCACCATTTTCCAAATGGCAAACATGGTAATAACCCAGGACTTATGCATGATAATGAATCATATCACAGGGCTCAGTCTGTCTAAAAAAGTACTAGGAACTCTCTATGCCTGCTAAGAAGCATATGGAGAAACATGACATATGATCCAGTTTATAAAAGCACAACTTAAAAATTTAATGTAGTTAAGAGCAGGTGGGAATTTTATAAATAATGAGTCAGACTACATTTTGTCAACATCTCAATTGGGATTGAGCCATATATTGTCATTGCTTAATTTTCCTCAGCCTCTTGGACAGTTGGATAACCCATTAACCATATTTTATTCATCTATGAGTTCCTAGGGGCATCTCTGACCCATTTTTCACAAAACATGAGTAATTTGTGTGCAAGGTTGAATATATGTGAGTTAGATCAAAGGTGTTTTTAAACGGCTTAAATTCATTTTCACAGGGTGTCTTTTTAAGACAACCTTTCCCAAGCCCCCCCAAAATCAGTATCTATCATTATTTGCATATACAGTATATGGCACCTTCTTATACTATCTATATATAGTCTGTCAAATAATTAGTGCATTGCCTGGCTTCCACCCCTGTTTGTTCCCAAGGCTGTAAATGCTGCTGCTTTTCCTCACTAATTCTAAGCTTTGACACATGTTAATGTGCTCTGACCCAAACAATGAGCAAACTTTCTGGTTCACTAACACAACTGCTTTTTGCAAGGCTATGTCTAAACAGACCACTATGAGAGATGAATCTTCATTCCCTTGAGTTTAGCAGTCCAAAAAAAAAAAAAAAGAGTGTGTAATTGTGATGAAACATGTCTTCTGTTATTAAGGAAGAAAAAACCTTGTGTTTTATATAAGCAGAAAAAAGTGGAGTATACTATAGGTTAAAATGTTAATATTTGTAATATTTACAGCAATTTTGATTTATTATAGTGTTCTATAATACATTTCCTTTATCAAATGAATGCATATAAAGATGGAATTTTTAAGAGAAACAAGTTATATTTATGTATTCCAGATTATTCATTTATTCATCTGCCTGCTATGTGTTTTGTATGTATACTTGTAGACAAATAAATCAGCAAAATATATAAATGAATAGCCTTTGAAAACTAATAAAATATCCTTTTAAAACTAGTAAGATGTATATCCTATTTAACTTTCGAATATTAATTGCTGTACTTTTAAACATATACAGTAAGTTCTAAGATTCATACTTTAAAATGCAAATAACATGAATATTCTTTGATTTATTCTTTCAATTTATTTAAACAATATTCAATTATTTGACATCCGTCAGGCAGTGGGGATGCAATTATGACCTAATCAAACTTAATTCCCGCCCCTTTGGGTAGATGTGATTACACTTTAGAGAAGAAGATGGATAATAAAGAAGCGAACAACAAATAAATATCTAAGGATATATTATAAGTACCATTAAAGAAAGAAATTAATCACCACCCAGATGAAAATAGAGACCATAAGTCTGAGTAGAAGAGTCTCAGGGTGGATAATTATGGGCTTGGATCTATGCTCTGATGGTAGGGGCTTGGACTTTTTCAATGCCGACATCAAAAATAAACTATCCCCTAATATGAAACCTAATAATGACTTTACAACGAGAAAATTGCTCTTAGACAGAAACATCCTAATGTTTTATGTGAAATTAATCACGTGTTCCGATTAGAATAGCGATGAGAAAAGTATTACATCTTAAGAGCAATGCAGTATTCATTTTAGTGTGTTTGCCCTACTTAAAATGCTTTGTGATGTAATTTTGTGTCATGAGATGAAGTTATTTAAATGTATTTTGATGATTCTGTACTATTCCTTCAAATAAGTAGAGAAAAAATTTAACTCACTTTCCACATACTTATGGAACTAAAAGAAGGTTGAGAATCACTGGCAAAAACAATATGGTTCGACCATTATGCAAAATATATAATTTATTCATTTTACATCAGATTGAGAAAATCCTTGCCATTCTTTTCCTTGGTTTTGTGATTTAGGAAACAATATCTATTACCCATAAAACTAGTAAATATATTACATTTAAATATAAAATATATACCGATAAGATTAAATGTACTGAATTTATACTAAATAGATGACATTGTTATAAGACTTCTCTTTTGACTTTATCACTAATGCTTCATAGACTTAAATATTATTAAGCAGAGTGATTTAGGAACTTTGTGTGATAGATCCTATGTTCAAGTGTTTCTTCTACAATATTTCGCTGTAGTTAATTGTAATTAACAGGAAAAAACAAATATAACCATTTTTTAGTTTTTAACATACTCATTTTATTTAAAATTTATTCATGGCCTAATGAATTTTTCTTTGATGTTCCCTAAATTATGGTAATGATCTTAGTAGTGTAAAAAAACAGTGGATATTGACTTACACACAAGCTTGATGAAACATAATTAAAACAGACACAAAAATGGAAAGACATTCTGATTCATTAAGACAATATTGTTAAATTATTAATACTACCCAAAGCAATCTATCTACGGATTCAATGTAATACCTATCAAAATCCCAGTGTCATTTTATATAGAAATAGAAAACATTCAAAATCCATATGGAACCATAAAAGACCATAAATAACCAGATCAATTTGGAGAAACAAGAACAAAGCTGGAGGCATTACTGTTCCTTATTTCAAAATATATGACAAATCTATAGTAATCAAGACAGCATGGTACTGGCTTAAAGGCAGACACATAGACAAATGGAACAAGAATAAAGAGCTCAGAGATAAACCCACGCACATATGGTCAACTGATCTTTGACAAAGTTGCCAAGAATACACAATGAGCAAAGGTATTCTTTTCAACAAATGGTGTTGGGAGACCTGGATATCCACATGCAAAAGAGTGATATTTGATTGATATCTCACACCATACATAAAATTCATCTCAAAATGGATGAAAAATTTAAACATAAGGCCTGAAACTGTAAAACTCCTAAAAGAAAACAAGCAAAGACCTTCAGGACATTGGTCTTGACAATGATTTTATGGCTATGACACCAAAAGCACAGACACAAACAGCAAAAATACAGTGGGATTACATCAGATTGAAAAGCTCCTACACAGCAAAGGGATTACAGATGGTCCCTGGCTTATGATGATTTCACTTACAATTTTGACTTTACAATGGACTTACTGGGGTATTGAATGCATTTTTGACTTAGGATATTTTCAATTTGGATGGCTTCATTGGGACGTGACCTCATAAGTCAGGGAGTGTCTGCAAATCAGACAGTGAAAAGGCAATTTGTGGAATGAGAGAAAATATTTGCAAACTGTATATCTAATAAGGGGTTAATCTCCAAAATATATAAGGAATTCCTACAACTCAATATTAAAAAAACTAGTAACCCAATTTTAAAAAAGGGTAAAGGACTTAATAACTGTTTCTCCAAAGAAGATGAAAAAATGGCCAACGGGCCTATGGAAAGGTGCTCAACATCACTAAATCATCATGGAAATGCAAATTCAAACCACAATGGGATATCACCTCTCAGCTGTCAAAATGTCTATTGTCAAAAGAGGGAACATATTGGCTAGGATGTGGAGAAATGGGAACCTTTGCACACAGTTGGTAGAAATGCAAAGTGGTGCAACTGTTACAGAAAACAGCATGGAGATTCTTCAAAAAAAATAAAAACAGGACTACTATATGATTCCAGCAACACCACTTCTGCATCTTTATCCAAAAGCATTGAAATCAGGATCTTGAAGAGATATAAGACCCTTATGTTTATTGCAGCACTATTTGCAATAGCCAACATGTGGAAAGAACCTCAGTGCCCGTACCCAGACAAATGGATATAAAACTGGGACATCTGCATAGAGGGGTGTGCCTTTCCACCTTTAAAACAAAGGAAATCTGCCAAATTTGATAACATAGATGAAGCTTGAAGACATTATGCTAAGTGAAATAAGCCAGTTACAGAAAGACCAGTGCTACATGGTTCTACTTTAATGAGGTATCTAAAATACTCAAATTCATAGCATCAAAGAGCAGAATGGTGGTTGCAAGGGCCTGGGGTTCAGGGAGATTGGGAGTTACTTCCTAATCAGGGGCATACAATTTCAGTCAAGCAAGGTGAATATGCTCTAGAGATCTACTGTACAAATTTGTACCTATAGTCAACAATAATGTACACTTTAAATACTTAAGAGGGCAGATCTCATGTTGAGAGTTCTGTCTCATTTTCACCAACTTGTATTTCATGAGTAAGAATTTATAAGACGAAATTTAGAGTACTGATCCCAGTGGTTTGAGATAAACATGCAAGGCCAGCAGACTTAATTTACTTTGTTTATAATCAAATTGCAATTGGAGACACAAGAACCGTTCTCACAGTGCTGCTTCTGCACATTACAGCCACGAAGAGAAGGTGCCAAACATCCTAATGACTCCACTTTTCTTCTCTGTGAGGAACTCTAGACTTTAAGACAGTGGTTCCTTTTCTGCCTCTGTGCTCACATTGAGACTAAAAGCAGGTTGAGAGAAATGACGTACATAGTACAGAGCCACATTAAAAAAATCTTACTGATACTTAGTTCTTAGTGAAATGAGAGAGTAAGGTAAACCACTCTAAGAGCCTGTGCAACTGCAAATTCAATGTCACTATTAAGTCATATTTGGTAGTATATTAATACTTACACCCATTATTAACATTTTGCTAGCCCATTACTGTAACTATGTTTAAAATCATGATGATAATGCAGCAGGAAAGTTCCCTGACTCTTTCATGGGCGGAAACTGGAGTTCACGGGCACTGGGACTAGCTGGGAGCTTTAGGTGCCAACAGGGGTGAACTCTACTCATTGGAACCCATAGTGTTCCAGCTCTCATGAGAAGGGGAGCATGTGGGTGAGTGGGTGCAGGAGCCAGGGTGAGTGCTTTTGGGAGCCACCAGGAGCAAACTACATACTGGACCTGCAGCAGTATCTGGGGGGCATGCTGCGACCCACGAAGCCCCAGAAGGAGTGTTACGGTGTTCTTTCAGCTCCACCATCTGTGGATTGTTTAACTATTAACAGCTCAGTGGAGGGTCAGGGTGACAGCCTTTTTTTGTACCCACACTCATAGCACCTGAGTTCTTGTCTGGTTTCCAGGAGGAATGAGGTCACATGAATGAATTGAAGGTGGTAAATGCAGGGGATTTTATTGCTGATGCAAGAGGTTCTCAGTGGGAAGGGTTGCTGAGAAGGGGATGGAGCGGGAAGGTAATCTTCTCCTGAAGTCAAGCTTCCTGGCCGGACTCCTCTCCAAAGCTATGCCATTAAGCCATTGCTCTGAAGTTAAGCTGCTTCTCTCTGACATCCAACCATAGTCTCTGACATTCAGCTGCTTCTCTTCTGTTAGCTGAGCCTGCGGTTTTTATGGGGACAGGATGGGGGATGGCACAGGCTATGGGTGGTTTCGGAAAAGACTACATTTGAGTGGGAAAACGGGGACATAAGTTCTCACTTTGGGCCATGGTATTGGGCTTTTCCGCTTGAGGGTGGGGCCCTAGCTGGGGACCCACCCTCCCAGAATTTCTCTGCCTTCTGTGCCTATCAATAGTAGACTGTAAATGCATTTAAATTATCTAGATAAAACTTATTGAATAGAATAAAATTCGATAGAACTTTAAAAAACACACAATGTAACGCTTTTCTTTAAATATTACACAACTCTTGATTCTGACTGCTTTTGGGGGAAAATCATATATCATAAAAAAGTATAAATAGAAGATCCAGCTTCAATGACTGATTTTGAAAAGGATTGTTTCCCTTGGACTTCTCATTCTTGGAATAATCTTCTCCCCTTGCCACCCCTTTTAAAAGAGCTAGAGAAAGTGGAAGAAAAGCAAAAATGAACAACAGCAGTGGCAGCTCTCCTGCAAACACCAATCAGCCACCCAAAAGGACTGTGGTCTGGGAATGAATTTCCCCTCCAAGTTATAGTGCTGTAGGTGTCAACTGCTAAATAAGCTTTAGCACAGTGTAGCAGTTAATTGATGTAATTGATTATTTTTCCTCAATAGAAAACTGAATCCTCTTTTGTACAATCATATCATAGGGAGAGTTAAGTTCAGACAATTTGAACAAGATGTCATTATCAATTATGGGCTCCTTCGGGTCCACAGTCATTATTATCTTTTAATGGCTTTGTTCCTTTTCATACGATTATTTGGAAATTACATAGTTATTGTTCCTCTTAGTGAATTGCAAAAATTTTCTAACACAATAATATTCTAAGTAAGGAAAAAAACAAACCTAGCAAGATACTCATATCATTCTTGGATCTTTTGACAAAGCATGACTTGAAACAATTCTATGGGTAACAATGAAACCAAATGACAAAAGTGTACCACAAAACGATTTCATTTTGATGTTCCCTGCTAATATTTTTATTGACCTTTTAAGTTTAAGAGCTTTTTAATGCAACAGGCTGTATTACTAGGGCTGTGTGTGTGTGTATATATATATGTAAACTTTTTTTGCACAATATCATACATTTCAGTCTTTATCACAGTGGGAACAATAAAGTAACAGACTGCAATGCATTAGCATCATAAAGAAAATGTAATAAATGACTTTATAACTGTAGTAAAAGTTGCATGAGCACCAGCAGCTGTACCAGAGATGCTGCTACAGCAGCGCTTTATGACCTAATGGCACTCAGCGGGCTGATATTATTATGTGTGTGTGTGTGATGCCAGCAGTTTCCAAGGCCTCGATTTCAATTCGATAAATAATTGAAAGCACTTTTAGACATTCCCATAAAATGTTTAATAAGGGATCAAATCCTCCCTCCCTGTACTAGAAAATTAAATAGTTTTTACGGGAGTATTTTATGATGAAATCCTAACTACTAACTGTGGGAAAAGTGGTATTTTTAAACACAGCAGTTGAAAATAACTCCTCAAAGAGTTCATATTGCGTTGAATTTGATGAACAGTTCTTTCAACTTAAATTTTCCTCTTTGCTTAAGTTTCTGGCTTTTCGATGTTGAAGCCTGCCTGTAACAACAAGGTTTTCTGAAATGAATGCATGGAGGATGGCACAGTCATGGAGCACTATGGACACGAATCGGGAATGCAAATAGGCTAGAGGACTGCAGTGAGTCAATATTCTGAAAATGACGGAATGGATATTCCTGTGCTGTCAATGTACAATTCACTACGGGTTTTTTTATGCTGTTAAAGGGGGAAAAAGAAGTGAGGCTGACTTTTCCCATCGCTTTAACAGAGCAGATGAGATGTACAACGAGTGCTCTGTGAGTGCTTAAAAATTTCATATAATGTACATACAGTCTGTGAGATAGGAGTTTTCTTTAAAATGGAGAAAACAAAAAATATTTTCCTCTAAATAAGAGAAATTTTCATGATAATTTTATTACCACATGTGACATTTTTTTCTTAAAAGGAATAATTTCCTAACTTTTGTTAAATGCTTTGTTTCTTCTGCCTGTTATCTGGCTGTTCAGAGTCTGAAGGGAATTAGTGTATACACTGCATCAGTTGAAGTGAGGTTACTAATCAATTATCATAAACATTGTCAGTGACGCCATATGGCATATGTTCTTAGTTAATCAAATATACGTCATTAGTGGGACATCATCTTAATGTGATAGGAGAAGACAAAAATTACATAAAATAGTGGAATCTCTCTGAGACTAACATGTTTAAAACTATCTCTTTAGAATGATTTAACAGAAAATATTAAAAAACTAGCAAAGACAATAAAAAAGAACACTTAAAAATGGTTAGACTACATATGCTAAATGTGACCACCTCAACTCCCCAGTAGCTCCTCACTCCAATTCCACTAATACAAAAGGGACAAGAAACAGCCATCAGTATTCCTACTAATTTAGGTGCAAATTTTGAGCAAAGCCATTTTGTCTGAAGTAGAACGTTCTTCTCCATCATTTTTGCTTTAGGTTTATACTTGTTTTTTGCTTTTGTAATAGTATATTCTCTGAGAAGAAAAAAGCTGTTACTATTTGCCATCAGGATGAAAAACGTAAACAACAGGTAAATCTCATCTTAAGACACTGTAATAAAATGAGCATGAAGTTGAAGAAACCCTGAGATGCTCCTACTATCTGCATCAAATAATGGAAAGATCATTACTGGGTTTGAATGTCAACTCTGCCACTCGGTAGCTGTGTGACTTAAAAAAAAAATTGTATGACTTGAGATTTGAAATGTATCTAATCACGGACTGATGTGATGCTTATAGACATTACTAAGCAGACAACACATAACTTAGGAAAAAGCAAATCCCAGTTTGTTGCAAATGTTTCTTATTGTGTATTTTGCTTTTCCTCTCCCTTTCTCTTTGTCTAATAGCTCACTGAAATTCAAAATTCCAGAAAGTTTGAGATGACATTTCCACTGGTGTTCAGTTTTTGAGCAACTGTTTTGCCCATATTTGCATGTCTCCATTGTATAAATTTCAATATCATCACATAAACCGTCCTAAGTTTTCTCCTGTACAGAGATGACAACAACATTGTTAGAGGAACAAAAATCTATGGTTTTCCCAGCAGCCTCTGAATGATGGCAATCTGCATAACTACACACAGGACTTCTATCCTGATGAAAACTCCTATCCTTTTTCAGCACAACTGTGTAAGGTTTTGAAGGATCATGATAAATCAGTACACCTCTTGACCACCCATGCTTAGAACCAACAAAGAAATAGAAATAGGAATCAGAGAGAGGGAGAAAATACTAGCTATATTTCTTGAAAACAATGTTAGCAGCCCAGGTAACAGAAGACATCAAAATAAGACAGACTTTCCAAACCAGTCAGGCTGTGTTAGATAAATCCCATAACTACAAAACTTAAAGCACAGGAGAATAACACAGAATCCAGCCCTTTTCCAAGACAAAATGGAGTGAAAGGACTGAACCACACATGTTTAGGGCTATCTTCTAAACTCACTGGTCAAGTCTACCAACTCCCTTCAAGGGTTGGGGGGAAGAGTAAAAGAACAGGGAGCAATTCAAATGAAACTGCCGGCCGGGCGCGGTGGCTCAAGCCTGTAATCCCAGCACTTTGGGAGGCCAAGACGGGCGGATCACGAGGTCAGGAGTTCGAGACCATCGTGGCTAACACGGTGAAACCCCGTCTCTACTAAAAAAAATACAAAAGCTAGCCGGGCGAGGTGGCTGGTGCCTGTAGTCCCAGCTACTCGGCAGGCTGAGGCAGGAGAATGGCGTAAACCCGGGAGGCGGAGCTTGCAGTGAGCTGAGATCCGGCCACTGCACTCCAGCCTGGGCGACAGAGCGAGACGGAAAAAAAAAGAAACTGCCTCCACCTCTTAGAGATGGATTAAATTCTCCATTAACATTTTTTTGTTTTCTTTGGCTTCCTTTGTTTCTTCAATCCATAGTCAGCCACAGTATGCTGTTTTCATGAATGGAACTGACCAGCCTGGAAGCATAGACCTGCTTCCACCTTGATGAAGCTGCTTCCTCCATAGCAGACATTGCTTCTGTGAATGGACTTTCCTGATGCCACTTCAATGCAGTGTTGATTTTGTTATGTGGTCCTGAAATGTGTTAAAATGGTTCGTAAGTATCTCCCAGGCCACTCTGCACCAAAGACTGAATGTCCTGTTTTCCATCTACATGTTGTCAAGGTGGACTAGCCAATAAGCTCATCTCCTCTTCAATGGGTTGAAAATGAATGTTAAAGTTGTGCCTGCTAAAACTGATAGACTAAAGAAATTAAAGCTCAAAATTAGTTTTCTTACTCTTGTGGTTAGATGATTTACTGCTCAAAACTTTTCAAAACGAACTCTCCAAGCCCCTCCCCAAGTCCAGTGTTGTAGTTTGCTTAGTCTTATCCCAAAGTTTTCCCCACGCACGGTTGTTCTGGGTTGGGGGTCTGTCTGTCCGCAGCTGTAGCCTGACCTGAATTGCATTTTGTCATTCTTTTCAAATTCAGAAGATGAAATCCACGAGTCTCTGTTCATTCTCAATTTTAAGGAGGACAAACACTTAATGAAACAAGAAGGGTAATCCAACTAGCCCTGTACGGTAAAAGTTTAGAAAACGCCTGTAATCCCAGCACTTTGGGAGGCCGAGACGCGTGGATCACGAGGTCAGGAGATCGAGACCATCCTGGCTAATACGGTGAAACCCCGTCTCTACTAAAAAATACAAAAAACTAGCCGGGCGATGTGGCGGGCGCCTGTAGTCCCAGCTACTTGGGAGGCTGAGGCAGGAGAATGGCGTAAACCCGGGGGGCGGAGCTTGCAGTGAGCTGAGATCCGGCCACTGCACTCCAGCCTGGGCGACACAGCGAGACTCCGTCTCAAAAAAAAAAAAAAAGAAAACAAAATCAGTTACCGAAAATAAAACCATCTACCTAAACACCACTCTTTGGGGTTGTGGAAGACTGCAGGAGAGACTCAATTACTGAAGGAGGGAGAATGGAAGGAAAAATCTTAGCCAGGGTGCTGGCCAATCTATGCCATATGTTCACAGTCTATATAATAACTCAGTTGAAGCAAGTCTTCATTAAATGTTTACTTTTAATAGCACATTTATATGGAAAAAAAATCACCCATTGCACCCTGTGTTCTCTTTCATAATGGCATTTCAATCACTGCTGCTCTCTTGCAAAGGTTACAAATTTGTGATGACGGCAGCCCAAATCTGGGTCTCATTTCAAACCACCTTTATCCCACAGAACATAGTTAAACCTCTTAATTTCCATTTCCTCTTAGAGCTTTTCATTTCTGAACCATAGAGACACATGATGTTAAAATCTGTTAGAAGCTGATGCTATTTCTTCTTTCTGTGGAATTATTGAGTTCTCTAAAATCTACCCCATCCACATAAATCCTAATGGTTTTAGCACCCATTTGTGCTAAATGGCTCCATGGCCCTATTTTTGTGTCATCTATCAGGTCATCATCAGTAAGCTCCTGATACTACTGTTGATTTTCCTGCAACTGAAGTACATCTGCTCCAACTTCCCAGGATAATCTTCGCTTATCATTTTCTGATATTTCACTGCTTCTTTCCAGAAAGTGTCATTAACCTGCTTCTAAACTCAGTTCAGCTCCTTCAGTGGCTGCATGGGGTTGATAAGATTTCTGGACCGAATTGTTTCTTCTATTCTTTTTCCTATACTTTCTGGTATAGAAACAATTCACAATATTACATCTTATGGGGATACCACATGCTTATCGATTACAAATCAGTGAGTTCTGGGCCTGGTAAAACCATTCGCTCATCATTCAAACTATTCACTTTCATCTACACAACCTAGAGATGGATAACCCCACATAACAAGTTGTTTTTCAACACACCACCCTCAACAACAAAAACCAAGCCTGGACTATTATTTTCCTGCCAGATTCCTCTTTCAGAGGCTCATTTTGATTTGCGTTCTCTTAGCAGTCTTATTCCTCAAATTTCTCAGGCTATTTTCTTAGGGAATAGGGAAAAATAGCATGCCTACCCTTAATCGCTGTCACCTGCAAACTCATTGCATAATTTTTGAGAGTTTGATCTTTCCAAAGTCTTCTAAAATGTGTATACATTTTTAATAAATACTTTGTAGAGCTGTCCCAATCCATAAGGTACATTTTCCCAGTGGCTCTAAATACAAGCCTCTTTTAAAAACTTCAGCGTCTTACATTCTGGATTCCTCAGCATGTGTCCTCTTTGTCTGCTCTCTATGCATTATACTATGTTTCTTGACATCCTTGTCATAAAAAAACACACTTTTATCTTTCAGAGCAGTTTGACGTTCCTAGAAAAATTGAGCAGAGGTGCAGAGATATCCCTTCCCTAAAACATGCACAGCCTCACCTATTATCAACATCCCCATGAGAATGGCACATTTAACAAATGGTACATTTGTTAAAATTGATCAACCTTGGACACATCATTATTAGCCAGAGTCCATAGTGTACATTAGGGTTCACTTTTGGTGTTTACTCCATGCATTTGTACAGATGTACAATGGCATATACCCATGATTGTATCATGCAGGGTAGTTTCACTGCTCTAAAATTCCCCTGTGTACTGCTTACTCATCCCTCTCTCTCCCCTAACCCCTGGCAGCAGCCACTGATCTCATTAAATTTTTTTTTTTTTTTTTGAGATGGAGTCTCACTCTGTCACCCAGGCTGGAGTGCAGTGGTATGATCTTGGGTCACTGCAACCTCTGCCGCCCGAGTTCAAGCAATTCTCCTGCCTCAGCTTCCTGAGTAGCTGGGATTACAGGCACATGCCACCACACCCAGCTAATTTTTGTATTTTTAGTATAGATGGGGTTTCACCATGTTGGTCAGGCTGTTCTCGAACTCCTGACCTCATGATCCACCTGCCTTGGCCTCCCAAAGTGCTGGAATTACAGGCATGATGATCTTTTTACTGTCTATACAGTTTTGCCTTTTCTAGAGTGTCATGTAGTTGAAATCAAACAATATGTAAACTTTTTGGATCAGTTCTTTTCAGTTAGTAATATTCATTTACAGTTCCTCCATGTTATTTCATGGTTTGATAGCTTAGCTTGTTTAGTGGTGAATACTGTTCCATTGGATGTACCATGGTTTATCCATCCTCTACAGAAGGACATCTTGACTGCTTCTAAATCTTGACAAATATGCATAAAGCTGCCATATGGCAAATACGCATAAAGCTGCCATGTGCAAGTATGTGTGTGGACATACATTTTCAACTCCTTTGGATAAATACCAAGGAGTTAAATTACTGAACTGTACAGTTAAAAATATGTATAGTTTTGTAAGAAACTGCTGAACTTTCCCCTTAAGTGGTTGTACCTTTTTACTATTTTGAATCCCCACCAGCAATGAAAGACAGTTCCCGTTCTTCCACATCCTTATCAATATTTGGTGGTGTCAGTGTTCTGAATTTTTGGCATTGTATTAATAAATGCAAAACGGTAGCTCTTTGTTCTAATTTGCATTTCTATAATGATGTATGATGTGGAGTAACTTTTCATGTTCTTATTTTCCATCTGTATCTTCTTTGATGAGGTATCTTCTCTAGCCCATTTTTAAGTGGATTGTTTTCTTATTGTTAAATTTTAAGAGTTCTTTGTATATTTTGGAAAACAGTCCTATACTAAATGTCTATCACAAATACTTTCTCTCAGTGGTTTTTCTTTTCATTTTCTTGAGAGTGGCTTTCAAAAAACAAATATTTTAATTTTAATGAAGTCTACCGTTTTTTCTTTCTTTCTTTCTTTTTTTCTGTTTTTCTTTTTTGTTGTTATTTTCTTTTTGAGGCAGGATCTCACTCTGTGTCCCAGGCTAGAGTGCAGTGGCGCCATCTTGGCTCACTGCAACTTCCGTTCCCCAGAGCCAAATGATCCTCCCACCTCACCCATCAGAGTAGCTGGGACCACAGGTGCGCCACCATGCCTGGCTAATTTTTGTATTTCTTTGAGAACATGGGTTTTGCCATGTTGGCCAGGCTGGTCTCCAGCACTCCTGGGCTCAACCAATGCACCTGCCTTGGCCTGCCGAAGTGCTAGGATTACAGGCACGAGCCACCATATGCAGCCAGAAGTCTACCTTATCAATTCTTTCTTTCAGAGGTTGTTATTTGCTTCAGTCATTTCTATGGAATAAGAACTAAAAACAAACTCTTTTCAGAATACCTTTTTTTTTTTTTTTTTTTTTGAGACGGAGTCTCGCTCTGCCACCCAGGCTGGAGTGCTGTGGCCGGATCTCAGCTCACTGCAAGCTCCGCCTCCCAGGTTCACGCCATTCTCCTGCCTCAGCCTCCCCAGTAGCTGGGACTACAGGCGACCACCATCTCGCCCGGCTAATTTTTTGTATTTTTTAGTAGAGACGGGGTTTCACCATGTTAGCCAGGATGGTCTCGATCTCCTGACCTCGTGATCCGCCCGTCTCGGCCTTCCAAAGTGCTGGGATTACAGGCTTGAGCCACCGCGCCCGGCCCAGAATACCTTTTTAGGAGGTCATATTACTTTTTTTTCCCCCCAGTTTGAACTTCAAGATCACTATTTTTTTCTTTTCTTCTTCTTCTTTTTTTTTTTTTTTTTCCTTCTATAAGCCCCCCAATTTTTCCCATAGGAAATATCTTCTCATATTTCTGCCAAATCGTTTTCTTTTCATTGGTCTTCCTATTTCATATTTTCAACAGATTCAGTTCCTCCTTGATTTTCTAAGTAAACTTGAGTCTTAGAGATATCTATAAACAGCTTTTAAAATAGTCTACTTAGCCTTTGGGTTTACAGTAAATTTATTGAATTATTTAGCTACCTTAATTCTGAAAATGGCATATATATTTGTTTGTACTGTGTCTATTTTAAATTTTATTGAGATATGATTTGCATAAAAGTATAATTCTTAAAAGTAAATTTTAGTGAATTTGAAAAGGTATAACCCATACTTGAAACTCATACTTGAAAAATAATATAGAATATTTCCAGTGCATCCACTGTACTCTTTTCTGGTCAATTTTGTCCCCAGCCTTCTACAGTGAATTGGGGGTTCTGATTTTAAATCACAATACATTATCTTTGCCTGTTCTTAAGCTTCAAATAAAAAAAATCCTTTCCTTTATTGTGCTAACTTGTATTTTCTTTTCTTTTGTTCTAAGGTAGAAGTTTTGTTTTTTGCTTTTTGTAACAACAGACATTTAAAGTTGTAAATTTCTCTCTAAGGGCACCTTACTTGCATTCCACAAATTTTGATAGTGTTTTCATTATCACTAATTTGGAAATATATTATTTATCTGAGTTCTTTGATCAATTGGTTATTTAGAAGATTGTGGTCTCCTTTTAGGGAGTATTTTTTAGTTATTTTTTGCTATTAATTTCTAATTGAGTTCTGCTATGATCAGAGAACATATTCAGTATGATTTCAATCTTTTAACATCTGTTGGTTTATTTTACAACCTGGCATTTCTTCTCTCTTTGTGAATATACCATGTGTACTTCATAAGTGTGTTCTGCAGTTGTGATTATACAGTTCAATAAAAGTCAGTAGGTTAGGTTGCTAAGAGTGTTATTCAAATCTTCTATATCCTTTTTAAAGCTTGAGAGTAGAATCTTAAAATCTAGAATTCCGTGAGTCTGTTTGTCTCTTAAATCTCTTATTAAAAACCCTGTTATAGTAGCATGAATTTTTTTTTTTTTTTTTTTTTTTTTTTTTGAGATGAAGTCTCGCTCCCTTTAGGCTGCAGTGCAGTTGTGTAATCTCGGCTCTCTGTAACCTCTGCCTCCTGAGTTCAAGTGACTCTCCTGCTTCAGCCTCCTGAGTAGCTGGGACTACAGGTGCCTGCCACTGTGCCTGGCTAATTTTTGTATTTCTATTAGAGACAGGGTTTCACCTTGTTGGACAGGCTGGTCTTGAACTCCTGACCTCAGGTGATCCACCCGCCAAGGCCTCCAAAGTGCTGGGATTATAGGTGGGAGCCACTGCACCCAGCTGTAGGATTTTTTTTAATATTGATGTTTTTATCTTTTTGAAATGTCCAGTAAAATGTCCTCCTTCATATCCAGTAAAAACATCTCTCCTACCTTCAAATCCTTGATATCAATATATTCCTATCTATTATATTTTATCAAAGATACATTGTATCTACATACATATACATATAAGCATATTATATATAAAGGCTTTAATATTCTGTAACCAGTATATCAGTGGATCTTTTCAAACAACCTAGAAATCTCTTAAAATGTTTAGCCTATTCACATTGAATGTAATTATTGATATGATTGGGTAAAAATCTGACATCAAGAGAGTCTTAACTCTGTAGCTCAGGCTGGAGTTCAGGGGCGTGATCATGGCTCACTACAGCCTCAACCTCCCAGGCTCAAGCAGTCCTCCCATCTCAGCCTCCTGAGTAGCTGGAACCACAGGCATCTGTCACCATGCTTTTCTCATTTAACAAGTTTTTTAGAGTTGGAGTCTCATTCTGTTGTCCAAGCTGGTGTCATACTCCTTGCCTCCAGTGCTCCTCCAGCTTTGGCCTCTCAAAGTGCTGGGATTACAGGTGTGGGCCACTACAACTGGCCAGGTTATTACATCTCTTATTTTTCGTTTATTCCTTATTTCCTACCTTCTTTGAAATTAATATTTCTTTTTCTTTCTTTTTTTTT
>NW_016806973.1:2187609-2215223 GCF_001698545.2 Rhinopithecus bieti | reverse complement strand
TTTGAGACGGAGTCTTGCTCTGTCACCTAGGCTGGAGTGCAGTGGCCGGATCTCAGCTCACTGCAAGCTCCGCCTCCCGGGTTTACACCATTCTCTCGCCTCAGCCTCCTGAGTAGCTGGGACTACAGGCGCCCGCCACCTTGCCCGGCTAATTTTTTTTTATTTTTTAGTAGAGACGGGGTTTCACTGGGTTAGTCAGGATGGTCTCGATCTTCTGACCTCGTGATCCGCCCGTCTCGGCCTCCCAAAGTGCTGGGATTACAGGCTTGAGCCACCGCGCCTGGCCAATATTTCTTTTCTTTTTTTTCTTTTTAGTATTTTACTTTGTCTCAAATTGGTCTTGAGAAATATGTCCTTGCAGCCAGCTGTGGTGGCTTACGCCTGTAACCCCAGCACTTGGGGAGGCCAAGGCAGGTGGATCATTTGCGGTCAGGAGTTGGAGAGCAGCCTGCCCAACATGGGGAAACCCTGTCTCTACTAAAAATACAAAAAATTAGCTGGATGTGGTGGTGGGCACCTGTAATCCCAGCTATTCAGGAGGCTGAGGCAGGAGAATCACTTGAACCTAGGAGGCAGAGGTTGCAATGAGCCAAGATTGTGCCACTGTACTCCAACTTGGGCGACAGAGGGGGACTCCATTAAAAAAAAAATGTCCTTGCTTCACTTCTTAATAGGTGCTCTGAGGTTTCAATATATCAGTCTTTAATTGATTTTCCATCATTTCATATTAAATAAATTATAGAAGTAAAATTCTTCAGTCCTTTGGGTTATGTGTTTATTTCTATATATGTTATAAGCCTCACAATCTTTGCTATTATTTTTTGCTTTAAAGACTCAGTGGTGGCCAGGTGCAGTGGCTCATGCCTGTAATCCCAGCACTTTGGGAGGACGAGGTGAGTGGATCACCTGAGGTTAGGAGTTCGAGACTAGCCTGTCCAACATGGTGAAACCCCATGTCTACTGAAAATACAAACATTAGCCTGGCATGGTAGCAGACGCTTGTAGTCCCAGCTACTCCAGAGGCTGAGGCAGGAGAATTGCTTGAACCCAGGAGGCAGAGGTTACAGTGAGCCAAGATGTGCCACTGTACTCCAGTAAAAGACAGAGCAAGACTCAGTCTCAAAAAAAAAAAAAAAAAAAAAAAAAAAATATTCAATGGTATTTAAATAAGAAAGTAGAAGGATGCAGTTTTGTTTTTTAATATCCATATGTCATCACTTCTGATGCTCTTTATTCTTTTTTGTTGATACGAATTTCCAGGTGTAGCCATTTTCTATATCACTTTGTAGTGTTTCGATGGTTCACATTGTTACTCCGCTTTCATTTGTGTTCACTGTTGCATGATAATTTCACTAGTGATCCGCCCTCTTCAACCTCCCAAAGTGCTGGGATTACAGGCATGAACCACTGTGCCCGGCTGGTGTGATTGTTTTTGGATGAGAAGTCAGCCATCATTTTCCTCATCCCACTATATGCGTTGTGTCTTATTTCACTGCTTCAAAGTATCTGTTTATCTTTCCTTTCCAACACTTTCATAGTGATCTCTCTTTGTGCTTTTATTTTTATTTACGGCCTTTTGGGACCGTTTTGCTCCTTACTACGTGGTTTGATCTTTTCTTCAGATTGATAATAATTTTACCTTTTTATTTTTTCCCAAATTTGTTTTTATAAATAAGAAATATCATCCTAGAATGAAATATCATTCTAGGACTAAATATTGGATGATATTTTCTCACAGGTAGCAAGTGTTTAATTCATGTTTTCAAACTTTTTTCTGATTAAATTGACATAATTCTATTAACCTGTTATCAAATTAATTTATCCTTATTTCTGCCATGTCTGATTTGTTGAAATTTATCCAATGTAGTTTTATTCACAAATTGTTTTTTGTTTCTAGAAAGTTCTTCTGGTTCTTTTTTAAATTTCTCTCCTGAAATAAACTGTCTCCTTACCCTTTTATGTCTTTTTCTGTAAATTCTTTAAAAAATTTATAATAGTAAAAAAGTATTTATCTGCTAATTCCAATAATTTTGTCATCTACAATTCTGCTTCTATTGACTGCTTTTTCTTTCATTATGAGACATATTGTTCTGCTTTTCTCATAACATTTAAATAATCCAGATATTACATATAAAATAATAAGTATAATATTTGTGTCTCATTTTTTCATTTTCCCAGAGACTACAACTCTGTTTTTCTATATATTGTCTGGTGTTTATGGTAAGTAAAATAGGTCTCATCTGTACCTTTAATTAGGTGAGTTCACCTGTGAGTAGTCTCCATTCCCCTCTCCCAAGCTTTCACATTTAAAAATGTGCAAGTATTTAAGCTGGGATGGGTTGACAACTGTTTTAGATATCGTTGGGTTTTATTCTCATACAGTCCCTGGATTCAAGCACTGTGAGAATGTCCGTGACATAATTTACTTACCATTTCTTTTCCACTGATGCTTTCTAGTCATAATTTTAGCAGTGTGTGTGTGTGTGTGTGTGTGTGTGACTTGCTATACTGAATGTTTTATATTTGGATTTACATTTCTTCCAATTCCAGTTTATCTTGCCATCCCACACTATCTTCTAAGGCTTGATTGATTTCATATTATTGCTGTTATCTCAGTCTGGTACATCCATTATCAGATACTCACACAAACTCCCAGGTGTGGAATCTTGCTTGGTTCTCTGTTTCCTTATGAAGAAATATTTTTCTCTGGAATTTGGTGTACCAAGGCTTATTTTTATCTGCCACCTTTTACTGTCTCCATAAGAATATATAAATTTGTTTTGTCGGGGTTTTGCTTTTCTGTAACCATAGGAGTGTTGTTCGTTCAGATGTATCTACAACCTAACTAGTATTAGATACTTCCTATTTTTTTCTATCCTGTTAAGAAGACCATTGCTTTTCTTTGGATTAATACATTGTTTGGGTCCTGAGATCTTAGCTCAGGAACATAATTTACAGAATTAGCAAATTGAAAGCTAACTCAAGACCATGTAGAAGATAGTGGCTCAAGGACATTCTACTTGAATTCCGAGTTTGTCCTTTAGTGTTGCTGTCTAGTGGCCTTGAAGACAAATCTGAATGTCTTCAGGAATGTGGCAGAGGTTCCGTATAATTCTAGAACTGTATAGTTTTTCCTAACATGAAGGGTTTAAACTAGACCTTTTCCTCTCTAGGATAAATAAAATAGTAATAGCTTGCACTTACCAAAGGCTTCCTATTTGTCAGAGTGTATATGTAGCTAACCGGTTTCACCTAAAGCAATCCTAGGAGGTATTTAGTATTATTTTATTTCATAGATGGGGAAAATAAAATACAAAAGTTCTAATAATTTCACAGTTCAAAATGGCAGAACTGGAATTTGAACTCGACTGTTTCTTTCCAGATTCTGTTATTGAAATGGCTTTATTCTATTAGCCCTCCAGAAGTTGCCCACGTGAAAAACACCGTAAACACTATCATTGTCTTCCTTTCATGGAGACCTTTTAATGGAACCAAAATGTCTCCTTAAGTGCAATTTTACTGAATGTGCCACTTTTTAATGACGCTTGGTCCATGCATTTCAAGATCTGCTATAGAATAGGGTATGTAAAACTGGCTTGTGTGTGGGTTGCTGGTCCACCTCGTGTTACGTGGCAAGACCTTCATGCCTGCTGGCATGGAACAACCATTCACCTGTAAAAACACAATCTTTCTTGGAGAAGGCTGCCCCATGCTGCAGTGACTGTAAGTTCAAATGCCTCAGGATCCTTCCCTAAAACTAACGTCTATAGTGACCAATCCAGGAACCATCAAAAGCATCTCTGTTGGTTATTTCAATCCCAAATTCCATTCATTGTCAAATACTAAAGAGTCTCAGTGTGGGTTTGACACTCATATTTTCTACCCAAATTTGGATCAACTAAGAAATGGACAAGAATCCAGCAAATTGCTATATTGCAAATAAAGTCTGGGTTGGAAGACGATCACCATGTATTTGGAATTAATGGGCTACCTAATACATAACCATGGTAATACAGGGAATTGCACCTCCAGTCTCAGATGGGGCTTGGAACATCTCCTTACCCTAGATGCAAAGCCTTAGGAACAACCATGACATAGCGGTATGGGGCAGGTGTTGCCATAAGTAGAACTATCCCAAATAAGAGAGAGGATGAGTTACAGTAATCATCTCATCAGCTAACAAATGACCCTAATCATACTCCAAAACAAATGTGATGTGTTCTCTCATGGGGTGGGGTACGGTGGGTGGGGGGGTGGTGGGGGGAAACCAATTAGGGGACGCGGGTGCGGTGGCTCACACCTGAATCCTGGCACTTTGGGATGCCGAGGTAGGCAGAGCCTGAGCTCAGGAGTTCAAGACCAGTCTCGGCAACACAGTAAAACCCCGTTTCTACTAAAATATAAAAAATTAGCCAGGCATGGTGGCACGTGCCTGTAGTCCCAGCTACTTGGGAGACTGAGGCAGGAGAATTGCTTGAACCCAGGAGGCAGAGCTTGCAGTGAGCCGAGATGGAGCCACTGCATTCAAGCCTGGGTGAGAGAGTGAGACGCCGTCTCAAAAAACAAACAAACAAAAAACAATTGGGGCAGGAAGAACAGATGTGTTATTCTAACAGAAGTTCCTCTTCCCAAAGACAATAAAAGTGAGGGATAAGCATAATCCACAATACACTTGATTATGTCTTCTTGACATTTGTCCCTGCCTGATTCTCTAAGAAGTTTACTTTTGGAAAAGCAGATGTATCACATTCATTCCACTGTATAACAGTTAGTGGAAAGGAGTGTTGCAACTATGTACCACAGTGGAGGTACGTGTCGTCCTTCTGAATTATGTCATATTGAAGAACAAAAGATTTTTAAAAATTCTTTGAGATTTTAAAATATTTTAATTTCCTCATGAATTCAAAATTTTACCTAGGGAATTCTCAGCAAAATCGCCAAGCACTGGATTTCATGGTGAATATGCAGACTTTCCGTTTGAACACTTAGAATAATTTATTCTATGTTCCTCTCAGGATGTAGAGGATCTTATGGTCCATTCTCCCCCAATTCAATTTTCTTTCAGGAGAGGATCAAAAAATCACGTAAGGCTTAATGTCAAATACCATCTGAAAGTGTTAATCATCTTAGATTTACCTGGATTTTAAAATAAGTGAATCCAAGAAAATGGCATAAATTTGGAATTTTTAGGCATCAATGAGTGAGTAAGGAGAAAGAGGTCTTCCTGATGTCATTTAGATGAGAGTCATCTTCTGTGGTCTCACATAGTTTTTGTTTCGTCATCAGGTAAAACCAATTTAAGGAAATCCATAAAAGCTTTATCCCTTTAACTCTGTGGCCCAAAGTTTTAGATCATATCAATTTTTTTTCTGGAGTATTACCAAGGTCATTGGTTAGCAGATTAGATTATCAATCAAATTGGGTGTTAAACTTCAAGACTGCATGCTTGGGTGCAATAATCTAACATATAGAAAACTCTATCAAATTTTTAAGAGATGTAAATCAATATATAAATTGCTGGAAATTGAAGCACCTGTACCCCTTGTTACTTTTTCCCCTCCTTTTATGGAGAATCATTTATAAATAGTAAAATAGAACAAAGTTTCTGTAGTGGGCCCACAAAAACTCACATGCTGTCATGGATATGTACACAGTCCATCACCAGAAGGGCTAGCTGAAAGCAGTGTTTTGTTCTTGTTGCTATTTTAAATCTTTAGTGAAAACGTTTATGGTGAGATTGTCTGTCTGTTCCCTACATAACTGTCCATGGGATAATTCGCTGCTTGAGTGTAGCTACAGAAATAGGTGTTTATTTGGTTTTGTTTGCCGATTGATCTGTATGGGTGATGACTTTTGGTGACAACTGAAATATTTTCTGATTTTACTCATTTTCATAATGTCAAAAAGTTTAGATCTATATTCATTAAAATCCCAATGCACTGTGTAATCATACTTACTGTATGTGTATCCATGACTGCATGTGTGGTTTTGTGGGCTCATTATGTGAATTTTGTTTTCTTTTACCATTTAAACATATATCCTTCCATTGTTTTAATATGTATACTACCTTCTACTTTTTAAAACAGACAGTAAAATTTTAATTTCTGAAAATTATTCCTTATTTACCAAATTGTAACAACTTGCCAATTTATAAAATAATAATCCTAGTGACACAACCCATAATATATTGATAAACATGTTGAGAAAGCTCATTTCTCCCCTACTAAATCTTGAGATTATCATCATGAGTCAGTGAATGGCTCTCAGAGATGAATATACACAGCCCTTCGAAATGATTCTTTGTTCCTGGATGAAAGGTCTATCTGGCTCTGCAAACATACAACGAATTTGATTTAAAAGAAATAGTGTGGTTTTCTCCAAGACTTGACCTCTTCCCCTACTGTTTATTCCAGAATCAAAAAACTTTTTTTTCTTTTTCTGTATCTCAATTATCTCTTTACTGTCTATATTTGTGGGGATAGGTCTTTTCAGATTTTAAAGTAATTTTTGTCATTAGATTTCTTAAAAAAATAGACACTTCAGGCAAGTCCAGATGATGATTGTTTTGACTTCAGCAGTTCAACTTTCAAGGCCTGTGGATTTTGTGCTTCTGGTCCCTAAAACACAGCATAGGTTTTTGCCGAGAACGCTTCCCCCTCGGAAGTCACCAAAAAAGCCGGAGGAGGCTTTGTCCAACCATCAAGCCTACACCTTGTCCTTGCCCTGCAGTACCTGTGGCAAGGGACAGGCAACATCGTTTCCATTGCATTGTTTCTTAGAAATGTGGAATAAAAAAAGATGTAAAGTATTTCTACATTATTCAGAGATAATTAAATGGTAAGCAATGAGCTAAAAAGCCTGAGCATATTGGATTCTGTGATTCCTTGACCTGAATTTATGTCACCAAACAAAATCGTACTTGAAAGCTTGACATAATCACAGACATATAACACATCATCCTTTGTTTGTTATTTACTTATGTAAAAGATTTAGGATGGTAGAGATGCAGAGAGGTTCACATGTAGAATTCTTTCTGTAGATTCACAGATGAAATTTATTTTCTTGTTATTGTTTGCGACCATTAAAAACAAATATGCATTTCATATATATATATATATATATATATANACTACCAAAAAGTAGAACAGGCAATATAATCAATGGAGAAAGAGAGAGAAAGACTGACCACTTGGGGTTTATTGGAATGTCAGGCAGGCTTTTTAGAGGAGGGGAACTTGAGAAAATTAAACCTGATCAACTTTAATGGGTACAAAAATATAGAAAAAATATCTAGCATTTGACAGCACAACAGAGGGACTACAATCAACAGTAATTTATGGTCTATTTTAAAATAACTAAAAGAGTGGAATTGAAAAATTTCTAATGCAAAGAAATTATAAATGCTTGAGGTGATGGATTCCCCCAATTATGCTGGATGTGATTATTACACATTGTATTCCTGAAATAAAATATCACATATATCCCATACATATATATATATATATATATATACCTACTACAGTGCTTGGTAAACTATGATTTTGAAATCATTTATGTATCATACAATTACTTTATTATGTTGGAAGGTAATTTTAAAAATGAAATATAATGAAATTAGAATAGAATAGATAAAATACAGCAGAAAATGCAGAAATATATTACACATAATAAGAAATGTTTAGTAAACGCTCATTTCAAATATGTGTGTTTATGCAAATTCATGCATAAATTATTGTGTTGTAATGACAAAATATTTTGCCATATTATAATGGTAAAATATATTTTTGTGTGTGGAATAGGGGCAAAAGTGTTTGGAAGTTACTGGTTTACTGCCTAACAAGGCATGGTTATATAAGCAGCCAATAGCTCATGTGTAGACATTGATCTATATAACATATTAAACACCTCAGGATTATTTTTCCACAGTATCAGAAATGCATCAAAGTTGATATAAGAGATCAATCCATGTTCTTAACTCTAACCCTAAGTCATAACCTTAAGTGGTTTAGAATTAAAGATTAGCCAGGCTGCATATTTAAATTTTGCCACCTAAGACTCTTTGAAGATGTGTAAAATAAACCCCAAGTTGTAACAGTGTTCCTTTCAATAGTATTGATTGAAAATATCCCCTATGCCAAGCACTAATTTAGACACTGGGGACATAGCTGTGAACAAGTCCTTACCTTTATTGAATTTACAGTCTACGAAAAAAATAGGTAGTAACAATGAAGCCAATTTTGATATAAATAGTGATATAAACATGATATGTAAATATGATATAAAGCAGGGTAATAAATGGACAGTAGCCATGGGAAAATATTTTAGATAGGCTAGTCTTAGAATGTTTTTCTGAAGAGGTGACATTAAGAAGGAAATGTAGTATCAAATAGAAGAAGCCGTGTGTGCAAAGTACAAGGTAGAGATGAGCCTGGTGTGTTTGGGGGACAGTGAAAAAGTCAATATGGCTGAAATGATAATGATCATGGGTTTGTTACAATACATGGAAAAAATGTGGGCAGAACTTGGAACAAGTACAGTTTTCTCTAACTTGGTAAGAATTTTGGACATTGTTTTGCAAGTGATGGGAATATTTTGAAGATTTTGAGCAGAACAGTGATGTGGTCTACATATTTAAGAGATCTTTGTGACTGTCTGAAGAACAGATGAGAAGGCAAGCATTTGAGGAGGAAGATGACTAATGAGTCTATGTAAGTGGTCCAAAAGATAGTTGAAAATGCTTCAGATTAAGGCGAGAGGTTGTCACAGCGAAGTTGTAGTTGTGAAAAGTGCTCAGAGCTAACAGAAATACTTAATTTGGTATGGGAGGGAAAACAATATTTTATGGACATTTTTCCCTGATTAAATGGTAATGTCTTTATTGTTGTAGACTAAAATTAAATTCTAAGCCCCACCCAACTGACTGAATGAGTCATTTTTTGGACAAGGGGACCCCAGAGTATCCTTGAAAACTGAGTTCTCAGCCATGATAGCATGGTGGGGTCAGATCATCCTCGTCTTGCTACCCATGATTAGGCTTTCTTCCCTAAGAACTCAACAGAAATCAGCGCTTTCAAAAGACTTCACCACTGATTTCAACCAATCTCCAGATGCTGCTCCCCTCTTCTTACCTGATCAGAAGCCACTCCCCATGGACTGGTTCTGGCTAGTAAAGGGAGCATACATAGGAAGGGTCTTGATATTCTCTGCTTCATCTTTTGATTTCAGAGGGCCAAAAACTTCACCCTGAGATCATAACCATTATTGGAACATGAAGCTCAAAAGCATTTGCGTATGTTTTTCCTTTCATAAATATTCATGACTTCTATACCTTACTGAATATGCATATTTGGCCACCCTGCTCAGCATAAATTTCTGTTCCCTTTTCGCCTCCCTCCAAGTATCTGTAGTTTCTGACTGGAGACTCTGCTTCTCAGCCTGTCAGCATGGTCACCCTGCTGGCTGTAACCCTTTATAAGAAATAAAGTCTTCTCTTCTCCTTTTCTAAATTTACAAATTGCATATTTTTAAGTTAACAAAAGATGGGGAAGTATGTAGGTGAGTCAGGTTTACTTTATTTTTTAATATTATATAGTGAAGAAAAGACATGGAAGCAAAGTTCTGTTTTAAACTTAATAAGCTGGAGATGTCTGCTATACTTCCAAGTAGAGATGTCAAGTAGACAGTTCCATCTATGGATAGAGATGATTTAAAACTTGGGAATCAAGATTATATGTATGTGATCATTTGACTCCTAAGTTTCTAACTCCTATTTCTGAATTATTCATCCAGAATGTCTTAAACTAGCCTTTCCTTCTAAGATCGTAACCTACGGCAAAGACACACAAGTGACTCTTTGATTAATTCTACCATCATTTCGTATTAATCTGTTCATGCATTCATTCATCAAATATGTATTGAAATGATATTTTTAAATGTGGGATTCAAAGAGATAAACTGGGAATGAAACGAGAGAGGACTAAGCACTGAACCTCAGAGTATTTTGACATTTAAAGATTCCAAAAAGGGAAGGAGTCAGTCCGGAAGATTAAAAACGGGAAGCCAGTGTTTTAGGCAGAAAACCAGATTCATGTAGAAAATATTCTAAGAAGGAGCAGAGGCTGTGTCAAGTGATTGCCTAATGAAGGTCACTGGGCTTGACAAGGTCCATTTTAGTAGAAGGATCCTTATTGAAATCTGGTTGGGGTGGGTTAAGGGGACGCGGATGTGAGGCGGTGCAGACTGCTGGTTTCAACTGTTTTGTGTTGAGGAGTATCCCTATCAACATAAATGAAATCAGGCTTCAGCAGTGTCTGCAGCAAGTTATGAGGCCAAATATATTTTTTTAAATGGGAGATACTTGGATGTTGATAGTATTTTAGCAGGAAAGAAAAGTTAATAACATGGGAGAAACAGTTGTAGGAACAAATTAATTGTTTAGATGGGAGGGGGTAAGACTGTAAAAAATGATGGGTTGAATTTAGATAGGAATCAAGGAAGTTTATCCCATATTATTCCAAGGAAAGCAAAGAATATAAGTGAAAAAACAGTGAAAATATACCAACCAAAACAGAAAAAGAGAAGAGAGAACAGGTATGGTAGGTTTGGGAAGAAACAAAAAATATGAAATAATCATCTTGGAGAAGAGGAGAGAATATTGATCAGAGAAACTAGCACAAGATTGCTGAGTAGTGCTGGAGGCTCACTTGGTAATTTTTTACTTAAATCTATATTAAAAGCCCCCATGAGTCCTTGCTTTTCTGTAATCACATTTGGCTGCATGGGTGATGGCACAAAGCAGAAAGAGAACTGGACTCAACCAGACCTGGGGTGCTGCCAGGTGAAAATGATAGGTGAGGAGAGAGGCAGAAAAAGTTGAAGTTGTATGTTAGGGAGTAATAATAGTGTTCACTAGACCATTAAGTCTGAATGGTTTAGGAAGTAAAATAATTTCAGGAGGGAGGTATGGACAATGTAAAGGAGGGCTGAATTAATGTCAGGAAAGTTGTAATAGTAAAAGTCTGGGTGTTTGTGTTCCTATCATAACTGAAAACATAAGAGGCACTCATTCAATAATTATATGCCTAAAATTGGGATTCTTTTTTTAACCTAGTTGACTTATTGATAATGCTAATATTTAGTTATTGTTAAAAGATATGAGTAGGGCATTTGGTCGCTGAGTTAAGACTGAAGGAAAGAAGTTGTCTCCAGATAAGTCAAGAAACTTAGGGGCCAGGGTGTTGGCCAGATTCCTCTCAAGGATGTGGACACTACTGGGATTGATGAAAGAAGTAGTGCTGAGAGGAAGGGCAGCAAAATTAAATATTTGCCAAGAAGTCATATCTTTGTGTGTCAATTTCTTTTAGTGAAGAAAATAATCAGATTAAATAGATTTTTTTCTCTAAATTTTTAGCTTCTTTGAAGAGATTTTCTCAATTTTTAAAACGTTTAGCCACTAAAAATGGCTCTCATGATTAGATACCTTTGAAAATTTCAGCTATTAATGAAATAACTAGACCCTCCCTGATGCTTAGCAAATCTCCATTTCCTTTGCCACATTTTAATATTTATAAGTGTTTCTAGTCTTAATGATTTTCATTTGTATGAAATTATTAGTTATTGAGGATAAAAAACGAAAAAGGCAGGCTTACTTCTATGTGAACATTCTAACTGGTGGTGTAGTCAGGGTGAGAAAACATAAGAAAATGAATCTTAATGAGAAGGCAGTTATAATAATCCATTCATTTATTTAAGTACTATTTATTGAGGGTGTCCTGTGTACCAGGTATTTTTTTTTCTTTTCTTTTTTAAAAATGTATTATTATTATACTTTAAGTTCTAGGGTACATGTGCACAACATGCAGGTTTGCTACATATGTATACATGTGCCATGTTGGTGTGCTGCACCCATTAACTCATCATTTACATTAGGTATATTCTTTTCTTTTTTTTTTTTGAGACAATCTTTCTCTATCACCCTGGCTGGAGTGCAGTGGTCTAATCTCGGCTCACGGCAACCTCTGCCTCCCGGGTCCAATAGATTCTTCTGGTTCAGCCTCCTGAGTAGCTGGGATTATTAGCACTTGCCACCACACCTGGCTAATTTTTGTATTTTTTTTAATAGAGAGGGGGTTTCACCATGTTTGCCAGGTTGTTCTCGAACTCCTGACCTCAAGTGATCCGCCCACCTTGGCCTCCCAAGGTGCTGGGATTACAGGCATAGTTTTTGTGCCACAGATTTAGTGGTGAAGAGACCTTACTTCTCTAGTGATCCTATGCTAGAATCAGATGACCTCACATCCGTCCATTTGAAAACTCACACATGTACATTGTCTTCAGTCCGGATGAGAGGTGAAGCCAGCTGGACTTCCTGGGTCAAGTGGGGACTTGGAGAACTTTTCTGTTTAGCTAGAGGATTGTAAACACAACAAACAGCACTCTGTTTCTAGCTAAAGGATTGCAAACACACCAATCAGCACTCCGTGTCTAGCTAAAAGATTGTAAATGCACCAGTTGGCACTCTGTAAAAAGGCAGCAATCAGCACTCTGTGTCTAGCTAAAGGATTGTAAATGCACCAATCAGCACTCTGTATCTAGCTAAAGGATTGTAAATGCACCAATCAGCACTCTGTAAAATGAACCAATCAGTGGACGTGGGTGGGGCCAAATAAGGGAATAAACGCTGGCCACCCGAGCCAGCAGCAGCAACCCGCTCGGGTCCCCTTCCATGCTGTAGACGCTTTGTTACAATAAATCTTGCTACTGTTCACTCTTTGGGTCCACACTACCTTTATGAGCTGTAACACTCACTGTGAGAGTTGCGGGTTACTGAAGTCAGTGAGACCACAAACTCACTGGGAGGAAGAAACAACTCTGGACGTGCCACCTTTAAGAGCTGTAACACTCACTGCAAAGGTGTGCGACTTCATTTCTGAAGTCAGCGAGACCATGAACTCACTGGAAGAAAGAAACTCCAGACACATCTGAACATCTGAAGGAACAAATTCTGGACACACCATCTTTAAGAACTGTAACACTTACCTTAAGGGTCCATGGTTTCACTCTTGAAGTCAGCGAGACCAAGAACCCACCAGAAGGAATAAATTCTAGACACACTAAGAGTGTGCATGTATGATTTTCTGGGATTCAGAAGCTTGTATTATGACTTCTGAACGCCAGCAAATCACACATATACACTCTGAGGGTTCTTTCTATTCCTTTTCTTAGATTTGTTATAATTATCTCTAAGAAGGACCCAGAGTTTAGAAAATTATTTCTCCAACATTAGCAAAGAGGATTACAAAACCAGATTTTCAGGTTTTCTAATACGAAATTGTGACTCAGGGGTCTAAGGTGAAGCTCAGGAATGTGTATTTTAATGAGTTTCCTAGAAGAATTCGATACATATTGTCTGAGGACTAAATTTTGAGGAAAACTACCTTAGAGAAACAAAAATAACATGATCTTCCCTGGGAATAAGGATTAATTAAACCTTAAAAACATCAAA
Source organism: Rhinopithecus bieti (assembly GCF_001698545.2). NCBI lineage: Eukaryota > Metazoa > Chordata > Mammalia > Primates > Cercopithecidae > Rhinopithecus > Rhinopithecus bieti. The sequence goes on along the minus strand of NW_016806973.1, from coordinate 2,201,719 downwards.
GCAATGCAACTTCTGTCTGGGAGGTTAAGAAAAGTTTATGCTTCACAGGTAGGATAGTCTTACAGAAGGAAGCTGAGAAGTTCATTTTGTAATTCGTAAGCATTATGATTGGGTGTTCACACACATGTGTGAGTTGTGCCTACCTGGGTATGTTACCAGCCTGATGGGGGGGAAAAAAGCTATTAAAAATCTGAAGAATGCCAAGATACCATTCTTGCTAAAAGCAACACAGAAAACAAAATACGGTTACATCTCTAGGGTACCGCAGTGGACACCCCAGCAGCTAAATAAAGGCTGAAGATAGTATTTGGCAAGAACCCGTTTTCACAAAGATCTTCGTAATTATTTGATATGAACATGCCCTATATTAGTCTACTTTCATATTGCTATAAAGAAATACCTGAGACTGGGTAATTTATAAAGAAAAAGAGGTTTAATGGACTCACAGTTCCACTTGGCTGAGGAGGCCTCACAATAATGGCAGAGGCAAAGGAGGAGCAAAGGCACATTTTACATGGTGGCAGGCAAGAGAGCGTGTTCAGGGGAACTGCCCTTATAAAACCACCAGATCTCGTGAGACTTACTCACTGTCACAAGAACAGCATGGGAAAAACCTACCTCCATAATTCAATTACCTCCGATGAGGTCCCTCCCATAAACACATGTGAATTATGGGACCTTCATTCAGGATGAGATTTGGGTGGGGACACAGTGGAACCATATCATGCCCCATTGTGACATAAAACAAGGTTGAGTGAGACAAAAAAGCTCATTCATTAGTCCTAGGGCCTGCCTTATGTTTCCAGCATAATGGTCCAGGCCAAGACTCTTCAGATCCCTCTGTCCACCTTCTGTGGATCTGTCAAGATCATAATACTTGCTCTGTGCTTCTTGTCTTGACCTAGATCTCCATCCTTCTCTCACTCCTGAACTTTTCTACAGAGCTTTAATTCTTCAGTAATCTCCCTTATATGTTAATTTTACTGTAGGATGTTCTCCCTCTCCTTGCCATACCTGAATCCTAGTTCTCCCTGAGGAAACTAATACCCCTGTAGTCCCTTCAAGTGAACTGCTTATATCTCCAAATGCTGTGTATCTCATGGTCTAGATCTGGAGTTATCAATGAGTTTTACTTCTATTCGCTACTTCTATGCTCTCAATTCCCTCATCCTACTTTAAAGTTTTTGTTTCTTTGAAATTCACCATCTCTAGCACTTCACATTTTGAGTTTCTCCAATCCATCTCATTCTAGAGTTTTGATTTTTCTTTTTATACTCCCTTCTCTGAAGTGGTAGACTGACAATGCCTTTAATGTCTTCAGTGATCTCTGTATCTTTTGGTACTCACCCTACTTGACCACTTTTCAGAATTAGATATGGTTGACCATATTTTCCATCCTGAAATTCACTCCTCTGGTCCTGTAAGTCACAAGGCTATGTTTTATTATTCCAGGACCCTCACTTGGGATCATTTGATATCACCTGCCAAATGAAGGAAAAACAAACAAACAAACAAAAAACCTCAATCACCTTAACTAGTTTCTTAAAGTTCACGGTACGAATAAGGGGCATAACAGAAATGTGAATCTATGGCAAACATGGGATCTTGACCACTACATTATATGGACCTCTTGATTTTGTGGAGTTTTTTCTTACTTCAGTGATAAACAGAGGCCTTGGGAAGGCAGAAGGTAATATGGTGATTCTGGAACCTGGAAATGGCAGTTGGATGTTGAAAGCAGCTAGTGTTTCAGAAGATACACCTCACCGATAGCCTCATACTATGACCTTTGAGCCTCAAGTGAGACTCTTACTACATGCCCAGAGTTTTAGTCAGAGGCCTGAAATAATTATTTTTACCAAAAGAATAAAAAAATTAGGTACAACAAATAACTTCCTGATCATGAAGCTTAATTCCTTTAACTTTAGGAACAATTCTCTTGAGTCAACAAATGTTGTCTTTATTTTTTGTTGGTGTCTTCTTCATCTAATTATGCAGCCTCATGTTTGACTGTCCCCATCAAAATATATTCAACATTATTTCCCTACTCTATTCCTACTTCTGGAAAATACAAACTTGACTTTTGTGAGTATTCTGATTCAAAATTATTGTGACAAATATGTCTCCATAAAGGATTGCTAGTAACATGATTAGCTTTAAAATATGGATGTATAAATTGTAACCCTCTTTTAAATTAAATAACACAACTGATACAGGTTTTAATCTCCAAATGTTCCAATCTCGTTTCTTCTTTCCTGCCACAAGAAAATATTAAGTCAATTAAAAACAGATTTTGGCTCTATGCTGAGTAGAAACTTACCTAATAGTAACTTATTTAGTGTCCTTGTGAATACAGCTTTCTAATATGCCACCAGGGAGTAGATTCAACTTTGTGATAATTTGGATTATTAGGTATTTAAAAAATAAAACCTCAGCTAGAATTGCACTTTTAATACAAACAATATTCCTTTATGTTGTCAGCTCCCTAAGGAGAGTTACTTTTTTTTATTGGAAGTAGTTTTCAATTTACGTAACTGATGTTCAGAAAATAAATTCAGATAATGATAATGTCATAAAAGGAAAGGTTATCTATATCTATGTAAAGATGTGATGAGAGGTATATTTTGATTTGAGGAGAATGAAAAGATTGGAGCTCTGTGATACTTTTGAATGAAGTATATTTGATTATTTCCTTTCTTGTTTAGTCCAACTATGGTTTGGAGGACTCCTGCAAGAAGATAGGTGCATAAAGATATTTATCAACCGGATAAGAGTCCATTCAACCTGGAGGCTTATTTTACTTTCTTATATTGCTATTGTAGAAATGCAGTTAAGTGCAAGGTCTACTGATGGAGATTTCATGAAATGATAAAAAATTTATATTTGTTCTTGCTATTCTTATTATCTTTATATATAAACACATAGATAAAATGCAATTTCATAAAAGAAAAGGAAATTGGTTTTTTTCCACTTTTAATTCTGTATTGAAAATATCTTCATCATAAAACACACTTTGACCCATGCAATTTTATACCTACTTGCAAATCCTTATCAGCAACATACTTTTAGATCTTTGGATCCCTAAAACTGTTACTATCAAGGACATATTCTCTCACTTAAACCTGCTTATACACATGCCTTGGTTGAGTATTAATTTTCTTTTACCTTATTTGTAAGATAGTATTAAAAAGAATCACTATATAAATCAAAGTTATTATTTTGGTAAACTGATTATTCTTTTATTGTATGCAATAACAAAAGAAAATCAGCAAATATCCTCCCAATTTAAGGGATAATGAAAATGAATCCTTAGGAAGAGAGGTGAAAAAAAATAGTTTTATTAAAATAATTTACAATCATTCATTTAAGCTGAGTTGTACCTTTTACATAAGTTTTTCTCTAAAAATTTCAATGAATCCTCCTCCACATCTGCTGTGGTAAAGAAAGCATCAGTGTTGTCATTTCCATGGAAGGCAGTAAAGCCGAGCTGCTGGGATGAGTTGCCCAAGGTTACACACATGTGCTAAACAACCCAAGTCTTCCGGTTCAAACACTAAGTGCTCTTTTTATGAACCACAGCTTCTACCTCACCATCCACATTTTGCAGAATAATTGGAAATAATTGGATTATTATTGGCATATCTTACATGTATATAGAATTCTGATTCTGCATGTTTTCCCACCATTAAAACCAAGCAGTTAAGTATGTTCACTCTTCCTGGGGATATTTTTGGATTAAGTGATTTTAAGAAAACAAGTACCCTAAAAAAAACATAGGAATTGCTGGTTGACTTTTATTCTTGCCACAGGCAGCAGTTTGGCAGGTGCATGTAAGTCTTGATGAGACTGTCTTATTAAATTATAGGACCAATTAGTGTACCTAGATATATTTTGACTGGTTCTATACCTACGGCACCTATAAATTGTAATTGGCTGGTGATGGTTGTGACTTAACTATACCTGGAACTGATAATCATATAATTTCATATAAATGATAAAATAATTATAACTCCCAAATCTTGGTGATTGATTTAGCAGTGGCCTTTTAGAAGTACCATAGTACCTTACCCAAGAGATTTTAATAACCTTGAATTGATTCAATGAGATATTTCTTCAAGTAGTTCTAAAAAATGCATAGATTTAATTATCTTTACTATGCTATGACAAGTAGAACATTTTCCACCCATGAGATTTTGGAGATAAGAATTTAGTCATGGAATTACAGACTGGAGTTTTATGATCACTGAGAAAATAATGATTAAAGATAAATCTATTAAATCCTAATAAATAGACAAGTCATGTAAGCTTTAGCATCTACAGTTATGTGGGGTGGTAATGATTGAATCTTCCACTTCTGTTAAGAAGCTGAAATGTTTTTTCAAAGATATTGATTATTAACAGCAAAAGATAAATTCTTTATGTTGACACAGTGTTTCAAAAGAAGTGTTGATGTTATACTTACAGTGGGTGAATTACTCTAAAAATCTGTTGTCTGCATTCCCATGTGTGGCTTCCTGACCCTCTCTAGTTTACAACTTCCAAGTATACTACCTGTCATCGTTCAGAAGACTTGTTTCCAGTCTTTTTGGTTGACTATTCTATGTGCCTTAAATTTTTAAGGACCAGTTTGGATGTGGCATAGACAGGAGATTCTCAAATGTTAGCATTCACCAAAATTGCCTGATGGGCTTGTTGAGATACAGTTTACTACAACCTACCCCCCCAGAGTATGAGATAGTAGATCTGGAGTGGGGCCTGACAAATTATATTTCCACCAAGTACTAGATGATGATGCTGGTCTAGAGCTTTGGATAACCACTGGTCTACAGTAATAGTTAATAGCTGGTTCTCTAGAGACAGACTGCCTAAATTAAAATTTATTTCTGTCACTTAATAGCTGGTTTACATTTGGTGAGCTTCTTTTAATGCTTGTGTGATTTAGTTTCCTCATCTATACAGTGAGTCTCATACTAGTACCCAGTTCATAGAACTATTCTAAGATAGCACCTGGAACAGAGTGAGCACTCAACAACAGTCAGATATTATAATCCTTTTCAGAGATCCATTTGACTCTAAGCTCATGATAGCCAAAAAAAATTATCTTATATATTTTTAATAAACATACTGTGTTCATGGTAAGGAATACTGAATATGAGGCAGATAATACCTGGAATGATGTATTTAACTTTTGCAAACATATTTTTAGAAAGGCTTTGAAAATCTGGAATGAGTACAGGGAAGGTAAAGATACTTAAAATTCTGCCACATAAGGGAGGGTTAGAGACATTTTTTGAGAAGGGAGTCTGTATTAGTGACCTCTTAACTGTGTTAGAATACTCAGGCAACTATCATTGCTTGTACACAGATACGCTATTCAGTGCTTTTTTTTTTTTTTTTTTTTTTTTTTTTTTTGTATTTTTTTAGTAGAGACAGGGTTTCACCATGTTAGCCAGGATGGTCTTGATCTCCTGACCTCGTGATTCACCTGCCTCGGTCTCCCAAAGTGCTGGGATTCCAGGCGTGAGCCACTGTGCCTGGCTTATTCAGTGCTTTTTAAAGAATTTTTGCCTTAATATAAAAAACATTATATCAATTATATTTTTCCAAAAGAATGGCTTACTCTGTGTGTTTGTAAATTCCTTGTTATTTGTTGTATTTAAAAAAGAAATGAGCAATTTTGTATTATAAAGTTTAGAGAACTGTGTCCTATCTTGCATAGAAAGCTGAGTTAGCCTCTCCTTTAGGGATTTTCTATATCGAAAATACTCCTTGGTCCTATGAACTTGCTTTTACGTTTGACCCCATAGATCATGCTTCCAAATGTCAGACTGTATTTAAAGTCTATGCCATTACGATAGAGTAAAATGTGACACAAAATTTGTTAATTTTATTCAGTAAATTCTGCCTGCTTGGCCCCACAAGAAGTGGAATCTTGATTATGTCAGTCTTATTGCTTAAATACTAGTCTGGGACTATTATACTAGCTGTGACAAATTGGACTGTCCATAATTTTCAATCATGCTTGATTCCACTATTGTTTTGTGAAGATGGACTGCATTATCTTAGTGCAACCACCTGGCTCACCACAATGCAAAGATGCTGTTGCAGCAAAGACAAGAAGAAGGCCTGCTGGCAAATAGGCTTTTTGAACAGACAGTAAGACGAGAAGCAAGGAGTAATGATTATGAAGGTTACTATCCTTAGGGAATATTTTTTGCTGTGAAGCATCTATCTATGAGTGTTTAGTGCATAATCCATTCAGTTTACCTAATGCCTTTGCCAAATCATGCCCTCATGTTTCTGTTTCCATCCAGACAAATGAATATATGTTAAATGACAAAACTTTAGGTGATATGTGGCATGGATAGATATTAAGCAATAAACTACAGTGAAAAGATTTAGAAGAATCTTTAGCAAAATCACTATTATAAAAGAAAAGGCATGGAGTTGGATAGACTTGGTTTAATGCTACTTCTTTTCCTTTTTTCTTTCTTCTTGATACAGTTTGGCTGTTGTTGCCCAGGCTGGAGTGCAATGGCACAACCTTGGCTCACTGCAACCTCCACCTCCCAGGTTCAAGGTATTCTCCTGACTCAGCCTCCCAAGTAGCTGGGATTACAGGTATGCACCACCACGCCTGGCTTATTTTGTATTTTTAGTAGAGACGAGTTTCTCCATGTTGGTCAAGCTGGTCTCAAACTCCTGACCTCATGTGATCCACCCACCTCAGCCTCCCAAAGTGCTGGGATTACAGGTGTGAGCCACTGCACCTGGCCTAATGCCACTTCTTTTACTTGTTGCTGTTTGGACTTTAGCGAATTTCAGTAGGGCTTGGTTTCTTATCCATAAAATGGATAATTATGCCTTGGGCTTGTTGTTTTGTTTGTGAACTGTGATGAAAGATCTCCATGAACTCTAGGGAATGACAGGTCCTCTTTGATAAGCAGACTTTTTACATCGAGTTATACAAGTCAAGTTATACAAAGCATAAATTGACAGTCACATGTAGTAAAAGACAGAATGGCTTATAAACATGTAAGACTTTTCTTNTGAGACGGAGTCTCGCTCTGTCTCCCGGGCTGGAGTGCAGTGGCCGGATCTCAGCTCACTGCAAGCTCCGCCTCCCGGGTTTACTCCATTCTCCTGCCTCAGCCTCCCGAGTAGCTGGGACTACAGGCGCCCGCCACCTCGCCCGGCTAGTTTTTTGTATTTTTTTTTAGTAGAGACGGGGTTTCACCATGTTAGCCAGGATGGTCTAAATCTCCCGACCTCGTGATCCACCCGTCTCGGCCTCCCAAAGTGCTGGGATTACAGGCTTGAGCCACCGCGCCCGGCCGTAAGACTTTTCTTGAACCTTAATTGAATGCATTGAGCATCTAAGGAAAGAACATGTCTTTCAAAAGCAAGAAAAGCTCAGAAACATGGACACTGGGTACTGCTCAGGAAAGAGGAAGTGAAATACAATACAACATCAACATCGACTACTCTGTTGCCATTTTAAAGCTCTGCCTTTGGCTTTAAATATTGTTTTGTTGTTGTTTTAATTCAATGTTCAACAAATACCAATCTGTAGAAAATTATTTTTCCTGGGTAAGCCTGGTTATCTGAGAGAGTTCCAGTCTCTATTATGGTTATATTTGTCATTATAAATTGAAGCTTGTGGATTTGGTTAGTGAAAGGCAACCTGAGAGACTAATTCCCTCGCTACACAGTATCGAGTATTAAAAGATTTCTGAGCCTGCATGGATGAGAGCCAAACGTTGCATACATTCACCAGCATGATCCGTTTTACCCTATGAGACCTTTTGGGAGACAGCCTGCCAGTTTGTGTCAAAATAAATGTCCCTGGACACCAACTTGACTGTGTGTTGAAATTTTGAAACATCTTAATCTCCTTGTTGTGAAGTTTTGAGATTTAGAGGCAATGTAAGAGAATTGACTATAACTTAATAGACAAGTCTTTACTAAATGTAACACATAATTAGATGTAGACTTCTGAATTCAAAATAGGTATTCTGAAAACCTATTGTATCTGGGATATGTTATTGAATGAGTAATTCAATGGGAGTTACGAAGGGACTGTAAAAATGTATTTGTTAAATGGTGAGCATATCATAACAAAAAGTGGACCATATTTATGGAATGCACAGTATATGTCAGGCACTATTTAGAGGACCTTGCATATATGACCTCTTAACCCTCAAGACATCCCTTGGAAGTAAGTTATCTTAGTTTTCCTTTAGAGAGCTGGGTCATAGTAAGGTGAAAATAACTCACACAAGTTTCACAACTGTTGAGTGCTTTGCCCAGAGAGTCTGGCAGAGAACCTGTGCCGAAAACACTCTGGAATACTGTGGTATGTTAGAGGATGTTGCAGAGATACAACTTTTTTCTTCCCAACATCTATCACACTACTTTTGCATGCTAAGAGGACATCTGCAAGATTGACAATGCAAACAAATAAAAAACCCCAAAACAACTTAACTATAATCTCCCTTTTTCCTTAGGTGTAAATTTTCTCCTTAGGTGTGACCAAATTCTGGCTATGATAATAAAAGTTGTAAAGCTGGAATTCAGGAATGGCACATTGAAGGAAGAATAGGTAGTTTGTGAAATAATTGTATTATGTGTTTCATTACTCTTCATCCTCCTTCCCTTTTGGTGGTAATGTAGGTATAAAGTTTGGAGCTCCAGCAATCATTTTGGATCTTGGGATGACCTCAAGAATAGAAGTCACATGCTAGTATGCTTATGCAGATAAAGAGTTGGTCTCTGATGAAATGCAAGATGCAGTATCAAGTTTGGACATTTTTCATCTGGACCACTTTTTATTTGATCTAAACCCTCGTGCATTTAAGCCAGTTACATTTTGAATTTTCTGTTATAGGTAATCAAATACCATCCCAACAGCTAACAAGAAAGAGAAGGCGGCAGTAAGAGAGAGAATATTTTAACCGAGTTTTATATTAAAATGGAAACGGGCAGCAGTGGTGATCTTTTTCATATCCCTCCACTTCATTCATCTTTATTTCCTTTCATGGGTATCTCTGTCTTAATGCAACTTATGAGTTTGCTAGCATTTCAGCATAGTTTCATAAAGGTAGGATGAACCTGCTGTGGGATTTTAAACGATGTAACGGATAATGTCCCCCAAATGGAAAACTTGTGAAAAGAGAGGAAGTTCTATGAATAACTATAATTGTCTAAAGGGTGTAAGCCAGGGCTGCTCTAGCTATACCTGGATGTAAAGTCACCCTCGGTTTAGTAATAGAAAGACTGAAGAAAAAGAGGAAAAGAAAGAAAGTACTGTGATAGAGAGAAAGATGTGGACTAGAGAAATAGAGAATGACTGATTTTAAAAAATACATCTAATTTCTATTCTAAGGTGCTTCACAGTTTCAGGAATCATAAGTATGATAAAGATTAGTTGCTGATAATGGTGCTTGCTATGATTGTTATTATTACAACGATGATCCCAATTATGATCTAAAAAGCCTGTTCAGCATGAACACCGGGTTTCAAAGGCAATCGATGAAAAAACAAGACCTAAAAGGAATCTCAGATTTCTGCCAATCCTTTGCAGGAACAATGCATCAGGGGCAGATAGGAATAAGTAAGTCGGCTAGTTACCATTTCTTTTCCCAGAAAACCATAGGGGATCTAGGTAAGCTTTAAATAGACATGCAGTTCTAGTTGATGTTCAGACCTTCTATGACTGCTAGAATTTGGAGTTTCAGCTTTTTATGGCTAAAACGTAAGTTTTCCTCAGTGGCTTACAATAGCATACCCTTAAGCAACAACATGAACAAAATATCTATTTTCTCTGAATCCTCCTGAATTAATGCTGAACACCCACTGAGGAAGAAAATAGGAGCAGATACATATAAAGAAGAATTCTTAGAGTATTAGAAGATGATGGTGATACAGCAGTTTCTTGAGGGTAGACTTACAAACAATAACGAGAAACCCAGTGGGAATGAGAGAAGATAATAGACTGGTTAATGACAGCTAACTAAAGAACAACAACCAAAAAAGAAAAATAAATGTAGCCATTATATCAAAGGACAGAGAACCACAATAGAAAAACTAAATGGGGAAAAGCTAGTAATAAAATGTCTCCTCTCAGGTGGGCACAAGCTCATGATAGAAAGTCAGTAAAATTTTTGAGTGTATTGATTCAGAGCAAGAAAAAAAAAAAAACAGACTTTTTATTCCCGTAGTCTTCTAAATGAATCTTTCCATTGTGATCTCAACAAAAGGCCAAAATAATTAAAAAGGAGTAAGTTATGTGTGCATAACAACCATGGAATAACAGGTACCCAACAATGAAGAAAAGTAATGCAAGTGAGAACAATAGTGTTTTCAGGATGAATGGCTTCCCAGAAGCTTAATTTCCAACGAGAAAAAAATGTTCCAAAAATTGTACCCAGGCTGTCACAACATAACATTTTGATGGTCTCTTATCCTGGGGAGATTAGCCATAGATAAAGAGAAACCTATTTTCAACTTTTAATTTTTCTCCCTGTCACAATGTGCTTTCTGGCTTATTTTGTTTGGCTTTAAGTGAGACAAAAATATTCTTCTACTTATAAATAACATGCTGGTGGCAGGGGATTGAACTCCAACCTAGACATATATTGCTGAGAGAAATGAACAAAAGCACTTGTGAAAAGGAGAAAGGCAGAAATTAAGTTTACTATTTTATATGTTGCTTTTCCAAATTTTTAATCCTTAGCCTTTAAATTATTAAGAAATACATAATGTTAGAAAGGATAACAATGTCTAAAGCCACTTATGTAAAAAATGATTTTAAATAACTTTCTGAATAGTAAAATGAGTCGAATTTATTTTTAACTATTTCACTTACAAATTTTAGGGTTTTTTGTTACTCACAACAGATAAATCTATACACCACCACTTCCTCCCAATAAATTTTTTTCGGTTTCCTTTTTATTGGGGTCATTTTCTTTATAATTCATGTACTAATTGATACATATGAAAGAGAATAAGAAGTTGCATATGTAATAGAACACAATTTTTAAAATGAATATCACACCAGTACCCAACCTACGAGCTAGAATTCTTGTATTTCCCCAAGCATTCTTCATGCCCCTGAAAAGATAATCACTGTCCTAGATTTCATGTTTGAATCATGTACTACTTCTGAAAAACACGATTTTATTGCATATATGTTTTTTTCTCTACGTAAAACATTATTAGTTTTGCTGGTTCTTAATTTGTATAGAAATTGAATCACACTTCATTTGGTCTTCTAAATTAGATTTTTTTTGCTCTGTATTGCAAAGAATCACACGCATTGTATGTAGCTGTAGACCCTTCCTTTTCACTGGCATGAAATCCCATCACATGCACAGAGTGTAATGTGTTAATTTTTCCATTGAATGATATTTTGTTAGTTTTGGTTTTATTCATTATGAGCAAAGCTGCCTTGGCCATTCTTGTACACAACTTCATTTTCACATGCAAAACTAGATATTTTCTTTAGAGGATAAATCTAGCAGTGGAAATTTATTTTAATACAGTAGGTAAGTATTCTACTTGAAGTATAATTCCATCTTGTTTTCCAACATGGTTATATCAATTTATTCCTTCATTAAAGGGTTTAGGAGCTCCAGTTGATTTATATCATTTCCAACACTTGGTATTCCACGATTTACTTTCGGAAATGTAATAGGTATAAAACTGTATCTCAACGCCATTTTAGTTTGCATTTCCTGATTATTAACGCAGTTGAACAAATTTTATCCATCTATATTTTCTGTATAATTCCTCTTTTATCTGTCCATGTCTTTTGCAAATTTACACATCAGATTGTTTTCAATCTACTTTTTAATTTTTTTCGTTCAGAATGGTTTATTATGTATTGAGCAGCGTGGCTCCCAACCAGATCCAAAAGTGGCTTGAGAAAGCCAGAAAAGGAGACTGGCTTTGGGTTTTTATGTTGGTCAGGGTGTGGCTGAGATGAGGATGCCATCCAGCTAGCTTGCCCTTTGTACGTGAACTTCCCGCCTGCTGGTGCCAATGGAGGAAACACTTGGATTTTCTTAGCAGCTTGTCCACTTGGAGGGTAAGAGGAAAAGTGGGAGGGGTGGGGTTCAAAGCTGTCTCCAGTGAAACATCAAAATCAGTCAGACTCATAAATTACAAGGTAGGAACCCAATTTCACTGTATCCATGTGGTTAGCCAATTGCCTTCGTGCCGCTCCCTGCATATTCCTTCCTTTCCCTGGGGTTCTGAATAGAATATCTCTGTTCTATGCCAAGTTTTACGTCTGAGTGGGTCTGTTTTTGTAACATTTTTAAAATTTGTTCATGCTGGTGCCATTGTATTCACTATTATCTTAATTATAATGAATATTGATATTAGGTAGGGTAAGTTCCTACCAGCATTTTTTTCTTCTTCATCAATACTTGGTTTACTATTTGCCCTTACTCTTTCATGCAAATTTTAGAATCAGTTTGTCAAGTTATGTGGATGAAAACAGTTTTTGTTTCTATATTGCATCAAATTTATGAATCAGTTTTGTGAAAATTGGCATACATAAAACATTGAGATAATCTATCTAATTAATAGGCATCAAGTTCCACATAAGCAAGTTGCATAAGCTCTAGAGATCTTCCAATGTACAGCTATAGTACCTATAGTTAACAATACTGTATTGTATACTTAAAAATTTTAGAGGGTAGATTTCGGGTTAAGTGTTTTACAACAAAAACATTTTTTTAAGATATCTATTAATATAGCAATTCTCATCTGCATGGATTTTAATATCTTCAAATAAGCTTTATCACATTTTTGTACAAATTTTAATTGGCTGCCACCATTAAAGCAACTTTTAAAAACTTCATTTGTACTACCTGCTGCTATGTTTAAAATTCATTTTATATATTTTCCTTAAGGCACTTGTTATAAATTATTTAACAACTCAGCAATATTGAGCTATCTTTTTATGCTTACCTCTGTTTAATAAATGCTGAAACCCTTGCCAATGAGAGGCATTGATTTTATCTGGAAGAGGGAATATAACCAGTCTTCAAGTGTTATTATTGCTCCTTGGTAGCACAGACCTGGTGTGGGCTTTACAGATGTTATATTTTGTGTTGGATTCTGTGATTACTATATATATACTTTTTTTACTCCAAAACTTTTTTTAGAGACAGGGGTCTCACTGTTGCTCAGGCTGAGTTTGAACCCCTGGCCTCAAGCAATCCTGCCTCAGCCTCCAGTGTAGCTTGGATTACAGGCATGAGCCACTATACATAGCAGTGCTTACTGTTTGAAATTACTTGCACTACTATCACACTAAAGGCAACTGTGATAATGGTTGGTGGTTTCCTTTGATTTTCTTTTGTTATTACAAATTCCAGACTCTCTTGATTCTTGTGGTAAACTTGAGAGTGCAGAGTGAATTTTCTTGTCTTTGGTCCTACCACCCATTTAAAATATAATCATTTACCTCTGTAATAAAGTATCGCATACTTGAAATGCCTAGAGTTTCTTCTAATATTTTATGACCAAAATTTTATTAATACAGCAATCCAAGTTATACCCCATTATTTTTCTGTTTTTTAGTTTTCCACATAAGCAAATATATAATATGCAAGTCATAACAGTTTTCTTTTAAAAATATGGCTCTCCAATTCTTAAGTAATCAATTTATTTTTCTTATCTTAGTGCATTGGCTAGGTCTTCCAGTATAATAGTAAACAGAATTGGTGGCAATTATTCTTTTCTGATTTTAAAAAGAATTCTGCTTACATTTTGTAAATAAGAATTTTGTATACTGTGATATATTAGTAGAAGTCCTTTACCCATTTTCCAGGATAATTGTGTAACAGTGTATTTTTTGGTTTGCTGATAATTTTATTATCGATGGGTAACAACCTTTTCAAAGGTTTTGTTGATTGGTTTGTTTTAGGAAATAAGATTTAAACTGAAATTCAGTTTATTTAAAGTTATGGGTCAACTTAGGTTAACTAACCTATAATGAAACAGCCTGATTTGCTCCGTAACTTTTAGAGAAAATAAATAGCAGTTTATTTTTTCTGAAACGGCTTTCATTTAAATTATATATATTTTTAATTTATAC
>NW_016806973.1:2166111-2184579 GCF_001698545.2 Rhinopithecus bieti | reverse complement strand
ATAGTATTATTTTCTTAAATTTCCTAATATTTATTTTGACTTCTCTATTTCTTGGTTTATCTATATTCTTAGTCTTCGAAAATTTGTCTTCATTGCTCCTTTTCATCTTTAATGCTTATTTTAAATTTCAGTTAAGACTGTTTTAATTATTGGTTTCTTTGCTTTCTGTTTTTTTTTTTTTTTTTTTTTCTGTTTCTCCGACTATTTTTTAAAGATTTATTACTCGGCTAGTTGTGGTGACTCACACCCTACACCCAACACTTTGAGAGTCTATACAGGGAGGATCCCTTGTGCTCAGGAATTCAAGACCAACCTGGGCAACACAGTGATATCCTGTCTCTAAAGAAAAAAAAAAAGATTATTTCATTTCCCTCAGATGTATATATTCTTTTGTCTAACGCTTTAGTTTTTATATCTTTAAAACTCATACTTTCAATTCATTACAGCTGGGTACAAGCAATATTTGTTTCTATTTTCAAACATGTTACCATAATATTTTCTCACTCTCTATGCATCTCAGACCTTTCTGGTATCATTGTCTTCCTCCAGAGACATATGCTTTAGAAGTCCCTTTAGTGAAGGTCTATTTCTGCCATTTCTTGTTTTTTTCTTTATTTTACTATCCAAAAATGAGTTTATTTTACTGTCATTTATAAACAATAATTTCTTGTCGGATTGTAAGTTAACTTTAAAAAAATACCTTTGATGATATGATTTCACTGTCTTCTTGCTTCAATCCTTGCCATTGAAAAGTCAGTAATTTTAAGTCAGATGCATTTTTTTTCTCTCACTCTGCATGCCTGTAAAAAAGAAATTGTGTCTGCTTCTTCTCAGATTCAGGGATGGCGCAGACTTGGAGCTAATTTAGTCCACTTTATGGGCAATGTCTTAATACAGGAGTTCAGGGTTATGTGGCTCAGTCAGCCCAGCTTGTCCTGGGCCTGAGGATGACTACTGATCACAGGGCTTTCTGCATCCCCTTGAGACCTTAAGTTCATCTTCCCCAGCTCCAGTTTCAGCCTGTTTGTTTGTTTGACACAGTCATTTACTTTACTGTTCCTGGTGGCTTTTATTTTATTTTATTTTTTTGGTAGATGATGTTCTCACATTTCATTTACTATAACTATATAAAAAATATTATTACTTTAAAATCTAGGATCTAGTTGTTTGATATTGTAGAGGTTCTCAGAGTACCTACATCTCTGTACAACCAGAAGCAAATATAATTTTGTGAATAAAGTTTTATTCTAACACAGTCACACCATTTATTTATTGTCTAACACTATAATTATAGATTTAAGTAGTTGTAACATAAAGCATATGGCCTACAAAGCCTAAAATATATACTATGTAATCATTTACAGACAATTCTTTGCCAACCCTTGACAGTTTTACAGAACTAAAAATGAATTTACATCTGCTCCATTGTCTGTGTGTAATATGCACTGCATCTTTGCATCAATTAACATGCTTTCAGTTGCACATAATAGTCCCAATTCATGACATTTCCAGATTTAATAAACTGATTAATTCAGCAACTTACACAACATTATTAAAGACAGTTTATTTGATTTCCTGAATCATCCTCAATGTCCTAGTCTTAGTTCTCCAGTTCATGGTAGTAAGATGGCTGCTAGATGATCATGCAGACACAGTAGGAAGAGATCATTTCCTGAAGTTAATCTTTCTGTGTATCAGCCAGGAAAAGCCTTTCCTGAACCCGTCCCTCTGCACATTTTCCCTCACATCTAGAATAGTGTTATATGTTCATATCTAAACCAGCCCCTGGCTAGAAAAGTGTCATGATTAATGTAGAAGTCAGGAGTCTGCTGCAATAATGGCATGAAGCAAACATTCCCAGTATTTCAATGGCTTATATTGTGAAATATTTCTCCTCCCAGGTCTGCAGGTCAGGTAATGTAGCTTTTACTTTAGAATACAGGTCAGGCTAAGGTCCTTTCCACATTCCCTCTCTTTGAAACTGATGCTGATTGGGGTATGCTTTTCTAATGGGGGCAGATAGGATCTCCACGGGGCAAATAAAACCACCCAAGCACATTTAAGTCCCCCGTAGGACCTGGCATACGTTATATCAGCTCTCCTTCATTGGCCAAGGCAAGTCACACAAGTTCAGCATTAGCACAGGAAAAGAGACCTCTTAAAGGGGAAGCATAAAGTCACAAGATAAAGGGTATGGTTATACAATTCTATTACAGGGAGGGGTAAAAGATTGAAAACAATAACCCAATCTTTACAATTAGCTCAGATAAATCAAAATTTTGCTCTTGAATTGAGTAGAGGATCAAACTCCCAGAAATATTATCACTACTTGATATGATCACAAAATAAGTTTTGTTATGAGAAGATAAAGAATGGATGCAGCTTTAGTCCTCATTCACTTCATTCCAAGGGCTATTGCAATATTTCCAGGACCTGAGAAAACTCAAAGGGATGCCTTTAATGCTATCCCAAATGTAAGTCCTTAGACTAAGAAAATAAATACAAAATATTCAAAAATTGCTTGTAACAAATAACGCATATTGATAACAATAGTCAAACATAATATGCCACTATTTTCTCCACAAACAAAAATCCCCCAAATGAATCTCATCTCTCCAATCTTGTCACTTAGAAATAGTAACTTAAATAGTTTCCATTTAAAATATTCTAGACTCTTCAATTTTCTTACTGTTGTCATCTTTCACACATGAAAACTGTTTCAATGTCTTTTTCTAATATTGCTTAAAACACTAACTTCTTTTTTTTTTTTTTTTTTTTTTCTTTTGAGACGGAATCTCACTCTGTCACCCAGGCTGGAGTGCAGTGGTGTGATCTCAGCTCACTGCAACCTCTGCCTCCCGGGTTCACAGCATTCTCCTGCCTCAGCCTCCGCAGTAGCTGGGACTACAGGTGCCCACCACCACGCTTGGCTAATATTTTATATTTTTAGTAGAGATGGGGTTTCACTGTGTTAGCCAGGATGGTCTCGATCTCCTGACCTCATGATCTGCCTGCCTCGGCCTCCCAAAGTGCTGGGATTTGGGAGCCACTGCGCCTGGCCTCTTCCTACTTTTTACAAACTGTATTTTTTATCAATGATATAAAAATTAACTTCTTTTGTATAAGTTACCCTTCTTACTATTTTTCTGATATGATTGTCAAAAGACATGATCTTTTATGATACTGAACCTTGAGGACGTATCTATTAACCTTTTTCCTTAGAAGTTAATAAAGGGAAGTTACTTTCCAGTAGTTGATCTTATTTTTAAGATTTGCTTTATAAATTTTAAAGAGTCATTCAAAATAAATCATTTTTCAACCCATCCCTCCAGTCATACCGATAAGAAAGGCACTTTTTTTGACTGTGTCTTGTTTTTTTTTTTTTTTTTTTTNGATCTCAGCTCACTGCAAGCTCCGCCTCCCGGGTTCACGCCATTCTCCTGTCTCAGCCTCCCGAGTAGCTGGGACTACAGGCGCCCGCCTCGTCGCCCGGCTAGTTTTTTGTATTTTTTAGTAGAGACGGGGTTTCACCGTATTAGCCAGGATGGTCTCGATCTCCTGACCTCATGATCCGCCCGTCTCGGCCTCCCAAAGTGCTGGGATTACAGGCTTGAGCCACCGCGCCCGGCCGTGTCTTGTTAATGAGCACATTGTTTGGAGATGCCTCCCTCCTAATTACAAGTGGGCAGGCGGCCATGAACGCAGGCTGGAAGACCCGGGGAGCGGCAGGCCAGGGAAGCATGCGGTGGCGCTGGGGGAACCCGGGCGGGACAGACGGAGGCCAGTTTTATGGAGCCGACTATAAGGCTCCAGGGAGCAATGATATGCTGCAAAATGGCACTAAGGGAAGGCACACAGAAAATTACCAGAGAAAGACAGATGGATGAGATGTCCAAAAACTAAGAAGAAATCTCTAAAATGACTAGTGAGAGGGAATTGGTAGATGGAGTCCTTGAGATCAAAACATGAATAATAAACTAAGTGTCTGCGGGAGACAAAGCAACAGCTAGATATCACTGTGCCGAATGGCAGACAACTCCTCCAACGGCTTAATTTGTAAGGGTACAGCTGCCAAGGAGGGTCAAACCAAAGGAAACTCTCAAACCTAAGTATTACCAGTTAGCATCCTGTTTTAGGGTCACAGGTGACAATTTCAAGAGTTGGGAAAGTGATTATTATTATTGTCAGTTCTCCCTCTGTTTTGTGTAGGTGAACTCATTGTTCAAACAATACTGAGAGAATATGCAGACAGTGGTATACAGTCAAAGTTGAATAAAAACATTTTGAAGATATTTATCCTTTGAAAGATATTTATACCTAGACCCAACTCAGTTAAGCTGTTTATGCAACTTCTGTGTATCAGGTTTTCCTCTGGAATTTAACAGCATCTTATTTTCTCTGAGGACCTTTGGCGGTTACAGTGTTCATGCAAGCCCACAGCACTGGCCAGAAGAGGCATGCTCAGAAATCACCATTGAAAGCCCCAAACAACATCAAGGAAAACTGGCAAACATAAGAAAAGTTAGGGATAAAAGACACTGGGTCAGTTTTTGTCGTTCCCATGCCACATCAGAGTTACAATATGGATTATGTCAGAGCTATTCATCTGGATTAGGGTGAGTGTCAGTTTGCTATGTGCTAAGTACCACAAACTGGGTATCTTCAACAACAGAAATTGCCTCATAGTTCTGGAAGCTGAAAGTCTATAATCACTGTGTCAGCAGATTTGGTTCCTTTGGGGGCTTCAAAGGAGGTTCTCTTCTATTCCTCTCTCATAGCTTTCAGTGGTTAGCAATCTCTCTTTGAAATCCCTTGGCTTGTAGACGTAGTGCCCCTACATCTCTGCCTTTATCTTATTTGGTGTGCTTCCTGTGCATGCGTCTCTATGTGTGCATTTCTCCTTTTTATAAGGCTACCAATCTTATTGGAAAGACCTATCCTAATGACCTCGCCTTACCTTGATTGTGCCTGTAAAGATCCTATTTCTAAATAAGGTCGTATTCTAAAATACTGGGTGTTAGGATTTTAATACATCTTTACGGAGGGCACAATTCAACTCATAATGGGTGCAAGGACCCATAATGGGTGCAAGGAGCCAAGGAATATGTCAAATACAATTTATTGCATGTCTTTTAGAGATCACTTCCATTGTCCATGTATTAATGGTGAGAAAATTGAGGTTAAGAAGAGAGAAATTACTTGCTCAAGAAGGATCATTAGAATGGTCAGAGATGGGTCTAGGCCAGAAGCAAGTCTCTTGATCTCCAGTACGATGCTTTTGAAGCTTCATTGTAAATACCACTAAACATTATTTACCCTTTAGATTAGGCTTCAGAATTTTTGGGTCACATACTCCCTTTGAGACTATGAAGGAATCTCTGAACCCTCTCCTAAGAAAATGGCTGTGAACAGAAACCACCCCGGTGATACACAACTTTCAAGGACATCTTTGAACCCTATCTCTAACTATCCTCTCTCCAGATTTTTTTTAGTCAAGTAATCTTAAGTATGTTTTGATTGCTGAGAAAACAGCTTAAAATGCTATAAAATTGTCTCAAATAGCAAGAAGAACATGTTGACTTTTGGCTTGGAAAATAATGCATACTTATCCAGAGTGGAAGTTTCCCCCTTACGGCCTTTGCACTGATCCTAAGTGAGAAGTGCAGAAAGAAAGGGACTGTATTCAACAACATGATTCTCATCACTTGCCAGCTCCTTCAGCTTTCTGTTTCACAGTTGGGCAGGCAGGCTTGCCTAGGGTTTTGTATTGATGCACCGTAAACATATTCATCTTAGTTACCAAACTATAGAAAGCGTTTAAAATAAAAATAAAACTCTTTCCAATTTGCATTGCACATAGTGGATTAATTTGTCCAAAGTCCATGCTATTTAAGTGACATTTACGTTTTCCAAATGTTTAACAATATGAAAACTAATATTTCACTTGAAAGTCTGAAAGCACAGCATTAGAGTCATTCAGATCCATGGATGTTACATCTGGAATTTTATTAAAATTCAACGTTTTTGGCTGCTCTCCTCTGGCTTTGAGCATTGGCCCCATCCTGTTGTAATAGCTCTCATCTGACTTGTTCCTCCTCAGGAACTTTCTGGCTTTGGAAGCCTGGAGTACACGATTTAGGGCCTCCTAAAAGCTGCTTGCTTTCAGCTAGGACTCCCTCCAAGTCCTAGCATGTCAATATGCTTTTACAAAGATCGCTATATCATGGCTTACTTTTTTATCATTGCAACAACAGTGATAGAAACAGTGTTCAGAGCAGGTTTGCTCTTTTCAGCAGTTTCTTCTCTCCAAATCGCTTCTTCCAATTAACAAAAAGGAGCTGAAGACCCCATTTCCTGAAGCCACCTGTGGCCTCCCTTTTTTAGGATAAATTTCTCTGGCACAATCGAGTTTCTGTAAGCTCCTGGGTTCTTTTCGAATGGAAATTAGGTGAAATGATTATTTTTCAGATCTAGGGTAGTGGTGGGTGTTGGATGTAAAATTCCCTGATTTCAATCATCATCTGACATCTTTTTTATAACACAACCTCTGATACTTTTAAATTCAATATATTGACATCATTTTGCTGGTGAAGCGTATGCTTTGAGCACGGAATTTGGAAGTATATACCTTGGGTGATACTTTCAAGTCTATCAGAGATTAAATACAGGTATTGGCAAGGTGGCAATTATCATGTGAACTCAGACACAGAGGCTCACTTGGCAACTAATTTGGCACAGAAAAAATTGTTCTAAACAACCAAAATTTTAACAAGAAGTTTCAATAAGTAGTTCCCATTTGTTAATGGGCTTGTGAAAGCCTATATAACTTGAACTACCCTGACTTTGCAGTTTCATCCTTCACCTAACTCTCTAAGCTGCCAGAACAGCCACAGTCCATACTGAACTTTGTGCAGACTGAGATCCTGGATGAACAATGGACAATGTCCAGACCATCACTGAAAACAGAACGCTGACCCACACCCCGCCGCAACCTGCCTGGAAGGCCAAGACACAATCTCTGTGGCAATTGGCTCAGGACAGTAAGGACTTGCTCAAAAACTGCCAACTTCTCCATGTTTTTTGCCTCTGCTTTTAACTCAGGACCAACAAGAGATAGCTAAATATGCTCCCCAAACCAATCAGATGAGAATTTTTACATATAGACTCTGTCCCGTGTTTAAAACATTTGTTTTTCCTTGGATTACAGTGTTCCCATGATTCTGATTTTTTTAACCTATCTATAGATTCTATTACATTACATTATATACAACCTTTGTGTTTCTCTTAAATGTCTGGATTTTTAATACTTATGTTTCCTAGGATTTAAAAATTTTTAAATTGTCACATGTGTGTGGCTTTCTTCTTCCCATAGCTGGTAGGACTTCATCTCCCACTGCACACCTCTTTGAATGTTGAGAAGTGTCCAACCCTTGGTTTTAGTTGTCTTGATTATGTATGCCCAATACCACCTGATCATTTCCTATTTGATTCCTGACTTTTGCCTGAATTTCCTACGTTTACTTTTGCTATACTGTCCTGATAATAGTATTCTCTCATTCTGAACTGAATTTCTCCCCAGTAAGGTATTGTGGTTACCTTTGAACAGTGTTTCTCAAACCTTAATATTAGTATGACCTACCTTTGGATCTTGTTAAAATGAATATTCTGATTCAGTACTTCTGGGTTAGGTTCACATTCTGAATTTTTGCTATTGCCCAGCTCCCAGTGCTCTTGGCCCACAAAATGCACTTTGAATAATTGGATTTAAATTTTGTTTTCCAAATCTGAGAGGTTATAAAAAATTTCTGAGGGTATGGATACATCTATATCTCTATATATCTATATCTACATACACACATACATACGCAGTTATTCTTCTGTATCCATGGGTTCCCCAACCAAGGACTCAAACAACCACAGAGAAAATGTCGTTAGGCCTAGGGCAGTTGTATCTGTACTGGACATCTACTGACTTATTTTTTGTCATTATTCCTTAAAAAATATAGCATAACAACTGGAGCCACCCCTTGGTATATGTGGAGCATTAGTTCTAAGATACCCCACCCATGTGGTCAAGTCCCTAATATAAAATGGTATAGTATTTGCATTTAACCTATGTACATTCTCTCATATACTTTAAATCACCTCTAGATCACTTATAATAGTGAATACAATGTAAGTGCTGTGTAAATGGTTGTTACTCTGTATCTTTAAATTTGTATTATTCTTTGTTTTATTGCTATTTTTTACTTTATGCTTTCAAATATTTTTGATCTGTGGTTGGTTGAATTTGGAGATGTGGAACTAGAAGATATGGAGAGCCTAACTTCTTTCTTTTTTTTCTTTTTTTTTGAGACGGAGTATCCCTCTGTCACCACGCTAGAGTGCAGTGCTGAGATCTCGGCTTACTGCAACTTCTGCCTCAAGGGTTCAAGTGATTCTCCTGCCTCAGCCTCCCTAGTAGCTGGGACTACAGGTACCTGCCACCATGCCCAGCTAATTTTTGTATTTTTAGTAGAGACGGGGTTTCCCCATGTTGGCCAGGATAGTCTCCATCTCTTGACTTCATGATCCACCTGCCTCTACCTCCCAGAGTGCTGAGATTACATTTGTGAGCCACCGCGGCCTACCTTATTTCTACAGCATTTACATAGATTTGGATCAGTCCATTCCAACTCATCCTGCTGACTGAGTTAGCCATGCTTATCTTGTCATCATCCCACACTCTATACTCACCCACATACAGATACACGCAGTCGTGTATAACCACTGCATTTGGTGTTGTGACAGGCTCTGGCTTATTGGTTGATTTTGAATTATATTATTTTTTAAAACTATTATACAATATGTTTATTGTCTAAATGTAGCACTTTATAGAATTTTATTATGTAAAACACGTGTATGTCAGTGAAAATACTGAGGTCTTGTGAAGCCAAGGTTGGAATTTAAAAGGTCTATATATGAATCTGTCATTGTACTTTTAGACAATAAAGGTGAAGGCTGGGTGCAGTGGCTCACACCTGTAATCCCACCACTTTGGGAGGCCAAGGCAGTGGGATCGCTTGAGCCTGGGGGTTCAAGATCAGATATTATTTCACCATATCTAATTGTCTTATCTCAATGCGTCATTTATAGTTCAAAAAACTGTGACTCAAACAGACTGTAGTTTTTTTGTAGTGTCATTTTCCAACAGTTGAAATAAGAGTTTAACCTGGGTCCTTTGATGCCGAAGCTGGGGCTCTAATCACTATGGTCCAAGATGTTTACAATAGCCCTACGGAAATGCCAATTAGTTAACAGATATGCCATATATAATTTTATACAATGTAGACAAAACTATCTGATACTAAAAATGTGGAAAAACAAGTGACTATTAGTTATAACCTAAGATTGCAAGTGAATAATAGATAACTTTTATTTTGATGTTTTAAAACTTCCAATAATTTTATTTTTTCATGTTATGATACTCTTATCAAACATGTCTGAGCTAAACAAACTTGATTCTTTTATCTGTCAATATTAGTCATAAATTAAATGTGGGAAAAGTCAAATATTTGAATTATTGCCTCTAAATACATCAGCCAATTTAAATTTCATAATATGCCATTTCAGTTGTACATTTAATAAAATATGCTTGAAAATCTAAATTCACATAAGAGATAAATTTGGTAATGAATTACATCATAATGGCTTTAAAATATCCCTAAAAGTGCTTTTTAAAGAAAAGAATAATTCAGTTCACTGGGTATAGATTTACATTTTATTAGTATGTTGACAAGTCTAGTGCTTTGAAAACTAAAATCCACAGAGTTGATTTTGAGTATGAATGGTAATAAAACATAAAAAAAGTTATGAAAATAATACTTGGGCAAAGTTCCAGCAAAATTAATTTTCAGTAGCTTAATGGTAAGAAACTTGGTTGTGATAAATAGATAGTGGATATACTCCACATCTGTGGGAGCTGGAGAGAGGCAGTTGCTTACTCGGTTAACCTTACTCAAATAAACTAATCATGAGAAATGAACAACACAAAAGATGTCTCAAAGACTATGTACTTTTGAAACTTCTCGTCTGTTAGCTCATGGATTTTTTTTTGGTAGATCTGTTAGATCAGGTTTCCCACGAGGGTCGCAAGGGCATGTCAAGGATGATGAAGAGGTGTAGAGGAGTGAAGAGGGATTGCTGCTTTGTAGCTCACCTCTCTCTAGGTAAATGGCACTTTTGACCAACAGTATTTTTAGCCTGGTATCAGGTTCTCTACAATTGAGTAGCTTAGGCTGTGAAATTAAATTAAATTGAACAAGAACCAAACGTTGCAGATTGGCATCTTATTCAAACTTGATCCAAAGACATGATAGTTTGATTATTATAAGCATTTATTTTTATTGGGCTTATCATTTGTGTGGGAACATCCATGGCTAGTGAATAATCTCTGTAGTTTCCTAATACCTTATTTTACTTGGTAACTCCTGAATTCTTTAAGCAAAAAGCCCTGAATTGGATGATTTTGAAGATCCCTTTGAAATCAAAATTCTAGGTTCATATATCATAGATACAGCATGCCTGGTACAGAATTGTGAACTTATAGCAACCATAGCTGCAAAACTGCTGGAATACTCCACTTACTAGGATGTAATTTTCATCAGGGTCTAGACCAAATGCTGCCATCGCACAGGACATCATACCACATATGGGACCAAAGCAATGCATCTAGTTCCTCAACTTTGCTTAGAGATTCTGAAGTAAACCAGACACAGCTCATTCTCTACTTGCCTTCAACAGTGCCAGAAGTCCAAGACTCTGCAGAGGTCAGTTATGACTCAGGCTGTTCTCATGCTGTAGTGTACAACCTGTGAGGTGACTCAGTATCCCACTTCCCCCTTCTTGCTGAAGTCCTTTAGCAGTGGACTCTGGAACACCAATTTTTTGAGACAGAGTCTTGCTCTGTTGCCCTGGCTGGAGTGCAGTGGTGCAATCTCAGCTTATTGCAACCTCCACCTCCCAAGTTCAAGCGATCCTCCTGCCTCAGCCTCCTGAGTAGCTGGAACTACGGGGGCGCACCACCATGCCTGGCTAATTTTTGTATTTTTAGTAGAGATGGGGCCTCACCATGTTGACCAGACTGGTTTCAAACTCCTGACTTCAGGAGATCTGCCTGCCTCGGCCTCCCAAAGTGCTGGGATTACTGGCATGAGCCACCGTGTCCAGCCTTGAAACGCCAAATTTTTGACCTGCACATTTCTTTATATTTTAAATCTGATCTTTGAGTATTACATTTTCCTTAGCCTTCCTGCCCCACTCAGGCACGTTTTTTCTACAGCTATCTGAAATATGGCTCATTTTTCTCCGTGGAGGCCCATCCACTACCAAGTTGCTCCCAGGGGTAGCCACAGCCACCCAGCTGCAGCTCCAGACCCCAGGATCCCTGTGCTCTTGGGGGCCCAGGAAGTCCCTTGCCCCCACAGGCTTGAAAGTGCCTGCTCCCATTCCCTAGCCTCTCCTTGCTCCCAGTGGCTGCTCTGGGGTGGAGCAAAGTTGTGGCTGAGCCCAGGCGCCATCGTGACCTGGCCTGGTGTGCACGCACTTGGGGTGGTGCTGACACCTCAGCCCCCTACCGCCTTGGCTCCCTCTGGACTTTGGGCACCAAGGATCATGGGAGGAAGGCTGAGGGGATGTTTAGGGCAGCTCGGCACGGGCCTGCAGACGACCCTCAGCATGAACAGCCTGGACGCGGTGGATGGCATGTTGATGGCACCAGGAGATAGGCTCCTGAGTGGAAAGGGATGGGTCCCAGGTGAAATCCCACCTTCAAACCAGGGATGGCCTGAAGACTGGAGGCTGGGCTGTCAGTTTTGGGTGGAGTTTGTGACCCAGAGTGAGAACTTACGGTGCTTTTTCCCAGCCACCGTGGCCACTCATGGACCAATCAGCACACACTTCCTCCCTCCTAAGCCCATAAAAACCCCAGATCTGCCAGACTAGGACAGACATTGGGAGTACTGGCTGTGGAAAGGTGCTACCCCCTACAGGTCTCCTCTCCACTGAGAGCTGGACACTTGCTGGGCAACCTGCCTGCAGAAAGGACCTCCCCAGTATGGGTCTCCTCTCCACTGAGAGCTGGGCTCTCCTTGGGATGAGCCGCCTGCGGAAAGGAGCTACCAACTGTGGGTTTCCTCTGAGCGTCCTGTCACTCACTAAAGCTCCTGTCTGTCTTGCTCGCCCTCTAGTTGTCTGCATACCTCATTCTTCCTGGATGCAGGACAAGAACTCGGGACCAGTGGATGGCGGGACTGAAAGCGCTGTAATGCAAACAGGACTGAAGCACGCTTCCCCATCCGCCCCTCACCACGTTGTGGGTGACAAGGAGAGAAGAGCTGCGGCCCTTTGGGGATCTAGACCCAGGGGCTCCCTGAGCCAGGGGTGTGACACCCTTTTTGGGGCTCTGTGGTTCCTGGCATTTCCAGGGTTCCGGCACCGCTGTGTTCCCCTCATCCAGACATGGGTGCCCTCAGTGGAAGCCGCTTGCAGTACATCTGATCCAGCCACAGTCTTGCACGAAGCCACTGCCTGTGCCGGCCCCTGGACCTGTCTGCTGCACCGCAGTAACTGGCGTGCTTGGCTGTGTGCAGTGGCCAGACCCCATGCTTGCTTGCTCACACACCCCTTGCCACTCTGCACCTGGCTTGCCCTTGGCAGGTGTGGGATCCAGGCTGGTAGAGTGAACTGAGCATAGCCTGCTAGGCTAAGTGGGTAGAACAAACCCAGTGGGCTTGAGCGAGAACTCAGGCAAATGCGCCGCCGGCCACAGAGGTTTCCAGCTGGAAAAGTGACACCCTAAGGATTCTGAGACACTATTGGATTGGGGTCCAACCTTTATGACCTCATTTACACTTCATTAGTTCCCAAAAGGTCTCATCTTCAAATACGTTAAGACTAGTGAGGCCTTCAGTATATAAATTTGACAGGGGCTTGGGGGTGGGGCGGGGGGACACAGATTAGTCTGTAACACTGGGTCATTATCTTTTTATACAATACCCTCAATTTTCTTTTATTATTTTTTAAAAGCTCATCCCAGTGCTCATACATGTGTCTCAGCTACTGCTGGTTCCTTTTCTAACTAAACTTTAAATATTGATTATTCATAGGAAGTGCTCCTAGTTGCTCTTCTTTTTTGCAGTCTCTTACTAGATGATCTCTGTAAGGGCAAACACAAATTAAAACTAAGAGGCTTAATTTTCCTTGTTGAGAATAAGGGAATAGGATTCTTTCCTCTTTCTTTTCTTATAGAATTACTTTAGAAAACTTGTATTTGCATTTCTTTGAAATGTATTTAAATATTTTTAAAAGCTAAATAAACCTCTTGCCAGTTTTAAGACAGAAGAAAGTCTTTATCAAGGACCTGGAAAACATCTCTTTGGAATGTAAATATTCAAGGAAGATAGTGCTTCCATCTCCTAGGTTCTGTGGGAGGGTAGGACCTAACTTCAGCTAAAGCTTGGCCCTAAGTTGCAAAACTACTGTCTATTATAAAGATATGAGAAGTGTATTTTCCTTTATATAAAGCCAACTAACATGGATAGTCACCTCAGTTGCTAGGTGAATTGCTGTGTGTGACAAATACTGCTGCCAAGTTCTTGACTTGAGGACTAATCATTCTTTATCTTGAGGGCATGAATGTAATGAGTTGTATCTACTTGGCTACATAAAGGGCTAAGATTTCTTTCCATCTTTGCCATTTCTTAGCAAATTGCCTGGGAAGTATATCACATTCTGGTTTAATACTTATTCAATAATAACATTGTTTTCTGCTATCTTTGTGGAGAGGTTATCAGGATGGGAGAATTGGTTTTCAATTATATTTTTCTAATATCTCATTCATATTTTTTGCTGGCTCCCAAATGTGATCTCTGGCCGAGGCCTCTTCTCTAGGTCAGATTCTCTGGATTTCCACGTGGATGTCTTGCAGTCATTTCAATTAAACAAAACAAAACAAAAACTCAAAATACAATCCCCAATGTTGTCTTCTACACCTTGTTGTCACCAAGTTTCTCCCATTTCAATGTAATGTGCAACTGTTGAATGGCTCCTGCAAACACTATATTGACTTTTTTTCTTATTACACACCAGCCTTCTTTTTTTCTTGTTGTTGTAGCAATGTGTCAGCAAAACCTCTTGATTGTATTTCCATTAAAGACCAATGCAATTTCAGTGTAGATCTTGATGTTGTCATCTTTTCTGGTCTTACTAGTCTAGCATCCTATAATTTTGTGATGGGAATATTGTAATACTGCTTATCTTTCTTTCTTGATTTTAACCTCTCCCTAAACCACGCTCCACGCCGTAACAACACATTTTCTTAACAAGTAAGATGTTTTGGTCTATGTCTCTTAACACTACAGTCTGTCTGCAAAATGTATTTTGAACATAGGACAGTTTTGTAATTTTTTGTGATTTTCATTGAGCTATTAACATTTCCTTTCACTCATTAATTCATACCAAAATATTTAAGAAAGGACTGTGTGCTAAGAAGGTAACTAGCTTTACTTGGAATGCTAATTGATAAATATAACACTAAGACATATAATTAATTTATTTTCTTTGTGAAGTTATTTGATAAAATTAGAATTGATTTACCACCTACATGGTCAAATGTAATGCTGTTAATGAAAGTCAGGGCATTCCATACAATACCGACTTGTTTATTAAGCATTAATCAGAGCTGTGGCAGATGTGACCAAGAGGATGCCCTGTACTGGACCACTCACTGTATAATTAAATGTTCCTCTCTCATAGTGCTCTCCAAACATGACAGAGATTCTTTTTTTCTCTAATGAAAATAATTGTTTCTTTATAGTAAGTAGTCTACTGCTAAAAATTCTGTGATATTTCCAGAAAATGCGTATTATGAATAATTAGAAATTGAATCAGAAGCATAAACTAGCCCATTAGCTGTACTCTCAGGATTTATAGACTTTTTGAGGGTCAAAGTGAAATAGGTTGTAAAATCACTGTTATCTCACTGACAGGGTTAACGTTTTTGAATATGTTCCATGAAAAGTTGAAATAACAGAAGTAAAATAAAAATTCATGAATAACATTGTTTTTAGCATTTATCTAGGCATCTCCAAAATTTGTGGCGCATCAGTGAATAAAATCCTCCTTCTCACTCTTCCCTATCCTACACATCTGGGCATGGCAAAATATAATATAAAAATAGCATAATGATAAGTAAATTGTGGTGTTATGTTCTGAAAACATGACTAACAGAGAATCATAAGGTGGATATAAGGTACACGAGTCAGGGTGCCAGGTGGGGACTGCTAACAGTGTTAAATAAGGTGTTCAGGGGAGGTTTTCTTGCAAGAGGATTTGAAGAGAGTTGAATGAATTGAGAATTTTAGCCAATGGGATATCTGGGGCAATGAGATACCTGCAGAGGGGCCAGATAGAAAAAAGGCCCTAGGGTGGGGGCCTGATTAGTGTGTTTGAGGCACTGCATGGAGGCCAGTTGGCCTAAAGTAGAGTGAGCAAGAGAGAGGAGTAGTAGGAGGGAAGAGGAAGTAAGAATGGCAGCAGGGAGCCAGATTACCTATGGCCGTATGTGTCATCAGGCCATTGTGAAGACTTGGCCTCTAATTCCATATACAATGGGGACTCATTATAGGGAACTGAGCAGAAGAGCGCATTGTCTCACTTATATTAAAACAATCACTTGGCCAGGCCTGGTGGCTCACGCCTGTAATCCCAACATTTTGGAAGGCCAAGGCGGGTGGATCACCTGAGGTCAGGAGTTCAAGACCAGCCCAGCCAACACAGTGAAACCCAGTCTCTACTAGAAAACATAAAACTGGCCGGGCGCGGTGGCTCAAGCCTGTAATCCCAGCACTTTGGGAGGCCGCGACGGGCGGATCACGAGGTCAGGAGATCGAGACCATCCTGGCTAATACGGTGAAACCCTGTCTCTACTTAAAAATACAAAAAACTAGCCGGGCGACGAGGCGGGCGCCTGTAGTCCCAGCTACTTGGGAGGCTGAGGCAGGAGAATGGCGTGAACCCGGGAGGCGGGGTGTGCCGTGGGCGGAGATCCGCCCCCTGCCCCCCCGCCCGGTGGGCAGGGCAAGCCCCCGTTCCAAAAAAAAAAAAAAAGAAAAGAAAACATAAAACTTAGCTGGGTGTGGTGGCAGACACCTGTAATCTCAGCTACACAGGAGGCTAAGGCAGGAGAATTGCTGGAACCCGGGAGGCTGAGGTTGCAGTGAGCCAAGATCACATCATTGCACTCCAGCCTGGGCTGACAACAGTGAGACTCTGTCTCAAAACAACAGCAACAGTCACTTTATCTGCAGTGATAACTTTAGGAATGAGAAAAGAAGAAAGGCAATATGTTAGAGGTTACTGCAATAATAGAAATAATCAGTGATAATGGAGATAGACAGGAACTAAAAGTGGATTTGGTAGGCATGCTTGGTTTCTGGACATCCTGTGAAGATCAAGGCCACTGATTTGCTTTTGGACTGGCGACATATTGTTAGAGAAACAGAATGACTCCAAGGTTTTGGCCTATGTAATTGGAAGATTTGAGTTGTTATCTACTGAGAAGGGAAGTCACAGATGGAGTAGTTTTGTGTATGTGGTTTTATATTGTGTTTAGTAGAGAGGATATCAGAATTTCAGTTCAGTGTTTCTTATATTGAAGGCAACTTTGGGATATTTATGCCAATGCAGAAGTGGATAGGCAGATGGGGAACTTCATGTCTGCAGTTTGGGAGATATGTCTGGGCAAGATATGGAAATTTGGGAGTTATCAGCTCATAGGTGGTATTTTAAATGATGAAACTAGTTGATAGCAATTGAATTAATATAGGTAAAAGGTAAACAGAACTAAGGATGAAGCTTTGGGGTGCTCCAATATATAGAGTTCCAGACAACAGAGGAGAAATAGTGAAGAAAATTGTAAAGAAATATAGTAGGAGGAAAACCAGCCAAGTAGGTTGTTTGAAGTACTTTTCAGTGTAATCAATAATTGTTGCGGGAAATCAGGGACCCTGAACGGAGGGACTGGCTGAAGCCATGGCAGAAGAACATAAAATTGTGAAGATTTCATGGACATTTATTAGTTCCCCAAATTAATACTTTTATAATTTCTTATGCCTGTCTTTACTGCAATCTCTGAATGTAAATTGTGAAGATTTCGTGGACACTTATCACTTCCCCAATCAATACCCTTGTGATTTCCTATGCCTGTCTTTAATCTCTTAATCCTGTCATCTTCGTAAGCTGAGGAAGATGTAGGTCGCCTCAGGACCCTGTGATGGTTGTGTTAACTGAACAAATTGTTTGTAGAGCATGTGTGTTTGAACAATATGAAATCTGGGCACCTTGAGAAAAGTACAGGATAACAGCGATGTTCAGGGAACAAGGGAGATCACCTTAAACTCTGACTGCCGGTGAGCTGGGCGGAACAGAGCCATATTTCTCTTCTTTCAAAAGCAAATAGGAGAAATATCGCTGAATTCTTTTTCTCAGCAAGGAACATCCCTGAGAAAGAGAATGCGCCTCTGAGGGTAAGCCTCTAAAATGGCCGCTTTAGGGGCAGCTGTCTTTTATGGTCGAAGACAAAGGGATGAATTAAGCCCTGGTCTCCTGTACCACTCCCATGCTTATTAGGACAAGGAAATTCCTACCTAATAAATTTTGGTCAGACCGGTTGTCTGCTCTCAAATCCTGTCTCCTGATAAGATGTTATCAATGACTATGCGTGCCTGAAACTTCATTAGCAATTTTAATTTTGCCCCATCCTGTGGTCCTGTGGTCCTGTGATCTCGCCCTGCCTCCATTTGCTTTCTGATATTTTATTACCTTGTGAAGCATGTGATCTCTGTGATCCACATCCTATTCGTCCACTCCCTCCTCTTTTGAAAATCACTGGTAAAAGTTTGCTGGCTTTATGGCTCAGGGGGCATCATGGAAACTGCTGACATGTGGTGTCTCCCCCAGATACCCAGCTTTAAAATTTCTCTCTTTTATACTCTTTCCATTTATTTATCAGACTAGCTGATGCTTAGGGAAATAGAAAAGAACCCACGTTGAATATCGGTGGTGGGGTTTCCCCCAATAAAAAATAACTTTTTTTAGACTGATATGAAGGGATGAGGGCTGAATTAAGTCTCCATCAGTCTGACAGAGTGTGATGGAGAGGAAAGACTTGTGGCCTAAGTAGCTGCCAGTGGCTCCACACTTCAGCACTCACAAAGACCACATGCCTTAAAGTTCTGCTGTTGCCATCCTGACATGCTTAATAATTCATTAATTATTCAATTAGTATTTAAGAATAATTCAATAATTCAATTTTTAACATGACCTTCCATTTTAATTTTACATTGGACCCCATATATAATGGGATTGGAGTATCCGATGATAGGGAATGTCGGGGAACTTTGTTCTATTTTTTTTTTTTTTTTTTTTTTT
>NW_016806973.1:2129736-2164117 GCF_001698545.2 Rhinopithecus bieti | reverse complement strand
AAAAATACAAAAAACTAGCCGGGCGACGAGGCGGGCGCCTGTAGTCCCAGCTACTTGGGAGGCTGAGGCAGGAGAATGGCGTGAACCCGGGAGGCGGAGCTTGCAGTGAGCTGAGATCCGGCCACTGCACTCCAGCCTGGGTGGCAGAGCAAGACTCCGTCTCAAAAAAAAAAAAAAAGAAAAAGAAAACATAAAACTTAGCTGGGTGTGGTGGCAGACACCTGTAATCTCAGCTACACAGGAGGCTAAGGCAGGAGAATTGCTGGAACCCGGGAGGCTGAGGTTGCAGTGAGCCAAGATCACATCATTGCACTCCAGCCTGGGCTGACAACAGTGAGACTCTGTCTCAAAACAACAGCAACAGTCACTTTATCTGCAGTGATAACTTTAGGAATGAGAAAAAGAAGAAAGGCAATATGTTAGAGGTTACTGCAATAATAGAAATAATCAGTGATAATGGAGATAGACAGGAACTAAAAGTGGATTTGGTAGGCATGCTTGGTTTCTGGACATCCTGTGAAGATCAAGGCCACTGATTTGCTTTTGGACTGGCGACATATTGTTAGAGAAACAGAATGACTCCAAGGTTTTGGCCTATGTAATTGGAAGATTTGAGTTGTTATCTACTGAGAAGGGAAGTCACAGATGGAGTAGTTTTGTGTATGTGGTTTTATATTGTGTTTAGTAGAGAGGATATCAGAATTTCAGTTCAGTGTTTCTTATATTGAAGGCAACTTTGGGATATTTATGCCAATGCAGAAGTGGATAGGCAGATGGGGAACTTCATGTCTGCAGTTTGGGAGATATGTCTGGGCAAGATATGGAAATTTGGGAGTTATCAGCTCATAGGTGGTATTTTAAATGATGAAACTAGTTGATAGCAATTGAATTAATATAGGTAAAAAGGTAAACAGAACTAAGGATGAAGCTTTGGGGTGCTCCAATATATAGAGTTCCAGACAACAGAGGAGAAATAGTGAAGAAAATTGTAAAGAAATATAGTAGGAGGAAAACCAGCCAAGTAGGTTGTTTGAAGTACTTTTCAGTGTAATCAATAATTGTTGCGGGAAATCAGGGACCCTGAACGGAGGGACTGGCTGAAGCCATGGCAGAAGAACATAAAATTGTGAAGATTTCATGGACATTTATTAGTTCCCCAAATTAATACTTTTATAATTTCTTATGCCTGTCTTTACTGCAATCTCTGAATGTAAATTGTGAAGATTTCGTGGACACTTATCACTTCCCCAATCAATACCCTTGTGATTTCCTATGCCTGTCTTTAATCTCTTAATCCTGTCATCTTCGTAAGCTGAGGAAGATGTAGGTCGCCTCAGGACCCTGTGATGGTTGTGTTAACTGAACAAATTGTTTGTAGAGCATGTGTGTTTGAACAATATGAAATCTGGGCACCTTGAGAAAAGTACAGGATAACAGCGATGTTCAGGGAACAAGGGAGATCACCTTAAACTCTGACTGCCGGTGAGCTGGGCGGAACAGAGCCATATTTCTCTTCTTTCAAAAGCAAATAGGAGAAATATCGCTGAATTCTTTTTCTCAGCAAGGAACATCCCTGAGAAAGAGAATGCGCCTCTGAAGGTAAGCCTCTAAAATGGCCGCTTTAGGGGCAGCTGTCTTTTATGGTCGAAGACAAAGGGATGAATTAAGCCCTGGTCTCCTGTACCACTCCCATGCTTATTAGGACAAGGAAATTCCTACCTAATAAATTTTGGTCAGACCGGTTGTCTGCTCTCAAATCCTGTCTCCTGATAAGATGTCATCAATGACTATGCGTGCCTGAAACTTCATTAGCAATTTTAATTTTGCCCCATCCTGTGGTCCTGTGGTCCTGTGATCTCGCCCTGCCTCCATTTGCTTTCTGATATTTTATTACCTTGTGAAGCATGTGATCTCTGTGATCCACATCCTATTCGTCCACTCCCTCCTCTTTTGAAAATCACTGGTAAAAGTTTGCTGGCTTTATGGCTCAGGGGCATCATGGAAACTGCTGACATGTGGTGTCTCCCCAGATACCCAGCTTTAAAATTTCTCTCTTTTATACTCTTTCCATTTATTTATCAGACTAGCTGATGCTTAGGGAAATAGAAAAGAACCCACGTTGAATATCGGTGGTGGGGTTTCCCCAATAAAAAATAACTTTTTTTAGACTGATATGAAGGGATGAGGGCTGAATTAAGTCTCCATCAGTCTGACAGAGTGTGATGGAGAGGAAAGACTTGTGGCCTAAGTAGCTGCCAGTGGCTCCACACTTCAGCACTCACAAAGACCACATGCCTTAAAGTTCTGCTGTTGCCATCCTGACATGCTTAATAATTCATTAATTATTCAATTAGTATTTAAGAATAATTCAATAATTCAATTTTAACATGACCTTCCATTTTAATTTTACATTGGACCCCATATATAATGGGATTGGAGTATCCGATGATAGGGAATGTCGGGGAACTTTGTTCTATTTTTTTTTTTTTTTTTTTCTTTTGAGATGGGGTCTCGCTCTGTCACCCAGGCTGGAGTGCAGTGGCCGGATCTCAGCTCACTGTAAGCTCCGCCTCCCGGGTTCACGCCATTCTCCTGCCTCAGCCTCCCGAGGAGCTGGGACTACAGGCGACCACCACCTCGCCTGGCTAGTTTTTTGTATTTTTTAGTAGAGACGGGTTTCACCATGTTAGCCAGGATGGTCTCGATCTCCTGACCTCGTGATCCACCCGTCTCGGCCTCCCAAAGTGCTGGGATTACAGGCTTGAGCCACCGCGCCCGGCCCAACTTTGTTCTATTTTTAGATTATGCCTTAAGTATGTGATGTATAATACAGAAGCAACTTATTTGGAGATGATTTGGAAAAAATCATAGATCTTTTTCTGATTAAATTCTCTCCTCCCTGCCATTTCTTACAGTAGAGTTTCATAATCATTTCCAAAGAAAAATAGAATTTCTAATTGCTGAAAGACTTTACATTATATGCCTAATTCTGCCAATTGCTTTCTAGATGGTAGATGTGTCTAATACTTGCTTTAAAAAATAGATATATTTGGATTAAAATTTTTCTCTTTTTTAATATTTGTGACCTTGAAAAAATTATATAACATTTTTGAATGTCATTAACTGCATCCAAACAGTAAAATGTATAATATCTTTCTTCAGAGAATATAGATAATAAATTTAAACTCCTGACACACACTAAGTACTCATTAAATGGTAGCTTTTATGATGATTTCTTAGAGCAAATTGTTCCATGTCTTCATTTTCTCTCTTTTGAAACTCAAAAAAATCTACATGCCTACCTTAAATTTGGGGAATTAAATAGATAATGCATAATTTTATTTACTTGTATAGCAAAACAACTTATTTTTGAATAGGTAATCCATGCTTACTGTATAAAATAAAATGGTATTACAAAAACTGTTGTATTGTGAAAGTTTCTATCCTCCAGTCTTTTAGCTCCCCTCCCAGAATTTAACCACTTAACATATTTCTCTGTATCCATCAGGATTCTTTTTGCCTTTCAAAAATGGTAGCATACAGTACACACTCCTGTTCACCTTGATTTTTTTTTAACCTTGGCTTAGATATTATACCTTTATCAATATATATAGAGATTCCTCCTTTTTTTTTTCTCTAAATAGAGACTCTCTATCAAGGTGACCCTCCAAGAAGCATGGACAAAACAGTACATGTTTAGGGGCTAACCACAGAGAATGTACTATTCACTTGTAAATACAAGCAAGAGATACCTAACAATAAGTAGGTTCTCCAAAGACCTCATAGGTGGTATTTAAAATGATGAAACTAGTTCCCAGGAAACCCTGTGAAAAACTTAGCAATAAACACTATCAGATCTACAGAGGAGCATGCCAGTTGTCAAATAAAACATATATGTATATTTTTTGCTCTTCCCTTCTACCTGTTTTGGTCCTGGAAAGGCCAAAGTTTATGGGTAGCAAGAGTGTAAATCAGCACAAGAACAAGACAAAAACAATTAAACCAGACAATAAACTCCCCATCTTTAACATGGTTGGCAGTCAGTAAGTCAAAGCTCTGAGAAGGGAGAATACCCATGACTTCGAAAAAGTTTAAAGCTTAGTTCTTGTTGTGGGCTGAATTGTGTCCCCCTAAAATTCACATGTTGAAGTCTTAACCCCCAGTAGTGGAATATCCAGTAAGCCCCAGCACAACTGTATTTGGAGATAGGGTCTTATAAAGGTAATTAAGATCAAATGAACTCTTTAGGGGGAACCCTAATTTATAGGACTGCTCTCCTTACAAGAGGAGGAGATTAGAATACAGTCGCGGGGGAGTGACTATGTGAAGGCAGAGAGACAACGGCCATCTACAAGCCAAGGAGAAACAACCCTGCTGACACCTTCATCTTGGACTGTTAACCCCCACATTTGTGAGAAAACACTACACATATTGATTACTAACCCAAGGATATTTTGCTATGTAAAGTGGCAAGGAAATTAACACGACTTTGGCTTCACCCCAAAGCCAAAAGAACCAGTATCACAAAACGCAAAAGAGAAAAGGAAAAAAAAAAAAAAAACGAAAAGCAACTTGAAAATGATATCTCAGGAATCCTGCCTATTCAAAACATTGGTTTGCACACAGATTCACTTTGGGAGAATTGAAATTTTATGATACCTTTCTTAATGTATCCCCTGCCATTATTTCATGTTATCTTTTTGCCTCTTAGTGATATTAAAAATGTCTTCATGTAGATTCTGGCTAGTTTTAAAATTTAAGTTTAGTTTTATATATTATGCATACATCTAGTCTTTTCTTCCATAATATCTATATGGAAGTTTATTTTATATACAGGAAAGATATTGGTACGTTAATTTCGACTCCAGCTGCCACACTAATTTATCTCAATGTTTACGTGACTTTTTTTAGTCAAATCTTTTGGATTTTCTAGGTAAGTTATACAATTATTTGCAAATTGTGATAGCTTTATGTCTTCCTCTATGTCTTTTATTATGGTAATACCTTAAAAACTTTAAATGAGAGTAACTGTAGTAGATAGCAAACATAAACCACTTTTTCAGCTGAGGTAGATTTTGTAAAACTCTTAAAGAAAATACATATACTTAAAACAATATTTAAAAAATAAAGAATGGATGCTGAATTATACAAAACATCAGTATGGAGAAGAGCACATCAATTTCATTTTGTTTTTATCCTATGGTGAATTATATTAATATATTTCCTGATTTTGATATGTTCTTGCATGTATGGGATATGCTCTGTGGTATTTCTTGCTGTAGATTGTATTTGTTGATTGGTTTCAGGATTTTTACATTACTAAGCATGAGTAAAACTGATCTATCACTTTTAAAAATATATCTACTTTGGGGCTTGTTGTCAGTTTGTATGTGATTTAAAAAAATAATTGGGAGCTTTCACTTCTCTTTATGACATGGTGAATGTTACTGGACATGCCCTCTTGACATTAAATAAAACTAAAAACAAAAAAAATTCTAGCAATATGAACAGGCTATATTAAACAATTATTTTTCAGGAATTGAAAGGTAGGCAGTGTAGGAATATGACCCCTAAAAAAAGGAAAACAAATTATGTAAGCTATACAATCACCCCACATTACAGACTGCAGCCATTTCCCAGGTCATGGAGCAGAGGGGTAAACACAGGCAGAGCACAGTGCTCTCAATGAATTGCAGAGATGAGTCTTGGAGTTCAGGGAAATTGAGGCAAACTGAAATTTGGGGCAAAATACTTGAGACAAGGTAGCTACCCAGATAAATAGCTCTAGAAATCTGCAAAAAAAAAAAAAAAAAAAAAAAAAAAGGTTGAGCACTAACCACACATGGGAGAGAGTAAGACTCCTCCAGACCAGCAAAAGAAGACATTCTGAGAAAGAAGTGCCAAGAACTTCCAAGCTAGAAAATGTCTACTACTCAAACAGGGCTGTGAGGAGTTTGCTTTCCAAACAGTGAGATGTCACAATGATATCACTGCCTCATTGTGAAATCACAAAAATGATTATATGTGTCGTACTACTTAGCTAACTCTTGAGTTAAATCTAAATCCTCTAAAATATACTTAAAAACAATTCTCTAGATTAAGCTGCATTGCATTTAGCTTGACTCTGACCAAACTAAACCCATCCTTCTTTCAAGATAGAAAACAAAATATTAGCATTCAACAATATCACAATTATAATGTCCACAATACAGTGAAAAATTATTAGACATGAGAAAAGACAGGAAAATGTGACCATTCACATGTTGAATTAATAGTCATGAAAATAGACATAAAAGAGATGATTGATTAACATAAGAACTTTAAAATGACTATTATAATTATATTTGAGAGCTTAAAGGAAAACATGTGCATGATGAAGAGAAGATTTCTAAAAAGAGCCAAATATCTTCAGAGATAGAGAATCCAGTATATACAATTTCAGTGGATAGATTTAACAGCAGAATAGATACAGAGGGTCCATAAGGTTGTAGAGTTTTATCAAATTTCATCAAAATGTCCTCTTAAAATGAATGCATTTTATTGTATTAAAATTACACTTTAATAAAATTCACTTTCAAAATATCAGAAACTTTCTCTTATTCTAAGTTCTAGAGCATCCTAGATAAACTGAAATTTCTGTCTTTAAAGATAAGAGAACTTTCTCTGAGAAAAGTGTGTGGTTCTCTTGATTTTGTTGAGAGTAGAATCTCTTTTACCACTTTCTCAATTTATTTTATGGAGTTCTATTTTTATTTTCTCTCACTTCTGGGGTTAGGTTTGTAATTTATATCAATCTATAAATAATTTCACCAGATTCTCAAATTACTTGCATAAAGATGGGTAAAATGGTCTCTTTTGCTTTTTAAATTTAAATTTGATTTTAANAAAATTACACTTTAATAAAATTCACTTTCAAAATATCAAAAATTTTCTCTTATTCTAAGTTCTAGAGCATCCTAGATAAACTGAAATTTCTGTCTTTAAAGATAAGAGAACTTTCTCTGAGAAAAGTGTGTGGTTCTCTTGATTTTGTTGAGAGTAGAATCTCTTTTACCACTTTCTCATTTATTTTATGGAGTTCTATTTTATTTTCTCTCACTTCTGGGGTTAGGTTTGTAATTTATATCAATCTATAAATAATTTCACCAGATTCTCAAATTACTTGCATAAAGATGGGTAAAATGGTCTCTTTTGCTTTTAAATTTAAATTTGATTTTAAATTTATCCTATGTACCTGGTTACAGTATCATTTCTCATTTTATGTTATTTGTTCATTATAATATATTTATACATATCATAATTATATGTTAGCTATAATTACATATATAAGTAATGGCATTAACATGTAGAGCTCAGTTTCACAAAAATGAAAGAAATACATATTCAGATTGCTTAGGTCTTAAATACTCCTATGGCAAGTATGTATTTAAGTAAATTTTGATGCTTTATGTGATTATTTATACTATTTTACTTTCAAAGTAATTGCTTCCTTTCTTATTTTTAAGTACAAAGTAACATTATTCTTAAAGGGCTAGCTCTTTCTCTTTTAAATATATGTGATTATTTTCAAATTAAAATGTAAGCAAAAGTTGAAAACTTCAGTATCAATGAATTTCCTTGAATTCATTGCCCAGATTCCACAAACTGTCAGTTTTCTTCTCTTCCAGTTTTATTTCTTTTTCCACTATTTTTTTCCAAATGTTGTGAAGCAAATCCCATTTTATCTGTAAATACCTTAGTACATATCACTACCAGTTAAGAAACTTTGATCCTGAACCTGAATGTAATCAAACTTTTATATTAACAAGCTCATGGAAAATATAGGCAATAAGGAAAAACAACTAAAATGACATGATAAGGATATAAATAGCCAAATCTAGAATATGAGATATTGTACTGGACAAATGACACAAAAAATAGTTTGGGTGAGAAGACATGAGGAAGGAGAATTTGTATCTAGGTAGTAAGCCTTAAGACAGGTCTTATGCAGATGCATCTGTGGAAAGTGTTTGAATCCTGATGAACTATCAGAAAAATCTTTTTGAGGCAATCATAATAAACTGTACACAGAAATTAAATGATATTAAGGAAAAATATTAATTGTGTTGGGTTTGATACTGGTGTTGTGGTTTCCTTTTTTCAATAAAAGAGAAAAACCTTCAAATTTATAAAATTCATGTTATTGGGAAGAAAAGTCATATTACCAGCATTACGGTACTTCATTGTTTAGCTTAAGGGTAGATTGTGAGACGCAATTTGCTGAATTCAGTTTTGTTTAGGTTTTGATACCTGAAAACATATTTTCCTTTACAGAACTTCTTGCATTGTGAATGCACTCCCTTTCTTAAAAAAATGACTATATGATTACAACATTCTTCAGAATTTCTTCTGTATTGAAGTTTTATTTTTTAATGTTTTAAATAAATCTAACCCACCATGAATATTGCCAAGATAAAGGTCTATTTGTTCTAGCCACATTGTTTGAAAGGTGGTTGAAACATCCTCCCATGGAGAGTAAAGATGCAGGAAATGGTGGGGGCTTCTTGCTCCTAAGGTGTCCCTGCAGCCCTGCCTCAGACTTAGTAATTTCACAGAAAACAGATTGAGGCCTACTCTTTTACGAAAAGAAAGTTGGAATCAGATGCTGGTGGGACGGAAAGAGGAGAAATTTTCAATTAAGAGTCCCTATAGGGAGACCTACAGGGAGAGATGCAGAATACCACCTTGATCTCTGGTTTAGGACTGAAGCACTATTGCCTTATGTGCTAGGAGTGTTGGCTTCTGAGGGCTCATAGGTGAGTACACCTAAGGATTGTCCCTGGTTAAAGCAGGCTTCCTTACCCAACCCCCAAGGGGTTATGTTGCCACCTTTGGAGTGATATAAGGGCGAAGCAACTTGGCCTCAAATGGAAATATCTCTAAAGGCCACTTTAGCCAGTCAGGATATCAGCTGAAACCTGTGCTGCAAGTCTATAGCTGTTCACCTCTTCTGCCTAATAGTGCTTTCGTCACTCCCTTACAGAAATTTTTTCTGGAAGCAATGTCTAATAAACTACCTGTTTATCCCCAGATTCTCTTTCTTGGGAAAATGACCCATGGTAGAACTCCACAAATTGAGATGAAAGGTAATTACATATAATATTTCTAAGTAGTTGACTCCAATCAATACTATACTAAATGGCATTCAGTGGCTGATTTAAGGGGAAAATGACTTGAAATAAATGTTAAATGTATGACTTACAAAATATAGGACTTTAGCTATTGAAATAATCTGATACAACCTGGAAAATGCGTGGGTTAAGTAATGGCTGTACAATTGACCTAGTGGAGTTACATAGAGAGTGGAAAGCATAGCTCATTGCAGCCACTAAATTCAATAGTATGGTTT
The DNA here is from genome assembly GCF_001698545.2 of Rhinopithecus bieti. Taxonomy (NCBI): domain Eukaryota; kingdom Metazoa; phylum Chordata; class Mammalia; order Primates; family Cercopithecidae; genus Rhinopithecus; species Rhinopithecus bieti. The sequence continues at coordinate 2,154,729 of NW_016806973.1, read as the reverse complement.
TCCCCTCAAGCTATAGCGTAAGAAAGAGGTCGACAACTTAGCAATTTGCAGCAGACAGTCCACCATTAGCAAGAGGAAAGAGATCACTAACTCATTTTTCAAAGACCCTCTTTAGGACTTTACCTGTCAAGGTCATGATCAAATTTATGCTTTAGTCTTGAAAAATGCTATGTCTCCACGTCAGTATTTTCAAGTCTGTAATTTATAGGGCTCAATCACATCTTTTCGAGGTACTTATTCTACAAAACCTTTCTGTCTTAAATATTATCATCTTTTTACTCAAAATAACTGTATTTCCTTTTATACTTTGAAAAATATGTCTAAGTTTTTTTTTCCACTTCAGGTTCATTGTTCTTGATATGCTGTTAGCATTAAACAACATAAAATCACCAAAAGGGAATCAAAAAAGAATAAAGAAAGAATTGGGCATAAGGGGATTATTCTGTTATATTAGGATATAATTTACATAAAGTAAAATTTGCTAGCTACAAGAGTACAATTCAATAAATTTCAACAAAAGTGGATAGTCATATACTGCCACGATGATCATGACATAACACCTTTCTATTACCCCAAGTTTTCTTATACTACTTTACAGACAGTCCCTCACTCTGATCCCTAAATGCCTGTAATCACTGATCTTCTATCATCAAAGTTTTACCTTTTCTAGAATTTTACCTGAATGGAATCATACAATAGAAGCTGTTTTTGTCTACATTCTTTTGCTTAGCATGATGTTTTTGAGATTCATACATGAGATGCTTATTTCTTTTTTTTTTTGCTGAGTAGAATTTCATTGTACAGATTTATCACAATTGTCCATTAACCAGTTTTTAACATTAGTTTCTTTCTTGTTTTTGGTTATTACAAATAAAGCTGTGTTGATATTCCAGCACAAGTCTTGGTGTGAGAATTTATTTTCTCCAAGTAAATACCTCGTAATGGAATTGCTGGGTCAGGTGCTATGTATATGTTTAATTTAATAAACCAGCAAACCATTTTCCAAAGTGACTGTACCAGCATTACTGCATTTTTACCAGTAATGTATGAGTATTCCAGTTTCTCCACTTTTTTTTCTTTCTTTTTTTTTTTTTTTTTGAGACAGAGTCTCGCTGTGTCGCCCAGGCTGGGGTGCAGTGGCCGGATCTCAGCTCACTGCAAGCTCCGCCTCCCCGACTTACAGGAGAATGGGTTCACACCATTCTCCTGCCTCAGCCTCCCGAGAAGCTGGGACTACAGGCGCCCGCCACCTCGCCGGGCTAGTTTTTTGTGTTTTGTAGTAGAGACAAAACTTGGTATTGTAGATTTTAAAACAATTTTAGCCATTCAAGTGATTATGTAATATTATGTCATTATGATTTTAGTTTGCATTTTCTGAATGTAAATCCCGTATCAGATACATATTTTGCAAGTATTATCTTCCATCTGTGGCTTGCATTTTCTTGATTTTTTAAATAGCATCTTTTGAATAAGAAATTTTAAATGTGTCAATTTTAACAATTTTATTTTATGTATAATGTGTTTTAAAATTCTTTCCAAAAGTATTTTCTGATCTAAAGTCACAAGATTTCCCATGGGTTTTTTTATTGAAATTTTATGTGTTTAGTTCTGACAGTTAGGTGAATTCAAGTTACTTTTCACAAATGGTATGAGGACAGGAATGAGGCTGATTTTTTTTTTTTACATGTGGAAATTCAATTGTTCCAGCAACAATTTTGGAAGACTATCCTTCCTCTCTTCACTTACCTGAGCACCTTTGTATTTATTTACATATGTATGAATCTATTTTGGGGCACTTTCTTTAGTTCTATGTATTTATATGTCTATACTTACATCAATATCATACTGTTTTTGTTGGTCTGATAGTGTAAGTTCTCCAACTTTGTTTTTCTTTTTTCAAAATTGTTTTGACTAGCTCTGGTTCTTTGCATTTGCCCATACATTTTAGGAAGAGCTCATCAGTTTGACCAACAAAATGAATGCTGGAATGTGATTTGGATGTCAATTAATCTGTTAGTCAATTTGGAGAAAATTATCTTAATACTACTGAGTCTTGCCAGTAGATATTTACATTTTCCTCAGTAACATTTTGTAGTTTACAGAGTACAGATCTTGTACCTATTTAGTTAAGTTGATTCTTCAGTATTTCATACTTTTATGCTGTTATTCTATCTTCTTATTAAAATTTCAAATTGCATCCTCTAACATACAGGAATAAAATTGTTAAAATATTGACAATGTGTCATAAAGCTTTGCTAAGATTCTTTTTTTAGTTCTAGTAGCTTATGAGTAGATTCATTAGGACTTTCTACATGGATGATTATATTGTTTTTGAATAAAGACAGTTTTACTCCTTTCTTTCCAAAGTTCATGCTTTCTATATATTTTTATTCCTTTATTGCATTGATGGGGATTTCCAGGAGACATGAGGCATTGCACATCTTTCATCCTTACCTATCTTAGGTGAAAGGTATCCAGCCTTTCTCCCTAAAACACGGTAGGTGTAGGTTTTTCACAGATGCTCTGTATCAGGTTGAAGATGATCCTGTCAATTCCCAGTGCGCTAAAGATGGCTGTTTAATTTTGTCAAAGCAAAAAAAAAAAAAAAAAATGAAATGACCATATGGCTTTATTCTTTTATTTTGCCAATATGGTGGTAAATTGCATAATTTTCAAAAGCTAAATCAACCTTGCATTCCTGAAATAAAATTCAGTTGATCCTGATATATTATACTTTTTGCATATTGCTGAATTCAATTTGCTAGAATTATATCAAGGATATATTTGCACCTATCATCATAAGGTGTAGTGGTCTATTATTTTCTTGTGTAATGTCCTCATCTGGTTTTTTTATGGAGGGTACTGATTGCTTCATGAAATTAGTTATGAATAATTTTCTTCTGTTTCTAAAAGAGTTAATGGAGGATTGTTACTACTTCCTTAAAAGTTTGGTAATTTTCATCAGTAAAGCCACCTGGATCTGGGGTTTTCCTCTCAATTTTCCACTTTTAGGAACTTAATCATTTATTTTGTGAGTATGGATACACATATCACATCTTAAGGATGTATCTTTAGTGAACTTGATGAAGTTGTTTGCTCTTTTACCAAGAGGGTTATCCTAAAGATCTGATCCATAAAGTGAGATGAATTATGCTAGGGTGGCTGAGTGCTTAGCACTAGAATGGACGGGGGGCCGTGCTGTTGCTGGGGAGCACACTGGAGCCCCGTGAGCATCCCCATTATTTGTAAATGGCACATACTTTCTTATATGGTTTCGGATTGGAGTCATCAATCAGAGTGTTTATTGTCTACTCTTCTCTCCCTGAACTGTGACTCACTAATGGTTTTTACGTCTAGCCCTGCACCCCTCCGAATATAGTATAACCCCTAGTGCACTTTTTAGTACTCATGTAATAAATGGAGTTTGTCTTCAGTTGTATCAGAGATTTGCCAATGTACTAAACAAACAAAACTCTTAACAAAATAGTCAAAAGAAACTCTGGATTAACTATGGTGTAGACATATCAAAAAATGTTTCTATCTCCTGTTATTTTGATCTATTGTCATTTTTTCCAATTTTAGGTAAAGTTTATTTTTTAGAGCAGTTTTAGATTCATAGAAAAATTGAGTGGAAGGTGCAGAGATTTCCCATATACTACATTCCCATATATATCTGCCTCCACATATGCCCAGCCTCCCCAACTATCCAAATTCTATACCACAATGGTACAGTTGTTACAATCAATGAATCTACATTGACATATCATTACCACTCAGAGTCTGTAGTTTACATTAGGGTTCACTTTTGCTGTTAGTGTTGGAACAAATATATAATAAAATGTATGCACCATTATAGTATCATACAGAGTAGATTCATTGCCCTAAAAATCCTCTGTTCTGTGCCTATTCATCCCTCCCTCTCCAGTAACCCCTGGCAATTACTAAACTTTTTAATGTCTCTATAGTTTTGTCTTTTCCAGACTGTCATGTAGTTGAACTCATACAGTATGTAGACTTTTCAGACTGGTGTCTTTCATTTAGTAATATGTATTTAAGGTTCTTCCATGTCATTTCATGGCTTGATAGTTCATTTATTTTTAGTAATGAGTAACATTCCATTTTCTGGATTTACCAAAGTTTGTTTATCCATTCAGCTACCAAAGGACATCTTGGCTGCTTTCAAATGCTTTGGCAATGACGAATGTTTCGGCAATTATGAATAAAGCTGCAATGAATATCTGTATATGGGCATTTGTATGCACGAAAGTTTTCACAGCATTTGGATAAATACCAAGGGGCATGAATGATGAATCATATGGTAAGAGTATATCTAGTTTTATAAGGAACTGCCAAACAATCTTCCAAAGTGGCCAAACCATTTTGCATTTCAGTCAACTGTAGACCAATAGTTCTGGCTTGGTCCACACACTTGCCAGCATTTGAAGTTGTTTGGTGTTTGGAATTTTTGTCATTTTAATAGATGCGTAGTTGCATTTCATGGTTGTTTTACTTTGTCACTCCCGAATCACATATGATGTGGAGCTTCTTAGGCTTATTTGTCATTGGGGCATCTTGGGTGAGGCATCAGCTCAGGTCTTTGGCCCATCGTTTAATTGGATTGCTCACATTCTTATTGTTAAGTTTTGAGTTCTTTGTATATTTAGAATGAGTCCTTTACCAGATAGGTCTATTGCAAATACATTCTCCTAATCTGTAGCTTATCTTCTTATTCGTTGAGCAGTGTCTTTCACAGAGCAGAAGTTTTTAATTCTAATAAGTTCAGCTGATCAATTGTATTTTTTTCATGGATCAAATCTTTGGTGGTATATCTAAGAAGTCATCACCATACCCAAGACCATCTTGTTTTTCTTGTCATGTTTAAGAATTTTATAGCTTTGCAGTTAGGTCTGTGATCCATTTTGAGTTAGGTTTTGTGAAGGGTTAGGGTCTGTATCTAGATTTATTCTTTTGCATGTGAATGTTCAGTTGTTCCAGCACTGTTTGTTGAGAAGACTATCTTTGACCCATTGTATTTCAAAGATCAGTTAATTACATTTGTGTGGGTCTATTTCTGAGCCCTCTATTTGTTCCATTGATTTATTTGTGTATTAGTTCACCAGTACCACACTGTCTTAATTGCTGTACTAATCAGTAATCTTACAATAAGTCTTGAGGTCAGGTAGTGTCAGCCCTCTGACTTTGTCCTCTTTCAATATCATGTCACTATTCTGGGTTTTTGCTACCCCATATAAACTTTCGACTCGAGTCAGTTTATTGATATCCATAAAAGAACTTGCTGAGATTTTGATTGGGGTTGCATCAAATCTATAGATTGGCCTTGAGAAAAACTGACATTGTGACAATATTAAGTTTTCCTATGCATGAACATAGAATATCTTACCATTTATATATGGTTTGATTTCTTTCAACAGTGTTTTATAGTTTGCCTCACATAGAACTTCTACAAATTTCATTAGATTTATCTCTAATTAGTTCATATCTTGGGGTGTAATTGATACTGCGTTTTTAATTTCAAATGCTACTTATTCATTGCTGATATAAAGAAAAGTGATTTTACAGAATATTAACCTTGTATCCTGCAACCATGCTATAAACGTTTATTGTGGAAGCATTTTTTGTTTATTTTCTTGAATTTTCTATGCAGACAAACATGTAATATGTGAACAAAAACAGTTTTATTTTTTCCTTCTCATCTAGCATCACCTTTATTTTCTTTTCTTGACTTATTACATTAACTAGAATTTGCTACTGAAGTTGAAGATATTCTTTCCTAGTCCTACTTTGCTGAGAGTTGGAAAAATCACAAATGGGTGTTGGATTTTGCCACATCATTTTTCCACGTCTATTGATATGATTATGTGGTGTTTCCTCTTTAGCCTGCTGATGTAATGGGTTGCATTAATTGATTTATAAATGGTGAATTAGACGTGAATACTTGGAATAAATCCCACCTGGTCATGGTGTATATTTCTTTATAAAGATTGTTGGGTTTGATTTGCTAATGTTTTGTTGAGGATTGTTGCATTATGTTCAGGAGAGGCATTGGTCTGTATTTCCTTTTCTAGTAATGTCCTTGCCTCGTTTTGGTATTATGTGAATGTCAACTTCATAGAATAAAGTAGGGAGTATTCCCTCTTCTTCTATCTTCTGACTGTATGGAATTATAGGTTGGTGGATTTGATTTTTCTCTCAAGACTTTAAATACTTCACCCTACTCTCTTTTTGTTACATGGTTTCTATGACATCAGATACAGTCAGAGCCCAAGAACCTGCCCATCTGAAAGCTCCCCCTAGAGATTTGAGCAGTGGGGCACCGAAGAAGTGAGTCACACCCCCATTGCACACCCTGCAAGGGGGACAAGGGAAGTTTGCCCGTTTCAGTTTAGTGTCTGACATCAGTTTGAGAGAATTCTTGGTCATTACTTCCAATTACTTCCAATATTTTTTCCTTTTCTTTCTCTTTTCCTGCTACTGTTTCCATTACATATATGTTATTTCTTGTAGTTGTCCAAAGTTCTTGGATATTCTGTTCTATTTTTTGAGTCTTTTTTCCTGTTGGCTTTTGAGTTTTCGAAGATTTTTTTGAGTTTTCAAAGATTCTTTCTTCAGCTGTGTCTAGCATACTACTAAGTCCATCAAAAGCATTCCTCTTTTCTGTTACAGTTTTTTTTTTATCTCTAGCCTTTATTTTATTTTAGAATTATTATTTCTCTACTTACATTGCCCATCTGTTCTTGCATGCTACTTAACCCATTAGAGCCTTTAGCATATTAATTCTACTTGTTTAAATTCCCAGTCTGATAATTCACACATCTCTGCCATCTATGCCTGTGACTCTGATGCTTGCTCTAGCTCTCCTCTAACTGTGTTTTTTTTTTTTTCTTATTGGTATGCATTGCTTTTTTTTCCCTAGATAGCTGGACATAATGTACTGGGTCAAAAGAGCTGTGGTAAACAGGTCTTTGGTAATATGGTGGTAAGGTATGGAGGAAAAGGTAGCCTTCTCTCATCCTATAATTATTTCTCAGTGTTGTAGTGAGTGTGTGCCCCCAGGCTGTGAACTTCAGTAGTGTGTCTCAGTTGCTTTCTCCTTTCCACCTAGATGGGACAGGATGGCTAGAGTAGGCTGGAGTTTGGTATTTCCCTTCTGGCAGGTCCATTAAGCTTGGGAAAAAACTCAACAGTGTAAACTCGAATAAAATAGTTTCTCTTGAGGTCAGGTCCCTGTAAGAACAGAATTCTCCTATACATTTCAAAATTATGACTTTTCCCTCCACCCTTGAAGTACAAGGGGATTTTTCTCTGATACATGAGAACCTGGCTGAACACCTTTCTACTGTAAGTCAGCAGTGCACTTAGAAAAGTGTGTGTGGTCCCTATATGGCTAGATTTCTTGGAGTTTTTAACTCTCAGGCTTATCCATACTGAGCCTCCAGCAATTTGTCACTTAGTTTATGTTTTTCACAAAGGCGCTGGTTCCGTGGAAGATTCTGCTTGTGGATCTGCTCAGCAATGTTGTGATTCTCTGTAATCTGTCTTTCCAGTTTGATGGGGAAGCAGGCTGTCCTGTGACCTCACTTATCTGATGAATCTAAGAAAAGTTATTGATTTTTCGTTTAGCTTTTTGTTTCTTTGTTAGAATAAAGTGTTTACTTTCAAGCTCCTATATATCCTGAGCCAGAAACTGGAAGTCCTCTTATCTGTTAGTATTTTAATAAGATAATCACTACACATTCAACTGAATGTGAATTTGTGAACTTGTATGCAGTAGTTACCAAAGAGATTTGCCAAGCTTGTGAGTATATCACAGTGGTTCTAACAGGATTTCCCATCCCCACTATCCCCACAAAACAACCAAAAAATCTTTCTATTGTAGTTTTGTAACACTCAAAGGACAACAATCAACCTTTTATTTAAAAATGACAAGTAGGAATATTTTTGTGATGTACAGTGTCATTGTGGCACTGAAAACATGATAGATTTTAACATAGTCAGAATTTAAACTTTAGCTTTTCCACTTTATTAGCCATATTATATAAAGCAAGGTATACAATGTCTTTGAATTTATATTTCCCTACTAGTTTTAAAGAAGTGATTTTTGAAATATTGAGTAAAATAATATATAGGACAGTTCTTATATAGGTACTCAAATATTTTCCCCAACTTATGTAAAATTTGCTCATTTTGGGGAATCTGAAGATTATAATTAAAAGAGCTCTATTTGTATAAAAGGAAGACAGAACATTTTGGAAGTCTGTTAAAGAGAGAACTGGTAGAAAAGTGGGAAAGGGGTAAGACTTAACTCATAAATATAAATTAAATGGTAATACTAGATTTTAATATGATATAAAATTTCTTACTTAGAACAACCTGAAGCATTGACTTCTGGTTGATCAGAGTAGAAGAACCCAAGAAAATATCAATCTCAATTTAGAGTAAAAGGAAGCCAGGAGAGCTTAGGCAAGTGTCCAGGTTCTTTTAAAATAAATCAGCTAGATACATGAAAGTCATCCTAGAAAGGAGTCTGGTGGGTGGCAGAGTCCAGATCATTCAGCTCTACTTAATTTGGAAAGAAATCCAGTGCCAGATTATGCGATGTATGCACGAAGTTTAGAGTGAGTAACTGCTCCATTGTAGAAAATATGTGTTTATCTTTTCATTTTTTTCCCATACTCTGATTTACTCCCATTGATTTTCTTGCCAAATTAACTAGGATGAATTCTACATGAAATAAAGTAGTCTGTAGGAATCATTTGGGCATTTTTTAGGGCTGATGCTTTGAATAACTTAATGTTTTAAATTGTCATTTACCTATATACACATAAACATTGTAAAACTGCATTAGAGGTTGTCCTACCGGCATTTGAAATTGTCTGCCTATTAACTCTGTAGAGTACTGTTTGCTGTAGTATTACAATAATTTTGAAAAGCTTGAAAGTAGGAAATTGGTTTATTTTGCTTGTTTATTTTAGTAAAAACAGGTGTGACAGAATTCAAAAAGAAAGTGCTATAGAATCTAATTAAATCACAAAAACAAGAAGTGCCATTTTCATAGAAATTTTGGAAATCAATTATTTTTTGTTTATAGTTTTTCCACGCTAACATGCAGTATTCATTAATAAAACACAGTCATTCTTTATTATAGACAAAGCAAATGTTCCATACACCACCCTAGAGAAAGACCATTTAGAAATAAACAAGTGGTGCTGAAGGAGATGTGTAATTTGGCAAAAATAGCCACCCAAGCTGAGTTATCTTTTGGGGAAAGGAAATAGGAGATAAACAACTATCCTGAAGGGAGTTGATTTGGAAGGAAATTAAACATTTTCCCATGAGAAGCACAGCTTAGAGAGCGATCAAGTATTTGTGAATATCACCCAGCAGCCATTCAAGACAAAAAGAACACCCAAATGACATTTAAACAAATATGTTTTCTTTTGTAGTTGTTCATCTGTAAGTTTTTAAAATTACTTGTCGTCTGTTAAAAATCTCATTGGTCTTTTGTTATTAATTCAAAAGCATTCTTACATTTTCAACTTTTTAAAATTTAATTCTTGCCTTCCCCTAATATTTTATAAATCTCCTTTTGAGTCAGCATTTTGTACTTCACTTTTATTAGCGTCATTTTTTTTCTTAAAGGTAAAGCAAATTTCTTATCTTTAAAGAATTACCATTTAAACTTTTATTAGTGACTTTAAAGTCCTTAAAATATCTCTCCTAATTTAACCTTACCATAATCTTAGTCCCATGTTTGCTAAAAATCAAAGCTAAAGATGGTATTCAAATTTGATTTTGCCCTAAAAAATCTTATTTTGGAGCTTTCCATCTGAAATTAAAATAGAATTATGTAGTTTACAATTCACTGAAATATTGTGGACAAGGTAAACATTGGAGGCCCTCTTATCATTTCCTCTTGTCATCTCAACTTCAGACTCCCTGCAGTTATTGAGGCGAGCTAAGCATGTCAGTGGAACCCTACAACCTTACACAAAGAAATCTATTTTTCCTTTGCTAGGCCCCAACTACTCACTGTATCTTGACTTCAAGTTTTCACATCTCTTAGTCTGGCTCATTTCTATGCTCATATGTGAAGAGCTGCCCAAATAACTCCATTAATAAAATGCAATCTATGTGAGATTCCTCCTCTGCCATTCTGTGGTTAGCATACTGGTGGTCTATGCCCTGCTTTTTATATCTTATTTATTTATTTGTTTATTTATTTATTTGTTTATGAGATGGAGTCTTGCTCTGTCACCCAGGCTAGAGTGCAGTGGGGTGATCTCGGCTTACTGCAACCTCCACCTCCCAGGTTCAAGCGATTCCTCTGCCTCAGCCTCCTGAGTAGCTGGGATTACAGGTACCTGCCACCACGCCCAGCTAATTTTTGTATTTTTAGTAGAGATGGAGTTTCACCACGTTGGCCAGGCTGCTCTTGAACTCCTGACCTCAGGTGATTCACCCGCCTCAGCCTTCCAAAGTATTGAGATTACAGGAGTGAGCCACTGTGTCTGGCCCTATGCCCTATTTTATGTCTCCAACACAGAAAGAAGAGACATGCAGACACATTTTCATGAGGAATTGTGGCTCATTTTCTCAATCTGAGCTATTTTTGCAGCTTTAGTTTTACTTCCTGAGGAATGTAAGAATATTATCCAAGCAAATACAAGCCTTTGGTTAAAATCACTGGATAATATAACACTTGACCAATAATCCTTATTTCCAGTGATTTCCTAATCATAACATTTTATTCACAAACATCCAGACATTTATATTTCCATTCAACTCACCTTCTTGGTGTGGGCTCTTACCAAAGCAGATCTGAGAAAAGGTTTCAAGTATGCAACTGGGAAGACGGTACCAGGAAACACTGGTAGGGAAGTGAAGGAAAGCAGGCAAATAAACAAACCATAGGTGCCATATGCCACTGACTAAAGAAGGTACCACCTCTTCTGGTGAGGTTAACCTCACTGTGGAATTCTGTGGCAGACTCTAGATTTTGCGTGATGATTGTTCCATCCAAGGGACTGGGAAACTTTTTATTTAGGTTTGTTTGTTTAGCAAAATTCTTTTATGTGATTTGTTGATATCTGCGTTTAGAAACATCGATGCCCAATATTTCTTATTGGTCCTATAGAGGCCTGAACTGGCTTCCACAGCTTGGAAATGAAAAAATTTTCAGGCAGAAAGTAGCAATGTTTATGCTAAGTGTATCTTTTCATGTCAGGGCATAGAGGTAGGATATGAGAGTATCCTGACATGGCATAGACAGCATCTGCTATACACCTGTACCCTATCCATAACTGCGTCCTGCTGGCCACGTATGGTCTTTATGAAATGGGAGCTAGCTTTAGTTTTGTGATTGTCAATTTTGTGTGTCAACTTGACTATGCTAAGAGATGCTCAGATACCTGATAAAACATTGGTTTTGGATGTGTTTGTGAGGGTGTTTGCAGAACAGATTGACATTTGAATCAGTGGACTGAGTAAAGATCTATCAACACCCCTGTGGGTGGGCATAGTCCTATTTGTTATTTGTTCAGGGCTCAAATACCAAAAAAGGCACACACACAAAAAGAATACTTTTTCTCTCTTTTTTAGCTGAGATATCCATCTTCTCCTGCCCTCCAACATCAGAGATTCTGACATATGGGCCTTTGGACTTTGGGACTTACACTAGGGCTCCCCTGCCACCTTCTCACTCCCAGTTCTCAGACCTTTGGCCTCCAACTGAACTACACCACTGTCATCTTGGTTCTGAAGCTTACAGAAGACATAGCACAGGAATTCTTGGCCTCCACAATTGCATGAATCAATTCCCATCATAAATCTCCTTTTATATATCTGTTCCCCTACTGATTCTGTTTCTCTGGACAACCTCAACTAATACAAGTTTGTCAAATGTTTGCATGAAATCATCCTAAGAATTACTCTTCCCAGATACCTATATTATAGTTCAGGAATGTTGACCAGATACCTTTCCTTGCCCCATATGGAATAGTTAATGTTTACTGGTGCTTAATCAGTTCCAAACTCTACATACTATTGAATAAATCATTTAATACAACCACATACTGAGTTACCTGATATTAATTCCATTTTTACTGATGATGAAACTGAGTCAAGGTAAGTTACAATATTTGGTTAAGGTAACACAGGTTCTTCTGGTATGGTTCCAATGCAGGCATGTTTCATCCAAAGCCCTGGTTATAATTATTCTTCATTCCTAGATGATCATAGATGATCAAATCTTCTTAATCAATCAGTGTCAGGTCATGTTGATATCTGGCAATGTTGGAGTATGTTTCATTTTGAGAATGGTAAATATTCCTTAGGATCACTTTGGAAACCTTTTTTTGATTGATTGATTGATTGTCATCTTAAAAGTATATAAGTAAGAACACCTCATCACACAACAAAGTCTTGACTGGTGACAGTGAAAACCCCCAGAGTCAACTAATATTCTACCTATGCACTTGCATTTGATGGGCTGACTTTAATCAATGCCAGGAAGCTCCAGTTTTTTATCTTTGAGCAGAGATCCACATGTACATATCAAATTTTCAAGCATTCTCTTAATAATTAGTTATTCCTTTGTCTCACTGTCTTCCTATTTAGTTAACCAGCAGAGGTAGCTAATATAGGCTAATGTGCATTACTTATAATACAGTCTCTTTTCTTAAATGTATTACTAGCAAAGTATTAGCCAAAATTCTGAGTTATTGTTAGTGATAACTTTTAACATTTGGCAGTATAATAGCATATCACTCGGGGTTTAGGCAGGAAACAGAACTCAGCATCCAGGATGGTCTCGATCTCCTGACCTCGTGATCCTCCCGCCTTGGCCTCCCAAAGTGCTGGGATTACAGGCATGAGCCACCGCACCTGGCCAGTAGTATTATTCTTAAACACATAAAATTGGCTTTGCGTATAAAAAGAGTAGAAAAGAAGTTGTTAACAGCATGGGCGAGAGGAAGGTATCACTATTACACATCTGGAAGGATTATCATATTATAGATTGAGAAGAAAACAAGTAGATTAAGCCAGTTTAGTGTCTGTGTTAAAAAAAGAATAGAATATTTTTCCTTTACAGGAGGTGATGACTGGCAAAGGTACAGGAGAAAAGAGTGTACCTATATTTGTTAGCAGAGTATGAACTATTAAAAGGAGAATTAGGAGTCTATAATTAGTGTGTAGGTTTTATATCCTGAGCTTTACTATTTTGAACATAGTTTGTGCTTTCAACCAGTTGATGAACTGAAAGTGGGAAAGAGCATAATCAATACAATAAACTCTAAAAATTTTGTAATTCCAAGATTATATAGTCCCAACATTTAATGGAGGTCCAATTAAAGCATAAATCCTTCAATTTGTGAAGCGGGGCAATAACAGGCTGCTTAGATAATTCAAACATTATGTACACAGCATCAATAGAAACAGACTAGAAATTTACCAAAAAATAAGCAGGAAGCTTGCAAGCTGTTCAGAAAAAAACTGGAGTTTAAAGATACATCCCCATAATGATCCATAGAAAACAGATGTATTCATTTGTTGCGCCAATTATCTGTTACAGGTCCGCTAATGTGATTTCAAAAACAAGGAAGCACCATGTGACACAATTTGCTTTGAACTTCTATTTCTGAGGACTCTTATTTCCTGGAATTCAAAGCCAAGGAAAGAGGGCTGCAGTTAATCTTCCTTTTAGTTATTATTATCATGATTATCAGAATTACTATTATCATGAATTTTTTGAGTCTCTTTGTACTTCTGTTTCAGTATTATTACTAATGATTACCTATGCAGTCATTATGGGAACTCTCCTAGTAAGCCCCTAGAATGTTTGTATCCAAGATTCAGGTAGCTTTTAGGTGATGTCTTCTCACACTTGTTTTGACATAAAACAAAATTTCCTGCTTTCCAAATGCTGTACATTGTCTTATAAACCTGAGACATTTCTCTTGTTTGTAAAGAAAGAGTTGTAACTGGCCAAAATATAACTTTTGTACTCTTTCATTCTAAATTGCTAAAATGTATTCTTTCTGGGACGAATGTGCTATTTAAAAATTTTGTTTCTCAGTTTCATATAATTAGTCTCCCCCTCTCCAGAAAGCTGTTGGACACCCTGTTGGAAGTAAGATCAGGAGTCTATGAGATGAAAATTTTATAACTCAAATCCCTGATCTTCATTTTAGTTCTAAATGTTGGCTAATTCTTGCCAGGGCTCAAGAGACCCTATATAACTACAAACTATCTAGGAAGCTAGAGGCCAAGAATTAGGTAAATATTGAAAGTACTTATTAATTTTTGCAGGGATAATTCAATGAATTTTTTATGATGTGAGAAAAAAATTAAAATTAGACTGTAATTTTGAAAGCAATCACGTTTGTGCAGAGTACCTTGCTCTATTCTAGGAAATTTAAAATATAGAAGGCATGATTTCTATAAAATGAGAGTATGTATATACATTTTTGTTACTAGTTGTATATGGAAACAGGATGCTTGTGATGTTTCCTGAATATGAGAGTCTTCGTGGCTGTAGAATGAAGTTTACAGCATGAGCTATCTATGGTCACACTTTTATCATTTCTCTCCAACAACATGCTTATTTCTTTTCAAAAGTCAGGTACCATTTTACAATAAAAAAAGTCATTTGGCCAGATGCAGTGGCATATGCCTGTAATCCTAGCACTTTGGGAGGCCCAGGTGGGCGGATCACCTGATGTCAGGAGTTCAAGGCCAGCCTGGCCAACATGGCAAAACCCCAGTCTCTACTAAAAATACAAAAATTACCTGGGCATGGTGGTGCATGCCTGTAATGTCAGCTACTCGGGAGGCTGAGGCAGGAGAATTGCTTGAACCTGGGAGATGGAGGTTGCAGTGAGCCTAGATCACACCACTGCACTCCAGCCTGGGCAACAAGAGTGAGACTCTGGCTCAAAAAAAAAAAAAATTCATTTAATGGAGATCATGTTTGACAACATTATCTAGAATCTGGAATATTAACCATAATACTAAAAAAAATTAGCATTATCAAAATTATAATAAAAACATATTAAGTATTCAATGGGGAACAAGGATCAACATATAACTGAAACTTAACACTTTCTAACTTCTTTCTTTGTAGAGCCTTCTTAACACTTTTAATCACAGTTTTTCTTTTCTTTTCTTTTTTTTATTATACTTTAAGTTCTAGGGTACATGTGCATAACGTGCAGGTTTGTTAAATATGTATACTTGTGCCATGTTGGTGTGCTGCACCCATCAACTCGTCCTTTACATCAGGTATAACTCCCAATGCCATCCCTCCCTTCTCCCCGCTCCCCATAATAGGCCCCGGTGTGTGATGTTCCCCTTCCCAAGTCCAAGTGATCTCATTGTTCAGTTCCCATCTATGAGTGAGAACATGCGGTGTTTGGTTTTCTATTCTTGGGATAGTTTGCTGAGAATGATGGTTTCCAGCTGCATCCATGTCCCTACACAGGACAGGAACTCATCCTTTTTTATGGCTGCATAGTTTTTCAATGTGTAAATGTTCTTTGCAGTGTTCATTGATATTTAATATTTCAATTCTCTTTTCTGGCAGGACTACAAAATGCTTATGAATTTCCTTGAGGTTATTAATGCTGCCACTTTAGAAAAACATCACATTTGTCCACTACGTACAAACAGTGTAAATTAGAAAACAGTGGTTTATATGCAGATACTAAAATTATAAGAGTAGTACCCACCAAATTAACAATTTCATGTGGTTGTGCAAAATACTCATAAGTCTTGCCTTTTTCTGTCTCTTTTCCTTTTCATTCATTAAAAAATATTTCTCTTATGTTTGAAAATTCTTCTTAAGAAGTATAAATTAGCTGGGTGTGGAGGTGCACAGCTGCAATCTCAGCCTCACAGGAGGCTGAGGCAGGAAAATCGTTTGAACCTGGGAGGTGGAGGTTGCAGTCAGGGTGAGACTTCATCTCAAAAGAAAAAAAGAAGAAAAAGTATAATTTTCCTGAAATTTCTTTCTTGACCTCCTCTAAAGTTCTTATGTTTATCTAGGGGTGTGTGAGTCTGTTTTATTCTTCACATACTCCTTCATTTTTTTTTTGAGACAGAGTTTACTGTTGTTGCTCAAGCTGGAGTGCAATGGCATGATCTTGGCTCACCACAACCTTTGTCTACTGAGTTCAAGCGATTCTCCTGCCTCAGCCTCACAAGTAGCTGGGATTACCAGCCTTCACCACCATGCCTGAGTAATTTTGTATTTTTAGTAGAGATGGAGTTTCTCCATGTTGGTCAGGCTGGTCTCGAATTCCCAACCTCAGATGATCCACCTGCCTCGACCTCCCAAAGTGTTGGGATTACAGGCATGAGCTGCCACGATATTTTTAATTGCCTTCTTGGTCAGGTGCACATAAGGAGGAGGGGGACTTAAACTTCACCACAGAATTTCCTTTCACCAAATCTTGCTGAAATGAATAAAAACTAATAAAAGTAAATAAGTGACAGAAACAAGACAAATAAAAAGTTCTACCAACAAAGTAAAATAAGAGAGAGATAACCTAATGAAATCATGTTCAAAACTCCAACCCACGGAATAAAACAAGATTCATTTCATTGGATCTTGTAGGAAAAGCAAAAAGAAATGACAATTTAACAAACTGCTTTATTTCTCTAGAAACCATCCTCGTTTCTAGAGTAAATTATAAAGTCCTGAGGAGTTTCCATTAACATCTCCAAATGTATAGAGGAAAAAAACAATCTTTTCCCTAGTCTGATTTAGGAATAGTGGAAAGTACTGACAGCTAGAAACATAGTAAAGCATGGTAAATTGAACAGGGCTGATTCTCTTTAATAAATTAAAGACTATAGGCCTACATATTGGATTGGGGAAATGATCCAAAGCCTAATGGTATCCTCCTATGTGAATAGAATATATCACTAAATTAATTGAAATAAACACTGCCAACGGGAATTTAGCAAAAGTCAATGTGTTCTAATAAAGACTGCATATGGCCTGAAGTTAAGCTATTGAAACTCAAGGATAATGATAGATTTTTTTTTTCCGACAAGTAGACCAATAAATATCAACTAAAAGTAGGAAAAATTAGGGTGATCTTCAACTTCTCCAAAGAAACAGTCAGTTCACAAGACAATGAAGCACAGTCTTCAAAGGACTGCAGGAAAGAAAGTGCGACCCAGAAACAGGATCCAGTCACAGTGTTATTCCAGTACGAGCATGAAAGAACTTAATGAGGTATGAACCACACATTTAAAGAAAAAAAAGAAAAATTTCCTGATAAGGCTTATACAATTAGAGATTAATGAAAATCATGAGTTCAGGATTGAAAGTTATCCCTACCTGGTGAGCGCAGAAACCATTCATATGTAGAAATAATAGTGATAAAACAGCATGACACTACCTGTTGTTACTAGGTACCTGATAGTTTTCTAAGGACTTTCTTCAATTTTCTCAGAATTTTAGAATGCAGATACTATTATTATCTCCATTTTATAGACAAGTAAAATGGAAGTGTAAGTGGTCAAGGCCACTTTAAAGGCACAGAAAGAGGCAGAGCAATTAGTTTGAATCCAGGAAGAGACTCAAGGATGGCCAGCCTCCCTCCCACTTCCACTAACTGCCCTGGGAGCCCCCAGCCCTGCAACCACAGGCATTCCCGCTACAGAGCACACAAGGGCCATCACCCAACCCGGCTCAGGGTTATTAGGGAAGCCATGTTGCCTTTTGATATATGTTGCATTTTTAGTTGAATTACTGTAGATCACTTAATGTGAAGGAATTCCTAGTATATTCACAGTTATATTTTTCAATTTGCCGTTGTTCTCTTTGTCATAGCTGTTATTCCCTTTTCTCTCCTGCAATCTCTTGGATTCATACTGTGATTATTGTATTTATTCAATTTTCTCTGCACTTGGCTTGTCAATGATACATCCTCCTACTAGTATTTTAGTGGTGACCTTCCAGATTAAAACGTGCATCCTGGGCATTGTTGTTATTATATTATTAGAGTGTATCATAAATCGGTACTTTTATATTCTCCAGACAAGTCTAGGGACATAGAGCACTTTAAGCACATTGATCTCCCTCTGTGTTCAGGACTGAATTCTGACAGATACAGATATAATAACTGCACAGAAAGGTCACAAATCATAAGTATGCAACTTGACACAAAATGAAAATATCTGTATAAATAGCACCCGCATCAAGAAACAGGACATGGCTAGGATAGCAAAAATTCTTATGTCATCTACCAGTCCTTACCACCTCCAAGAAAAACCACCATGTGACTTCTAACATTTTACAAAAAGGTTTTGTCTACTTTCAAACCTTAAAAATGAAATCATGATTAATATATACTCTTTTGCCTTACTTTCACTCCAGACTCCTACATATACCTTTGCTTCTATCCATGGTATTTTTTCATTTTAATTGCTGTATAATATTGCACTGTACAAATTTACTGCAATGTTACAGTTACTAATCCTGTGCTATCAAGCATTGTAAAAGACATACTGACTTAAAATAATTATATATGGAATTTATATGTATGTATATGTGTTATATATAAAATGTTTATATGTTAATTTATATAATTATATGTGTATATTATATATTCCATGCCAGAAGACAAAACCCACAGCCCTAACTCTCCTCTGCCTTACTCTCCATCTAAGTCTTCTGTAGAACGATGCTCTCAAGATTCTTAGAAGCCCGATTATTTCATAAAGAGGATCTGAAAGGCAATCCCTGAAGATATTTTTAGGTCTTTTTTCTGTCTGAAAGATTTTATGAATCACTTCATTAAATATTTCTGGGTTCTTAATAAAGGATGTTATGGTGCTGAGATTTGTTCCTTGATAATTTGAGAATATTTTGCCATGAGGGGTAGGCTGGAAATGAGAAGCAATTTTATTTTACAACCCAGTATGTCCTGGCTTTTTACAAGTTAAACACTTCTTTATGCCTTGTCTCTCCTCTCACATTTTATCTTAGACAATGAGAAGGTGCCATATGGCACTTTAAATATTCTACCTGAAAATCTCCTTAGCCGGGTCATCAAGTTCAATGGGCACTTTTCCTGGTTTTCTCATTACTGCAGACGACAGCGTTGTCAACAATTCGCCCTCTGCAAAACATGGGCCTCCCCCTTCCAATACCAGTTCCCCTCCTTTGACTCTTCACTAGCAGCCTCCTGGGGCCTCTACATACCTCACTACCGATTTTCTCAGGACAGACTTTAGGCTGTCACCCACTTTCTGGTTCTAACACCAGTGTCACAGATTCAAGACTCATTTCTGGTATCCAATTCTGTTCCACTTATTACTGATACATAAAAAGTACCTCAAAATATAGTGTGACTTTATGCCAATCCTTAATTTTAGTGACAAACTTGTAATTTGGGTAGGACTATGCTGGG
Source organism: Rhinopithecus bieti (assembly GCF_001698545.2). Taxonomy (NCBI): domain Eukaryota; kingdom Metazoa; phylum Chordata; class Mammalia; order Primates; family Cercopithecidae; genus Rhinopithecus; species Rhinopithecus bieti. The sequence goes on along the minus strand of NW_016806973.1, from coordinate 2,135,287 downwards.
TCAACTTATCCCTGCTCTACCCGCTGTTCACTGGAGTCAGATTGATTCAGGGCTTAGGGATTAATTTTCAAGGTGGCTTGTTCGTGTTGGGGGCGTGATGGCACAAGCAGGCAGCTGTAGGCTCATGCAGGGTTCAGTTTCTCTCCAGGCTGGTTACTCAGTGGGATGCTTGGGCTTTATGATAGCATGGTGCCTGGGTTCTAAGGGTGAACATCTCAGGAGAATCAAGTAGCAACTGTCTGGTCATTTTATGACTTGGCTTCAGAAGTCACATAATGTCACTTTAGAAATAATTACCAGTTCACCCAAATTCAAGGGGAGAGGGATAATATACATCCCACATCTAGAGAATAAAATTCTCAAAATTTTATTTTAAAAACAGTATGTTGGATGGGAGATTATTATAATCTGTCTCACACCATTGAACTGTTTCCCTGTTAAATAATGTGTCTTTGTTTTTCTATTTGAGGATAAACAGTGCTGCAAGTATTATTTTAGTGCATTTTTTTTTAGAACATATGTTTACATTTGTGTAATCATCTAGAAGCATAACTATCAGATGTTAGGATTTGTATATGATTAGCTTTAGAAGATGATGCCAAACAGGTTTCACAACTGGATTACAGGCATACCTCATTTGATTGTGCTTCTCAGATATTGTGTTTTTATTTATTTAATTAATTAATTATTATTATTTTATTTTTGATATGGTGTCTCTCTCTGTTGCCCCGGCTGAAATGCAGTGGCATGAACTTGGCTCACTGTCACCTCCTAGGTTCAAGCGGTTCTCCTGTCTCAGCCTCCCGAGTAGCTGGGATTACACGTGTGCACCACCACACCCGGCTAATTTTTTCTATTGTTAGTAGAGACAGGGTTTCTCCATGTTGGCCAGGTTGGTTTCGAACTCCTGACCTCAGGTGATCTGCCCACCTTGGCCTCCCAAAGTGCTGGGATTACAGGCGTGAGCTACTGCACCCGGCCAGATACTGTTTTTTTTTTTGTTTTTTTATTTTTTATTTTTTATTTTTTTTAAACAAATGGAAGTTTTGTGGCAACCTTGTATCTAACAAGTCTATTCGTGCCATTTTTTTTTTTAAACAACAAGCACTCACTTCATCTCTTTGTGTCACATTTTGGTAATTTTTGCCATATTTAAAACTTTTAAATTATTATATCTGTTATGATCTGTGATTAGTGATCTTTGATGTTAATATTGCCATTATTTTTGGGTGCCACAGATTGTGCCCATATAAGATGACAAACTTGATAGATGTATGTGTTGTGACTGCTCGATCAATTGGCTTTTCTCCAATCTCCTTCTTTCTTTTGGGGCCTTCCCTGAGGCACAATGATACTGAAATTAGGCCAGTGAATAACCTTATAATGACCTCTAGTGTTCAAGTGAAAGGAAGAGTTGCACAACTCTGACTTTAAATCAAAAGCTAGAAATGATTAAGGTTAGTGATTATGGCATGTTGCATATTGAGATAGCCTGGAAGCTAAGACTCTTGGACCAAATAGCCAAATTGTGAATACAAAGGAAAAGTTCCTGAAGGAAATTAAAAGTGATAATCCAATGTACATATGAACAATAAGCCTTGTTGCTGATATGCAGAAAGTTTGAGTGGTCTGGATAGGTCGAACCAACCGTAGCATTCTCTTAAAGCCAATGCCTAATCCAGAGCAAGGTCCTAACTCTCTTAAATTCTGTGAAGCCAATCTTAGATTGGTGAGGAAGCTGCAGAAGAAATTTTGAAGCAAGCAGACGTTGGTTCATAAGGTTTAAAAAAAGAAACTATCTCCATAACATAAAAGTTCAAGGTGAAATGGCAAGGTCTGATGGAGAAGCAGCAGTGAATTATCCAGAATATCTAGCTAAGAAAATTGATGAAGGTGGCTGCACAAACAACAGATTTTGAATGTAAATGAAACAGTCTTCTGCTGGAAGAAGATGCCATTTGAGGCTTTGCTAGTTAGAGAGGGGAAGTCAAGGCCTGGATTCAAAGTTTCAAAGGACAGACTGACTCTCTTGTTTGGGGTTATGCAACTGGTGACTTTAACTTGAAGGCAATGCTCATTTACTGTTCCCCAAATCCTAGGACCCCTGAGAATTACATTAAATATACTCTGCTTATGCTCTAGAAATGGAAGAACAAAGTCTGAATGACAGCACATCTATTTGAAGTATGGTTTACTGAATAATTTAAGCCCACTGTTGAGACTTACTGCTAGGAAAAAAAAAAAAAAGATTGCTTTCAAAAGATTATTGCTCATTGACAATGCACCTGGTCACCCAAGCGCTCCGATGAACAGGTACAAGGATATAAATGTTTTAATGCTTGCTAACACATCATTCATTCTGCAGCCCATGGACGAAGGAGTAATTTAGATTTTGAAGTCTTATTATTTAAGAAATACATTCTGTAAGGCAGTTGCTCCCATGGATAGTGATTCCTTTGATAGATCTGGGCAAAGTAAATTGAAAACCTTCTGAAAAGAATTCACCACTTTAGATCTCATCAAGAACATTCATGATTTATGGAAGGAGGTCAAAATATCAAGATTAATAGGAATTTTTAAGAAATTGATTCCAACTGTTATGGTTGACTTTAAGGGGTTCAAGACTTCAGTGGTGGAAGTTTTTGCAGATGCAGTGGAAATAGTAAGAAAACTAGAACTAGAAGGGGAGCCTGAGGATGTGACTGAATTGCTGCAATTTCATGATAAAATTTGGATGGATAAGGATTGCTTCTTATAGATGAACAAAGAAAGTTGTTCATGAGATCGAATCTCCTGGTGAAGATGCTGTGAGCATTGTTGAAATAACAAGGATTTAGAATATTACATAATATTAGTTGATAAAGGCAGTGGCAGAATTTGAAAGGATTGACTCCAATTTGAAAGAAATTCTACTGTGGGTAAAATGCTATCAAACAGGACTGTAAGCTGTAGAAAAATATTTCATAAAGGCAATAGTTAATCAATGTGGCAAACTTTATTGTCGTCTTTAAGAAATTGTGACAGCCATCCCATCCTTCTTCCAACAGCACTCTAATTAGTCAGCAGCCATCAACATCTAGGCATGATCCTCCACCAGTAAAAGATTATGACTAGGTGAAGATTCAGATGACCATTAGCATTTTTTTAGCAATAAAATAGTTTAAAATTAGGGTCTGTCCATGTTTCTTTAAAGACATAATTCTATTGCACATTTTTAGACTACAGCATAGCATAATATAATTTTTGTATCCATTGGGAAATCTAAAACATTTATGTGACTTGGTTTATTATCATATTGGTCTTATTGAAGTAGTCTGTAAGTGAACCCACATATCTCTGATGTATGCCTGTTTATGATTTTACAATCCCACTAACAGTTTATTTCCACTCCTCAAAAGTACTTGTATTTTTGTGGGCTAATAATAGCTGACAATTGTTTGCTCCTTGTCCTTGAGAAGGAAAGTCTGCTTCTCTTCCCTTTCAATCATCTCTTGGCCCAGCAGACTGCAACAGAATAGAAGCTGTAGGACTTTCAAGGCTAATTAGAAATTATGAAAAACCCAAACCTTGTGGTTTCTGTTTGTGCATCTTGAGATCCCCTTAATGAGAGCTACACACCCCGATGGAAGTGGTCTGACCACCCTGAGATCATGTACTGAAGGTCTTGTTGACAGTATGGTCCCAGCCTTCTAGGACATTTTCTAGATGCCTGTCATATGAGTGAAGTTGTCTTGAGTATTGCCCACCAGCCCACCTGCTAGACTAGTCTTGAATACTGTTAATGATTTCCATCAAGGCTGTGACAGAAGAATCACCAGTGTAAGGCTGCTGGATTCTTGACACATGACATCATGAGATAGAAATAAGGAAATAGAAATGTAATGAGAAAGATATAATGAGATATAAAATTGAAATGTTTTAATCTATTAAGTTTTGGGGTAGTTCATTCTGCTGCAATAGATAACTGGAAGGGTATTGTTGTTTTAGCCATTAAGATGGCGGTTTTGCTTTAGCCATTATGATGTACATGCAGTAATATAGCATTGTACTTTTAGTTTGCATTTCACTGACTATTACAGTGCTGAGCAAGTTTCCATATTTCAATAATCTTTAGTGACGTGCCTGTGCAGTTTTTTTTTTCTTTTGCCATTTCACATTGAGATTATTTTTCTTTGTGGTTTCCGGATTGTTTACATTACGTTGACCTATATAGAATTGGGATTTTAAAAAATTTCTCCTTTAATTCTGTTTCCTATTGCTTTATTCATCTTGAAGCTTGATTAATGGTCCTATACAGATTTAGGATTATGATACTTTCCAGATATGTTGGCCCTTTGCGGCAGTTATCTTTTAACACAGTATTTTATAATAACTACACAAATCTGATAGCCAAAACAATAAGGAGGTATATATTTCTTACAAGTCAGTAGAATGACTGGGCAAAGTTTTTGGTTAAAGATAGATTCACAGATGCAACTGCAATTCGCTGGGGGCACTTAGGCAATTCTGCCAAGCTTGGCTTAGCGCTCCCATAAGTTTCATAAAACTGTGCTCCCCTCCATGTGGTTCTCATGTTCACAAGTCTCTCCTATCACGTTGTCTGCTACCCTTCTTGAAATATTCTAAGTGTGGCCCCTCGACCCAACACACACACACACACACACACACACACACACACACACACACACACCAGGGAGAAATTAGAAGCACATGATACTCTTTCAAGCCTTTGCTTTCAATAAATCTGCTAATTTTCTTTTAGCCAAAGCAAGTTTGTCAGTCTGTACCCAAACAGATGACACCGTTATTTAAATAGAAGAAGTTTAATATAAATAATTATGAAACTATATTAGCTTCATAAAGATGAAGCTATCTTTACATAACTATCTTTAAGATAGTTAATACGTGCTCTAGGGTTGTAAGAAAATCAATAAACGAGGGGAAAACTAATAAAGACGGTGGTGTTCTTCCAAGGCTAGAGATCCAATCTTATTAAAGAAGCTGTGACTTTAGCTTACTTGAGGACAGTAACACACACTGATGGCATCTGCCAGAGTTAGTTCAGTCACCTGGTAATCAGGCTATAACTTTCATGCACGTGAAGGTGAGCTGAGACTTGGGGGTAGGTATGCAATGAGAGTTGGAATGTCACTATCATTGGCAACACACAAAAAGAACACAAAGTTCATGTAGAGGAGGCCATGAAGAGTACCCAGGGCAACAGAGAGCTGAGGCTTGCGAGTGGGTTCATACAATCATGTCACTGATGTATGCATGAAGCCTGAAGCACGTGATTTCCATGCCAGGAGGGCCCCTGGAACCAACCTTCCAGGATGCAGGTAAACCTAGGCTGGCGGGATATTGCACAGGGTGCTTCTGTGGGTATGAGGCTGGGAGCATGTAGTGTTTACAGCAGGCCAGGCCAGAGCCATAGGACCACTAAGCGACTACCACTTTGGGCATGGGCTGGGGCAGAGACCCAGCAGATGTCCCCACATTTATGGCCACAGATAGATCATAAAGCAGGAGCAAGAAAATATATATATATATA
>NW_016806973.1:2116517-2129409 GCF_001698545.2 Rhinopithecus bieti | reverse complement strand
AAAATATATATATATATATATATATATATATATATATAATCATGTATTTTATATATATAAACTCAAACTTAGAAGAGCAAGCTTTTTCTTCCTACATTGTCTTTCTAGTGACCTCTCCTAACGAAACATCATGCTCACTGAAAAGGAGATATAAATAAAATGATATTCCAGAGTAGGTGCTGAGGGTGAATTTGGAGCTAAGGGATTGTAAATTGATGACTAACACAGGCAGTCATGTCGCAAATCTTATATTCAGCACATGGGAAAATTGACGCCATCTCTTTAGTGAGAAAACTGCAAAAACATAAGACAAAGGGCATATATAAACATAGAGCTTAAGTTTTTTGGTGATTAATCAAAAATGTAATCAACCACAAATCAGTCCCTGGCCATAATGACTCAGAAAACTTCCGTGTAGAAAACATGCTCATTTCTTTCCTTGATCCCTCCTCACATTTCATTCAGTTACATCAAATTCATAATTGAGGATCTTCTGATCAACCTCAAATCCTTGTATGTGGTTCCTTTTGTGTAGCTCCTTATATTCTGCAGAATTTTTGATGAGAGAGATGTTATCTGGACCCCCCACCACCTGTAACTTCAATGGTGCAAAAGAAAAAGATAACGAGCTGATGCAGTTATTGTAGAAAATTCTAATTTTCTACTCAAGAATGAGAACAATAGCTGGCTAGTTGTCCCTGTTTCAATGGTATTCTGAAATCTAGCTTGGAAAATGTTGGCAGATACTCCAAATTTTGGAATATTTTATTTAGGACTGAATTATACTGAGAGTAGACCTACATTTTTCTCCACATCTCTTGGTCCTTATTTTTTAGACATTCATTTTATTTTTATTCTTCTCCTTAACTACTTCTGAAAGGGCATTGGAAAATTTGTGACTTAACCAACTTTTACATTCTCCTTTCTCCCTGTAGAAAGGTATGGCAGAGAGCTTTTGTTTTTGCACTTAAAGCAACATGAGTTCATTTAAATCCAGGTTGGAGGCATTTTTGACAATTAAACTCCCTTAGAAATTTTGTGAGTTTCCCATAAAAGTGACTTCATTGAACACCATTTATGAAAATCCACTCCTACATTTCCCTTACAAATATGCTACTCTTCCTAGATACATGAGCACTTTGGCCATAATAAGCTGCTATATCACAGTGTTCTTTAGATTTTTGAAACTGAGATAGTATCCTATACACTACATATCTGAGATGGTATCTACCTTAAATTTCACAAGTCTTTTACTGCCATACCCTTTATTTTATACATAATTCCATTTTCTTTTGAGAATCTTTTGCTCTCCAGAATGTTTGAAGATTACACTTTCATATCTAACATATTAAGTTCTCTTTGCTCTATAATTTCTGTAAATTCTTCTCTGGATGTTCTAGGACAGCTTATCATATGTAGCTATTAATGGCCAACTGACCCATTCAACATTCCATTAGAAATATGTTTTGTTTTGGTCCTAACCAACTGTTCACTAGGTATATTTTTCTATATTCTAATGTAATGCACATGATTGTTCTATGGTCATTTCATCACTACTCAACACAGGTTGTTATGTTTCTGGTCTTCTATAATAATTTTCTTGCCATTTTCTAGCCTTTCCTATCAATTTCCTTGCTAGTTTTTTTTCAGCTCTGTCCACTGTCAAGTACTAAAGCCAGTACATATTATACATTTTATTATGATATCACTCCTCTTTTGATACCAGTTTCTGTATCAGTTCTCTATTTTATATAACAATGTTCCTAAACGCAATGGCTTAACAAGCGACATATTATTCTTTATCTGTCTGCAAGAGAGCTGAGTGGTGATTGTATTCATTTGTCAGTTCACTACCACAATCCTAGTCAGAAACATGTAGGCTAATTTATTGATCTTGGCTGTTCTCTCACTCCCACGCTCTGGACTTCTTCTTTGGAAGCTGTCTGACTATTGGCTGGACTATTCCAGTTGTAGTTTGGACAACTTATCTCTTCCCATGTGTTTCTTTTAGCCACATGTTTCTAAATTCTTTCCAGAAGGATAGTTTGGGCACATTCTTATGACTATCACAGACAAGCAAAAGAGAAAGCCAAAACCCACAAACACTTCATCAAGGTTTTATTTATATTAAAGCTGCTAACTTTGGCTAAGACAATTAATCGCAGTAAGCCAAAATTTAAGGGCTGGGAAAATATACTCAAACAAATTAGTTAAATGAATTTCACAGTCACTGCAAAGGACATGGATACTGGTGGAAATGCACAGTTGAGGTTACCAATACAATCATTCAATTATACACCTTTGTCATTATAAAATATACATCTCTTTCTCTCTTAAGGCTATTTGTTTTACCTTAAAATTGAATTTTCATGATATTAATGTAGACAAACTTTTTTGTTATTTTATGTTATTTTTCATTCCATTTCAACATTTCTGAGTACAACTATTTGTAATTTTTAAGACAAATTGCTTTTTTTAAGGCCAATAATCTTAGTGTTTTATGTAGCATATTTAGTCCATTTATATTTATTGATATTGCTGATATCTCACTTTTTCTCTTTATTTTCTCTTTGATCTACCTCTTCTAGTGTTCTTTTATTCCATTTTGATTTAGTTAATTTTGTCTTATTAATTTTTTACTATGCTTCTACCTTTTACTATAGAGATTAAAGCATGTATTTTGATGTATTATGGAGTTTAAAACAAATGAATATTTTCACCCTTCTCACAATACTGTTAGCATCTTTAAAACCGTTAAGCTCTATCAACTCCCCACCCACCTCTTGCATTTCATGAACATGTATATCAATGTACATATTTTGGCCATCATAGGAAACTGTAATAATTGTTTATTAAAATGAATAGTAATTCATATATAGTTACTCTTTTCAGTGCTTTTATTTCTTTTAAATTTTACATTTCTTTGTGGAATCATTTTCTTTCTAATTGAAACACATATTTTAGTTTTATCCTTTTAATATATTCCTGCTGGCAACAAATACTGTCAAACTTTTCCAAAATATTTTATTTTCTTTTATTTATTCCTTGAATCTTTGTTTTCTTGGAACACTTTTGTTTCCCCTTCATTTTGGAAAAGAATTAAAAGTACAGTGAGTTCTCATTTATTCTGAGGGGACCTATTTTCTTCCTATAGGACACCTACCTAGTCAACTACCTTTTTAATTTCAGTGATAATTTGCTCATTTGAGGTATTATGTGGCACCCAATAATTAAGTAGTGAAAATAAAATAGCAACAAAATCAGGTAAAAAATGTTTAAAAATTGAAGTGTTTTCCTAAACTTGTAGACAAAGGTATCATCTTTACAAACTTTTTGAGTCATTTTTTTCTTTCAGTTTACTGACAGTTAGATACCATAGTTCCCTCCATTGTAAGTATCGTATCATTATACATATTTATTGATTGAAGGGGTATTTCTGATGCTGTATGGTAATAAATTACATCTGTTTTTGTGATCATGTCCACTTGATATGTTCATAAAAGTTACAGACACTCTTGCCATAAATACATTTAAATATCAAATTTTATACATACACAGAAAATTGTGTATACAATTGCAGTGAGTTCACACATCTAACTAAATTATACTTAATAAAAGTAGAGCTTGGGCCAGGCACAGTGGCTCACGCCTATAATCCCAGCACTTTGGGAAGGCCGGGGCGGGCAGATCACCTGAGGTCAGGAGTTCGAGAACAGCCTCAACATGGAGAAACCCTGTCTCTACTAAAAATACAAAATTAGCCAGGTGTGGTGGTGCATGCCTGTAATTCCAGCTACTCAGGAGGTTGAGGCAGGAGAATTGCATGAACCTGGGAGGCGGAGGTTGCAGTGAGCCGATATCACGTCCATTGTACTCCAGCCTGAGCAATAAGAGTGAAACTCCATCTCAAAAAATAAAAGAGAAGAAAAAGTAGAGCTTAGACAATGATTAAACTTTAATTACCAATTATTCAACTACTCATTGTTCTGTAGCACACTTACTCAATTAAATAAGCTAAAAAAGAGCATAATAATTTAATAGATACTTCTAATTTTTTTCTTTTAGGACTAATTGCTACATATTTTCTCTATATAATTACAGAAGTAATTATTGTTTTGTTACTTTATGTATTTTCAACATTTATGGAAAATATTAATGAATATTGACATGATAGAAAAGTTACCTTTTATTGCATTATTTTTAAAATTAAATTATTTTATCTATTTTGGGGCATAAAATTTATAGATGACTAAAAATGTTGCATGTTTAAAAAGAGACAGGTTATTGAGTAAGTGGAAAGCCAAAACACAAATCCGTTAGACATATAGTGAATAAACATCTCATAGTTTATACATCAACAGAAATTACAATTGTGCTGCTTTTCTGTTAGATGGGGACAGATTTCTATGGCATATTTGCTACCTTTTCACCTAATATTTTCTTTGATCAATATTCATCATTTAATAGAATACTTTACCTGAATCTTCACTTTATTATACTGTTCTTTAACCAAGTTATTAGCACTTTGGAAGAAGAGTGTTGTTAATTTTGCTTTCTGAATCTCCTACAATTAGAGAACATAGCAGAACTCTTTTTACAGGTTAATCAACCAAAATGTTATCTAGGTAAGATCAGGTATGAAATGAGGACTATACATTCATGAATTCAAATCCAATGAATATCCCATCATATTTCTACCATGATTCTTAGCAATAATAACATAAGGACTTCATTAAAACACATAAAAAGACAAATGAAAAAACAAACCAAAAAACCCCAACACCATCAAAAGGAGGTTGGTTAATTTTGATAGGTTCAAATAGCCTTTGCGCACAACATTTCCCATATAAAAAAGTCCAAAGTCTTTAAGACTTGCAAAGTCCTTGATTGCTTCTCTGGTTTCATTGTCATTAATGCCTCCCCTTCCACCATCTGCACTAACATTTTACTCTGTAGTTATAAGTTGTTTTTAGGTTTCGAAAGTTTAATGTTTGTTCTCTCTTTCTATTGGTTTTCCCAATATTACTCTTCTCTTACCCATAAAGTAGCAATAAACTCACTGTATTTTGTGTTTTTCATTTTCTTCATAACTCCTACAAACTACATACTGAGTGAAGGAGAAACCATGTCGCTTTTGCTTGTCATTGTAGCTCCAATGTTCAGAACAGTAATGGGTACATGTTTGTTGAATAAATAGCATAAACATACTGCTAGTGAGTCTGATAGTTCCAATCTAGAGCATTAATATAGCTATGTAAATTATTCATAATTTCAGTGCCTTTATATTAGAAACTACAACAATTCTGCTAGAGAGAAAAAATATTACTTGTACTAAAACACATTTTCATAGAAATTCTCTAGGATTCTCTCTCAGAAAAAACATCTACTGAACATTGGATGCTATTTTCCATTAATGCTATTTTAGGAATGATAGACTAAAACATTTCTAGAGTAAGAGAACATATTATTATATGTAGTAGCCTCTACATTATTTAAATGTTTGATACAACCGATAGAACTATTTGAATATCATGTTTAAGAGGGTTTAAATGTCTATTAATATAATGTTCTAATGCTAAAGGCTAAGAAGATCTGGTTGTTAAACCAACTGAGAGCAGTATTATCTTGAAATATGTATCAGTTTTATAGGAACATAAGGTTAGACTGTAGCTATGATAATGTTATCTCCAGTGATCCACTGAGGGCAGTGTAAGGGTTTTATGATGATATCTTCATTCTCTGTCAATCACTCCATTTTAAACCTAGATCTTGGGATATTTGTTAACAAGATTTCTTTACAAATGGAATCACACTTTAAGATTCTGTTGTGACAAATATCTTAATATAAATATTTGTAGAACAGTAGTCTTGTAATCTAATGTGGTTTGGTACCCGAAGTCTTCTAAATAACTTAATTTTCTCTGTAACCATAGTATTAATATAACAACTCTGTACTACAGTAATAGCCTTTTTAAAATATTCAAAATATTTCATGCCTGTAGAGGCAACAAATAAAATATATTCAAATTAATATCCTGTTGTGATCATTGTAATGAACAAACAAATTTTGCTTCATGACTCAGGTTCATCATTTTGCTTAGTGATTTTACTTTTCTCTGGAGTATGGGTAAGTGCTGTGAACTCAGCATAATCTCAGGTTTATTCATTCCTAAATAAATTCTACCTACCGCCATGATTTAATTAATAAGCCACCACTGTTATTGTGTGTGTGGGTGTGGGTGTGGGTGTGGGTGTGGGTGTGGGTGTATGTCTGGGGGAATTGCCTTTTCTAAAGACAGTGTAATGAGCATTCTTTCACTCTAACAGAACTGGGGTCTTCATATATAAATACAACATCAGTGGTATTCTGAAGAAAGACTAGAGCAGTATAGTCAAACTACAATGCAGAATACATTGCAGTGTCCAAAGAATAAGGCAGGTGGGGCATCTTTATGAAACTATTACCAATCAGAAGATGAGCATAGTGGAGTCTGTGTCAGAGAGGTAGTCCTGAAACAGGGCTTCGAATGTTGTGGTTAAGAAAATAATATGTACCTCAACATTTCAAAATCAGGTTTACATAAGCTACTAAATATTCACCAGGGACAGTTTATCCTTAAGCCATAAAGCTATGCCAAGTATAGTTCATAAAACTGCTATGGGGAAGTTCCCATTTGTCTCTACAATGTGTTCTGAGAAACCTTACTGTAGAGCAGATTGTTATAAAAATTTTATATTTTCTCATAGGAACAATGTTATAATTTGATGTTATATGGTAGACCAAGCATTTAATAAATCATAGACATGATTGAAAATGTGTCCGAAAGTAACATACAACTACAAATTTGTGCAATAATTTTAAATGATAAAATTATGCTCGGTGTTCTATTCAATGAGCATAAACGTACCATATATTCTGATAATTCGCAGTCCCCCAGTGAATCATAAAATGAAAGCAGAATATATAAAAATACAATTCTGCTGCATTATCAACTTGACCTATCATAAGATTAATTTAATTTTCCTCTATTACTTTGTATATTCTTTTCTCTAGGGACCTCCTCATTCTATTACTACACCCCCATACACAATTGAAATAGTTCCTATATTCAATGTAAATTTCAATACTCAAATCCATCCCACTTACAGTATAATTAAATGTTGAAACTGAGACGCATCTCAGACCAAAGTGTGGAAAAGATCAGATAGCTATTTAGAAATCCTATTTCTAAATGGTAGAGGGTATGCCTGAGTTACTATTGACATACATTTGTATGCAGGTTTTGTTTGTTTTTGTTTTGTTGTATTTTTGGAAGTCAATTGTATAAAGGAAAAAAATTACTCTTTGAATACTTAAAAAACACATGAAAGAATCTCCTTAATTCTTTCTATCTGTTATGTTCAAAGAGGTGTCATTGCAGATATTGTGCAAATGTATTTATTCCAGGCCTTAAGTGTATTTCTTTAAAATTTTGGTCAATATGCTCTTATTGTTTTTTAGCTGTTTTTATCTATAGTATCTTCAGTATTTTCTGACATCAGCTATTCCCAGTCTCTTATATCTTTAATTTTTTAATCTCGCTGAGGCAATTTGGCTAATAAGCATGTTCAAATTTCACCTGTGTCCCAATGTAAACACACACACACACACAGAAAAACTAAACAAACAAACAAAAAAAATTAAGAACTGTTACGTTTTCCCAGACATCAGTTTCTGTGTTTAAAACAAACCCTCGAAGGATGTCTGTGCAGGCTGCCTCTGCCTCTGCTTCCCGTTCTCATGAGAGTCAAGCTTCATCCCCTCTGCTTTCTGGCTTTCTCAAATGTTTTTTAAAGTAAGTAGTTGACAAAGTCAATCAGCCTTCGCCATTCCTCCACTTTTTCTCCTCTGGAACTTGTAACACTGTCAACACTTCTTGGAAATTCTGTAATCTCTCACAACGCGCTCTTGTACTCCTCCTGCTTCTACTGCTGTCTTCTCAGCTTTTTCTTACTCCCTAACACAGTTATTGCTCTAGTATTCTGAGCTTGTTTGTCTTTTTCAGCACAGTTACCCTTACCAATCTAATCTCTGCACAGTGTTTTTCGTTTCTTCACAGAGAAAGTTTCCCGATTGTCCATCCATGTGCTGACTTCTCCAGGACTCATGTTCTGTAATACCTGCTGGGAATTCCGAACTGGTTATCTGCCCAGAGGTTTTCTGCCCTAGATAAGCTACTTGCTTTCTTCCCGTCTTATCAGTCTCAAACCTAACTGCTTTCTAAAACTCAGGTGCAATATCAACCCGGCTGTGAAACACTCCAGTCTCAATAAATACTCCTTCACTTGTGCTATTTTGTACCTACATTTAGAATATATCACATCTATTTTTACATTTGTTCACTAAATGTGTTTGTATCACTACAATAGTATTTTCAAATTTACCAAAGGAAAATAAACAATTCCAAAACAGCAAAGTTATTATATAGACAGTTAGAAACTAATTCAGGAATATGCATCTATATGTATATTAAAAGTTAGACTTATTTCCAGGATTTTTTTATTAGTATTTGTGAAAATGCTAATAGCGTTAAAATACAGTGACTTTAAAAGCTAACAAAGTGACAAACTTGGCTTCCTTTATAGAAGTAGGTATACTGTCTCCAAAGGATTTACTACAGATATTTGGTCTATATATTTAGTGCTGAATTATATGATTCTAAACATTAAAATGTAAGTAGCACATTTAACATAAAAAGAAAACCAGTTCTAGATGAGATACATATGTTTCACAGAGATTCTCAGTTATTAATATTGCTACAAAATTTCCATTTTAATAGCACCACAAGAATCCAGGTATGCAAAAGGTAGTCTCCATTAAGAATCAGTAGCAATCTTATGTTGCACATTATGGGGTGTCTTCAGTTCTTAATATGTTAATTTTTATCTTAATTCTGTGATACCACTTCAGTGTGGAGAAAACTGAAAAAATACACATCATGTTCACTGCTGAGTAAAAGCTTTTATTTACATTTTACCTGATTTTCATTCTAACCTAATATGCTAATTCATTAAGTAAACTTGATATATCATATTGCAAATTATTATGAGTAGCCCAGATGGAAACTTCATGTGAATTCAAAATAAAGGTATCCTATCTCAATATGCTTTGCTTCCAATTGTAATACTGATTTTGTTGGAACATACATGTCATTGGTATCTATCAATTATTGTTGCAACCAAGATATAAATACATTATATTTGTGAATGAATGGCACCTCCTTAAACTGTGGCCTGCTTGTGTAATACATGACCCTCACAGCAATGTGTGCTGTGTGTACAGGCCCTGGACTGTGCTGTATTTTGCAGATGAAATGCCCCTGAGCTTCAGTTTCTGAATTTCTTACATGAGAATGGCACCTATCTCATGGAGTTTTTGTAAGCATATGGAAAAGTATCACAACATTAAGTGTAAAATCATTATTCAATAAATCTGTTTCTGTGTCTGTGTGTTATTTTTTAACCTATACTTAAGAACTCCCTGAAGATTCACTTAAGAATGTTGTCCTAATGCTCTAGGCCTGGGGTCAGTACATTTTTTTCTACAAAGTACCACATAGTAAATACATTAGGCTTGGCAGGCCGTATGTCCTCTGTTATGACTACTCAACCATTGTATTATAAAAGAAGCTGTAGATAAGACAACATGCAAATGACTGATCATGAATGTGTTCTAATAAAATTTAATTGACACACACAAAAATAGTGTGTCTGATTTGGTCCATAGGTTATAGTTACTGACTTGTCATCCCAGCCCATACTATCTCATTTCTTCCTTAATACCTAGAAAAGTTATATTAGTCTAATTTCAATTTTAGGCCTTGATTCAGAAAAAAAATTTCAAAGTAAGGAACATTAATTTTCTCTTAAAGCTCAGTTTGTGTCTAGTTTGACTGAAGTTAGAGAAAGTTTATTTGCTGAAGGCCTCTTTTCTTGACTGTAAGTATCTCTAAAGTTTTTTATTTTCCTTTTCCTTTCTTCTTGTCTAAACTGATGTTTTCTTCCCTCCTTTTGGGAAGAAAATACTTTTTTTTTCTATTGACATTCATTATTTAGGCATTCCATTTTTTCACTTTTTTCTCATTTTATAAATATGTTTTATAAATCTAAGCAACTTTATTTTCTACAGTTATATACTTTTTAATTAAATAAAATCCTCAAGGCAGCCTTTCTCATATTCTGGGGTGTCCAGCATCTATGTTGTAGCTTTTGTGGTCTTTCAAAATTCCTGTATTCTGATAATCTATCTCCTTATAAATTTTTGCTCAGGTGAAATTATCAACCCTATTAATGGTCAGAGCTATTGTTCTACAAGCCACCATTAACTCTAGTTTGAGGCCTGAAGCAATCTGTGAAAGAAGATGTTGGAACAATGCAGGTGTTCTACCAGATATCACAGAAAAGCTAATTTAGCTTTCATGATGAAAACAAGTATCAGTGTCCTGAAGTTTCCCAGCCCTGGGCAGGGATGGGTATTGAACTCCATCAATGTGAAAACAAAAGTTATTTTGCTATTTTTAATAGTGTCTATTACTCAAAGAGTATTTACTGCTTCTTATTCTTCCTTCAATACTTGTTTATTTCTTTATTTCAGTCTTATTCTTGGCATAGAGAATCTAATGTATTTTTTAAAAAAGAAAAGTCAAACCAATAATCTTCAAAGATATATGAAACTACTATATGCCAAGCAGTGTGGTATCAAGTACAATCTATTTTAAAAGTTAGGAAGAAACATAATGAAAGATTTGAAGGTACCACCTACACTGTATTATTGATTACACTAACCCAAAGTACATACTGTGTAGTTAGTTAACTATTACAACTTTGTTTTAAAAGAAAAATAGACAATATATGATATAAGAATTTAAGCAAAATTCAAAGCAGGGTATTCTTTTATTAGAATTTCCACCAATACACTCGAAGGAATTCAAAGACTCACGGCCACAAAACAAGTTTGCATTAATTATCATGGTGTGGTATCAGCATTTTTTGTATATACATGCCCACTTATGATAGGTTTATGACCTAGTAAACCCAAGCTAAGTTGAAAATAACAAAAGTTGAAAATTCATTTAATACACCTAGTATACCAAACACCATAGTTCAGCCTAGACTCCTTAAACAGTAAATTTTCCTTGTCCTCTTTGCAGCCCTTCCAACAGGGGAGTCTCACTTACTCAGCCTGCAGCTCTCAAGCCCTCACAGGAGGGTGAGTGCACAGGTGAGTGTGTGCAGGACCAGGGCAGGTGCTTTTGGGAGCTGGCAGTAGCAAAACTCTGTGGGGGTCCCAACAGCAGCTTCTAAGGGGGAGTTCCTGTGACCCTGAAGTCAGAGAGGGTGTGTGTTATAGTGCTCTTTTAACTTTGTCATCCACAGATGGCTTAAGTGTTAAATAGCTCAGTGGGCCCTCTGCCTTTTCACAAGGGCAGAGGGTCAGTTTGGCAGTTTTTAGTGTCTGCACCTGTGTCATTTGAGCTCTTGTTCCGCATTCAGGAAAAATCAGTTCATATGAATGAATTGAAGGGTGGTGAATACGGAGGACTTTATTGCTGATGAAAGTGGCTCTCAGCGGGAAGGGGAGCTGGAAGGGAGGTGGAGCGGGAAGGTGATCTTCCCCTGGAGTCTGGCCATCCAGGCCATACTCCTCTCCGAAGCAATGCCGTTAAGCTGTCCCTCTGAAGTAAAGTTGCTTCTCTCCAACATCAATCCACTGTCTCTGATGTCCAGGTGCTTCTCCTCTTCTCTCCTCCTCTGCTCTCTGACAGTTGGGTCAGGTTTCTTTTTTTTTTTTTTTTTTTTTTTTTTTTTTTTTTTTTTTTTTTTTTTTTTTTTTTTTTTTTTTTTTTTTTTTTTTTTTGAGATGGAATCTTGCTCTGTCATCCAGGCTGGAGTGCAGTGGTGCGGTCTCGGCTCACTGCAACTTCTGGCTCCTGGGTTCAAGCAATTCTCCTGCCTTAGCCTCCTGAGTGACTGGGATTACAGGCCTGCACCACTACACCTGGCTAATATTTTTGTATTTTTAGTAGAAATGGGGTTTCACCATGTTAGCCAAGCTGTCTGTAACTCCTGACCTCAAGTAATCCACCCGCCTCAGCCTCCCAAAGTGCTGGGATTACAGGCGTGAGCCACTGCACCTGGCTCCTGGGTCAGAGTTTTTATGGGTATAGGATGAGGGGAAGGGCAGGCCATGGGGTAGTTTTGGAAAAGCCAACATTTTAGCAGGAAAATGTATGTTCTCGCCCTGGGCCACAGGTTGAGACTTGAGGATAGGGCTCCGCCAGGGACCCCGTGCTTTTCTGCCTAGAATTTCTCTGCCTCCTTTCCCCATCATGACCATAAATATGCTGAGAACACTTACTTTAGTCTACAGCTAGGAAAAATCATCTAACACAAAACTATTTTATAACAAAATGTTGAATATCTATCTCGTGTAATTAATTGAAAACTATACTGAAAATGAAAAACAGAATGGTTGTATGAGTACTCAATATACAGTTTCTACTGAATATGGATCATTTTTGTACCATCTTAAAGTCAAAAACTATTAACTTGAGGACCATCTGTATGGATTAAGATATACATAACCTTGGTTTAGAATCATTTTCATGCTATACTACTCTACTCTTACTTTTTGTTTTCTCTGAGTGGGTATCATTCCAGACCATGTCACATCATTCCAGACCATGTCACATCATTCCAGACCATATCACATCATTC
Source organism: Rhinopithecus bieti (assembly GCF_001698545.2). Classification (NCBI taxonomy): domain Eukaryota; kingdom Metazoa; phylum Chordata; class Mammalia; order Primates; family Cercopithecidae; genus Rhinopithecus; species Rhinopithecus bieti. The sequence goes on along the minus strand of NW_016806973.1, from coordinate 2,116,653 downwards.
CAGACCATGTCACATCATCATTCCAGACCATGTCACATCATTCCAGACCATGTCACATCATCATTCCAGACCATGTCACATCATTCCAGACCATGTCACATCATCATTCCAGACCATGTCACATCATCATTCCAGA
>NW_016806973.1:2095469-2112941 GCF_001698545.2 Rhinopithecus bieti | reverse complement strand
ATTGAGATAAACATTTGGTTCTTTTCTTTGGTTCTGTTTTTATGCTGGATTATGTTTATATTAACTTTTCTGAAATGAATGAGTATTAATCTTAGAAAACATAATCACAATCTTTTATAAAAATTTCTTTCATCTCTGAGTCTATAAATATCAACTAAATGCGTGGAAGTACAGCAGTTTCTAGAAGGAGCTCACAAATGGTGATCCTATTCAGGAAGTTTCAGGTCTTCCCAGGTTCTAGCAGGAAATATTTAGCTGTGGTTACTGTGCCTAGAACTAGTTGAGGATAGTCTGAAACTCAGGCGCTTGACTGCAAGAAACTTCTGGCAGCTCTTTCCACAAAGACATTTTATCTTTGGCTTTGGAATTAATTGTTATAGTGTGAGTACAGTACGGATGCAAATGTAAAGTCACTTTCACTTTCAGGGACTAACTAAAGTTCTGCCACCGAAGAACAAAAAGTTACCCATTTTGCTCATAACTGAAATAATATAACCACATCCAATATATGTATTCATTGTAGAGGTAAATTATTAGGTGCCCAATATGTCTCAGGCATTGTTAGGCAGCTGAGATATGTCAGTTAAAAAGAAAAAAAATGCATAAGAAACCCTTTATTGAAGGCTACACAATCCAAACAAGTTGAGGATTAAATGTTACTTTGCACAATCTTTCCTCACACTGTCCACCTGCTCTATTTCACTAAACAACAATCAGAATCTCTTGCTTAACTTATCTACTTTCATGTTTTGGGAATAACTCAATTTTCAGAATGCAGAGGTCATTGACAAAATATTTTGACTACATAATTTATTATCTGTGATGAAATCAAATGCATACATTCACAAAATTGTTGTTCTCATCTCATGAATTTTCAGATTAACTTTTGGGTTTCTTTACTGTTATTGCATATATATTTTCTCTTAAATTTCTATCTATACTACCAAGAAGATTAGCTTTTAATTTTCAGAGAAAAAACTCTCTATATATTCTCTATAAATATTTTCAAGAGCTCCGTTTACCATTAATATGTTATACTTAATAGCCTAGCTTGGTTGTTGAATATATATGTAATTTTACTGATTAGAATTGCTTTAGGTTAGAAGTTCTTCTTTTCTGAAAGTGCATCAGAGGATTTCTAATTGATGGATTCCAAAATTTGTTTTATATTCCTGCAGAATTTTGCCAGCACAGTGAATGGAGCAAAGTGCTGAAACAGCCATAGCTCCATGAAGCTCAGATGACACTTCTGCAAAATGAGCTTCAATTCCGTTACATTTACGAGTAAGAATTAGTTTTCTGGCCTTTGGCTCCAGATGATGGACTCCCATAATTAGACTTTAAAGTTCTGCATGTGATTAAATCTGCAATCCTTTGATTCCCCTCATCAAAGCACATTATACAAGTTTTTGAACCTCTCTCTATTTGCCTTCAAGCTTTTGTGCTTTTCTCCTTATGTAATCTCAAAACAGTTTAATAGGACATCTCTTCTGAGTCCTATAAATATAAATACCTTGGGGGAGTTTTTTTAAGAATTAAATTAGATAAAAATTAGTATGAGACTAACTCTTTCTCTCCTTTTTAAATGGGTTAACATACTTTGAAAACTTTTCAGGTTTATAGAATAGGTCTAGAAGAGGTAGGTATAGAAGAGGAAAAGTTGAGAGAAATCATACACTGTAAGAGGGAGCTCATTTGGCATCAAAAGATAAAGGCACACAGTCCTGCCAAAATTAGAAAGGGACAGAGCCAATAAAGTAAAATATCTTTTCGTTATGTATAGCCTCTGGCATATTATGCTTGCTCAGGAGATGTTCATTTAGTTATAATTATAGTTATATTATAATTATAGATAATTATATAATGATTATATAATTTATTATGATAATGAAAATGCCTCAGAGCTGGTGAACAAGTAATCACTGGGATTAAGATCTTCTTGGAGGTGCCTCCATTTCTATCAAGTCCTTTTATTTTTATGTAATATAAATTATGTAAGAATATGTGCTTAATAAAAGCAAAGGCAAGTCAAATGAAAGTAAAATTTCACATTATATTCTTTGACTATATATATATGTTTTAAAATTTTATTTTGGTAAGAGAAAACATACCATTTCAACCATTTTTAAGTGTTCTTCTTTGTCTATTGTAACAATTTTTGACTTGAAATCTATTTTTTTTTTTAAATAAGTGTAGGTGCCCCTGCTATCTTTTGGGTATTTGCATGAAATGTCTTTTACCATCCTTTTGCTTTCAACATAGGGTTGTTCTTAGATCTTGGATAAGCATGTAGTTGGAGCCTGCTTTTTAATCCATAATAATTATGTTCATAATTTACCTCTACAATGAACATAATTATTATGTTATATAATCCATAATAATTATCTCTGTGTGTGTGGTTTATTTATCAGTGGACACTTGGTTTTATTCTACTTTGGCTACTGTGAATAATGCGACTGTGAACACGAGTGTGCAAATATCTCTTTGAGTCACTGTCTTCAATCCTTTTAAATTTATACCCAAAAGTAGAATTTCTAGTTAATATGGTAATTTTATTTTCAATGTTTTGAGAAACCACCATACTATTTTCTACAGTGGCTGCATCATTTTACATTCCTACCTGTGGTAGTACACAGAGGTTCTGATTTCTTTACATTAATGCCAACACTTGCTATTTTCCTTTTTTAATAGCTGTCCTAACGGGTGTGAAGCTCTATCTCAGTGTGGTTTTGATTACACACTGCTGATGATTAGTAATGTTATTTGTATGTAATGGATGTAATGTGGTTCATAGTACTCTCTTATAATCCTTTTTATTTCTGTAAAATCGATATTTTCATTTGTAATTGTAGTTGTCTTCTCTTTTTTATTGTTAGTAAACCTAACAATTTTTCAAATGTATTTTTTTTTCCAGAAAACCAACTATTGGTTTCATAGATTTTCTCTATTGTTTTTCTGCTATTTTCCTATCTCTGGAAATTCCCATAAAAGGAATTTTTATTTCCTTCATTATGCTACCTTTACAGTTAATTTCTCTTCTTTTTCTAGTTCCTTCAGGTATAAAATTAGGTTTTAAATTTAGATCTTTCTTCTTTTCTTTTATTTACTTATTTAAAATTATTTAAGTTTTGGGATACATGTGCAGAACGTGCAGGTTACATAGGTATACACGTGCTATGGTGGTTTGCTGCACCCATCATCCTGCCATCTACATTAGGTATTTCTCCTAATGCTATCCCTCCCGTAGTCCCCCACCCCACTGACAGGTCCTGGTGTGTGATGTTCCCCTCCCTGTGTCCATGTGTTCTTATGTTCAACTCCTACTTATGAGTGAAAACATGTAGTGTTTGGTTTTCTGTTCCTGTGTTAGTTTGCTGAGAATGATGGTTTCCAGCTTCATCCATATCCCTGAAAAGTACATGAACTCATCCTTTTTTATGGATGCATAGTATTCCATGGTATATATATATGCCACGTTTTCTTTATCCAGTCTATCATTGACGGACATTTGGGTTGGTTCCAAGTCTTTGCTATTGTGAAGAGTGCTGCAATAAACATGTGTGTGCATGTGTCTTTGTAGTAGAATGATTTATAATCCTTTGGGTGCATACCCAGTAACGGGATAGCTGGGTCAAATGGTATTTCTGGTTCTAGATCCTTGAGGAATCACCACACTGTCCTCCACAACAGTTGAACTAATTTACACTCCTACCAACAGCGTAAAAGCATTTCTGTTTCTTCACATCCTCTCAAGCATCTGTTGTTTCCTGACTTCTTAATAATCACCATTCTAACTGGCATGAGATGGTATCTCATAGTGGTTTTGATTTTCATTTCTCTAATGATCAGTGATAATGGGGTGTTTTTTCGTATGTTTGTTGGCTACATAAATGTCTTCTTTTGAGAAGTGTATGTTCATATCCTTTGCCCACTTTTTGATTGGGTTGTTTGTTTTTTCTTGTAGATTTGTTTAAGTTCCTTGTAGATTCTGGATATTAGTCTATCGTCAGATGGATAGATTTCTAAAATTTTCTCCCATTCTGTAGGTTGTCTGTTTACTCTGATCATAGTTTCTTTTGCTGTACAGAAGCTCTTTAGTTTAATTAGATCCCATTTGTCAATTTTGGCTTTTGTTACCATTGCTTTTGGTGTTTTAATCATGAAGTCTTTGCCTATGCCTATGTCCTGAATGGTATTGCCTAGGTTTTCTTCTAGGGTTTTTATGGTTTAGGTCTTATGTTTAAGTCTTTAATCCATCTTGAGTTAATTTTTGTATAAGGTGTAAGAAAGGGGTCCAGTTTCAGTTTTCTGCGTATGGCTAGTCAGTTTTCCCATCACCATTTATTAAATAGGGAATGCCTTCCCCATTGCTTGTTTTTGTCAGGTTTGTCAAAGATCAGATGGTTGTAGATGAGTGGCATTATTTCTGAGGCCTCTGGTCTGTTCCATTGGTCTATTTATCTGTTTTGGTTCCAGTACCATTCTGTTTTGGTTACTGTAGTCTTGTAGTATAGTTTGAAGTCAGGTAACATGATGCCTCCAGCTTTGTTCTTTTTTGCTTAGGATTGTCTTGGCTATACAAGCTCTTTTTTGGTTCCATGTGAAATTTAAAGTAGTTTTTTCTAATTCTGTGAAATAATAGACACAATGAAAATGGTAAAGAGGATATCACCACTGATCCCAAAGAAATACAAACTACCATCAGAGAATAATATAAACACCTCTATGCAAATAACCCAGAAAATCTAGAAGAAATGAATAAATTTCTGGACACACACACCCTCTCAAGACCAAATCAGGAAGAAGTCTAATCCCTGAATATACCAATAACAAGTTCTGAAATTGAGGCAGTAATTAACAGCCTACCAACCAAGAAAATCCCAGGACCAGATGGATTCACAGATGAATTCTACCAGAGGTATGAAGAAGAGCTAGTACTATTACTTCTGTAACTGTTCCAAACACTAGAAACAGAGGGACTCCTCCCTAACTCATTTTACGAGGCCAGCATCATCCTGATATGAAAACCTGGCAGAGACAACAAAAAAAGAAAATTTCAGGCCAATTTCTCTGATGAACATCAATGTGAAAATCCTCCATAAAATACTGGCAAACTGAATCCAGCAGCACATCAAAAAGTTTATCCATCATGATCAAGTTGGCTTCATTCCTGGGATGCAAGGCTGGTTTAACATACGCAAATCAATAAATGTAATTCATCACATAAACAGAACCAATGACAAAAACCACATGATTATCTAGATAGATGCAGAAGGCCTTCAATAAAATTCAACACCCCTTCATGCTAAAAACTCTCAATAAACTTGGTATTGATGGAACGTATCTCAAAATAATAAGAGCTATTTATGACAAACTCACAGCCAATATCATACTGAATGGGCAAAGCAGGAAGTATTCCCTTTGAAAATCGGCACAAGGCAAGGACGCCCTCTCTCACCGCTCCTATTCAACATAGTATTGGAAGTTCTGGCCAGGGCAATCAGGCAAGAGAAAGAAAGAAAGAAAGAAAATTCAAATAGGAAGAGAGGAAGTCAAATTGTTTCTGTTTTCAGATGACATGATTGTATATTTAGAAAACCTCGTCGTCTCAGCCCTGAATCTCCTTAAGCTGATAAGCAACTTCAGTAAAATCTCAGGATACAAAGCCAACGTGCAAAAGTCATAAGCATTCCTATAAACCAATATTAGACAAGCAGAGAGCCAAATTGTGAGTGAACTCCCATTCACAATTGCTACAAAGAGAATAAAATACCTAGGAATACAACTTACAAGGGATGTGAAGGACCTTTTCAAGGAGAACTACAAACCACTGCTCAAGGAAATAAGAGAGGACACAAACAAATGGAAAAACATTCCATGCTCATGCATAGGAAGAATCAATATAGTGAAGATGGCCATACTGCCAAAAGTAATTTATGGATTCAATGCTATCTCCACCTTTCTTCTTTTTAAACACAAGGATTTTACAATTATAAAATCCTGTTATCACTGTTTTCACTAAAATCCCATAAATTTTGATATGTTTTAATTTTCATTTATTTCAAGATACTTTTATACATTCTAGTTTTCCCTATAGTTTCTTCTTTGACCCATTAAGACGGGCATGTTTGATTTTAACATATTTGTGGATTTTCCTATTTTCATTCTGCTTTGATTTCTATGTCATTACATTGATTAGAAAAGATACTTTGTATAATTTCAATCTTTTAAAATTTATTGAAAGATTTTTGTGGCCTAATATATGATGTACCCTGGAAAATGTTTCATGTGTGCTTAAGGAAAGTGTGTGTGTTTCTGTTGCTGGGTGCAGTGTTCTATATATGTCTGTTAGGTCCAAATGATCTATAGTGTTCATGTTCACTGTTTTCTTACTGATCTTCTGCTAAGTTTTTCATCTATTATTGAATATGGAGATTGAAGTATCCCACTATTATTACAGATGTTTATTTCTCCTTTGAATTCTGTCAAAATTTGTTTTCAATATTTAGGGAGCTCTGATGTTTGGTTCATATATGTTGGTGATTATTAATTATACCTTTTATGAATTCACACTTTTATCATTATAAATTGTCCTTCTTTGGCTAGTGTAACAATTTTGACTTAATTTTTTTTTTTTTTTTTTGGAAATTAAGTGTAGGTGCCCCTGTTCTCTTGTGGGTATTTGCATGAAATATATTTTACCATCCTTTCACTTTCAACATAGGTTTGTTCTTAGACCTAATGTGAATCTGTTGTATAGGTATGTAGTTGGATCCTGCTTTTTTATCCATTCTGCCAATATATGCCTTCTGAGTTTAGATTTTAATCGATTTACATTTACATAATTGCTGATAGGAAAAAAGTTACTATTCCAATTTTATTTGTTTTTGTTATGTCTTACAGCTTCTTCGTACCTTCATTTTCATTCTTATTGCCTTCCTTTTTGCTTATTTTTTTAATGACAGGTTTTTATTCTCTTCTAATATCCTATTGGGTACATTCTATAGATGTTATATGTGGGGTTACCATGGGGGTTACATATTGCATCATAAAGTTATAGCAAGCTATTTTAAAGTGATACCAACTTAACTTCAATTACATAGAAAACACTCCTTCTTTACCACTCTGCACCCCCAACTTATGTTACTGATGTCACAAATTGCATCTATATAAAATGCACGCTCCTTAACATAGATTTATACTTACTTTTGTGTTTCTTTCGCTAAAAACTGCAGTATTATTATGTGTGTGGTTGCAAAGAATGTATTCTGATGCTATTGGATGGAATGTTTTATATAGTCTATTTGGTCTAAAATATATTTAAAATCCAGTGTTTTCCTACTGACTTTCATTTGGACGATCTATCCATTGTTGAATGTGAGGTATTAACATTACCTATAATTATTATATTGCTATTTTTTCTCCCTTTAGATATGTTTGTGTGTGTGTGTGTGTGTGTGTGTGTGTGCATATGTACTTTGATGTTGGCTGAATATATATTTATAATGGTTATATCTTGTGATAAATTCACCATTTATCGTTATATAATGACCTACTTTGTCTGTTGTGGTAGTTTTTAATTTAAAGTATTTTGTCCAATGTAAGTGTAGCTACTCCTGCTTTCTTTTGGTTATCATGTTTTTCATCCCTTTACTCGCAGCTTATTTGTATCCTTAAAATGGAGGTGACTCTCTTATAGACCGCATATGGTTGGATTTTATGTTTTGTTGCTTTGCACCCCCCTCCCCCATTTAGTAACTCTGTCATTTTATTGAAGAATTTAGTCCATTTAAAACTAAAGTAATTATTGATAAGTAATCGGTAGACTTACTATTACTATTTTGTTAATTATTTTCTAGCTGTTTTATAGATTTTTTGTTTCTTCCTCTCTTCCTTTGTGATTTAATGATTCTCTATATTGGTATGCTTTGAATCTTTTTTCCTTATTTTTTATATATTTACCATAGGTTTTTGCTTTGTAGTTACCATGAAGATTACATAAAATATCTTAGGGTTATAACAGTCTATTTTGAGCTGACAGCAACTTAACTTAGATCATATGTATGAACTCTACACTTTTACTACTCTCCATTTTATGTTTTTGATGTCACAATTTTCATTTTGCAGTTTGTATTAACAAATTATTGTAACTATAGTTATGTTAATACTTTTGTATTTTGACTTTTATACCAGTTGTTATAAATCACTCACATGTTACCATTGTAATATTATTCTGAATTTGATTATGTACCTTTACTAATGAGCTTTATGCTTTCATATTTCTTTAAGTTACTAATTAGTATTAATTGACCTCATCTCAAAGAACTCCTTTTAGAATTTCCTGAAAGTCACATCTAATGGTGAAGAACTCCCTCTGCTTTTGTTTGTGTGTAGAAGTTTTTATTTCTCCCTCATTGCTGTATGACCACTTAGCTTGGTAAAATATTCTTGGTTGGGAGATGCTTTTTTCCCCCTCTCTTTCAACACTTTGTATATATTATCTCACTCTGCCCTGGCCTGTGAGGTTTGTGCAGAGAAATCCACTGATAGCCACATGAGAATTACCTTATATGTGATTAGCTTCTTTCCCCTTGCTGCTTTCAAAATTCACTCTTTTCTTTTCTTTTCTTTTGACAGTTTGATTATAACATGTTATGATGAAGTCTTCTTTGGGTTGAAACTCATTGGAGATATGTGATCTTCATGCACTTAGGGGTCCATATCCCTCTCCAGATTTGGAACGTTTTCAGTCACTATTTTTAAAGTTTTAAAAAACTTGTTTATTTCTCTCTACTATAATGCTATGGTTAGCTTTCTTGACATCTTATAAATCTCATAGGCTTTTAAAATTTCTTTTCTTTAAATTATTTTTTCCCTTCCAGGTAATTTCAAACAATATTTCTATGAGTTTTCTTATTCTTCTGTTTGATCAAATCTGCTACTTATGCTGTCTATTGTATTTTTTAATTCAGTCATTGCATTCTTCAGTTCCAAAATTTCTGTTGAGTTCTTTATAAAAAATGTTTTATTAATGTTTTTAAGTTTCTCATTGTGTTCTTGTATTATTTTTCTGATTTCATTAAGTTGTTTATGTCCTGTTGTAGCTCACTGAGCTTCTTTAGAACAATTACTTGGAATTCTTTGTCATCCCATTTATGTATTTCAATTTATTTTGAAATAATAATTCAAAAGACTGAGGATGTCAGTCTTTTTTCTCTTAAGACATCCAAATGATTGGATAAAGTCCACTTGCACTATGGAGGGTGGCATGTTTTACTCAAAATCTAAGGATTTACATGTTAATTTCATTTAAAAACTACTTTTACAACAATATCAAGACTAATGTTTGAAGAAATAACTGGGTATCATGGCCTGGCCTAGTTGATACATAAAATTAACCCTCACAAATCTACCCCTTGTCAACTTGACACCCATACATATTTCCCTAAACCATAGTTAATTTCTAAATAAGGATAAGAGGTAGGACATGCTTATATTTAACATGAAACAATAAAAAATGCACTAACTCTTTATCCAAAAGGTAATGCAAAATTTATGGGTGTTGTTCACTCTCTTCCTTGGTATCCTGTAACTGAAATATTATGATGTAATCTTAAAACACTTAAATACTATGATATACTCAACAGAACTTATATAATAAAGAGGTAATAGAGAAAGAAAAAAATATGTCCTATGAACACACACAAATGTGTCCATAACAAAATAAGAAAAATATCCTTATGACAATTACAGTCCTTGCTTCTGGAACTGGTCACATTGTTGTAGTTGGTATTTATAACCACTTTCTTCCATTATCCATTCTATATTCCCTTTGCCTTCAGCAAGTACCTCAGCTGATCGTGGTTCTTTATCTAATGAAGTAAAGGGTTATTCCTGAAGGTTCCAAGTCATTAGTAATCCTGTCTTAATTGGGTTGTTTTGGTTTGCTCTTGGCTTTAATCACAGGACACAGCAATACTAAGAAATATCTCCCATATTCCAGACATATTCTTTCTTATTGCCAATGTGACATAGTAGTCCAATTTCCCCTTGGTAAGCAGGATCAAAATATTGTAACTCTTTTCTTTTCCTATTGGTTCAGAGACGTGAAGATCCCAAAGTGGGTGAGTAACAGTCCTAACTTTCAGTTCAATAGTGTAATTTGTTGTGTCTTGTTGTGGAAGCTTTTCTCCCTTTGAAGCTAAGACTCTTAGGCCAGCAGAGCAGAAAGTCATGGGAACAGAAAGCAAAATTTTTCTAGCTGGTCACTAGGAGTAATAGTGATGCCACAGCCATTTGCACCCCATGATTCCTGGACCTGTGAATCCTGGATATGGGGATGTAACCTACCACATTTGGCAGCTGATTGACCTGAGAGAGTTACAAGTATAGAGAATACTCCAAGACATCCTGTTTTAATTCCCAGTGTCAGCATTACTTTGTATCCCCACTGTCAGTACCCTAATTTAGATCTTTATTGCAGTAGGAATAATTTATTACAGTAGTCCCTAAATTATTTACTTCTTCCATCTCACCTTATAATTACTTAAACATTCATTCTACATGCTGCTATTTTACATATCATTCCTTCTTAAAATTATGTAGTCTTCCTGTATTCACAATACAAAGTTTACATATTTTTTTCAAACTTTCAATTACATGAAAAATGACCTCTATTTGTCTTACAGTTCAAAATATGACATTATACAATGCAAATGACAATTACGCAAAATAATTTTGGCTAAACACATTAGCTTAAAAAATATAAAGATGAGTTTAAATCTCAAGTTACAAGAATCACAAGGACACAGTTTGACCTTAACCATCTTTTGTCTTGGCTGTCTCATACAGATCTCTGCTTCTTTCCGAATGTGAACTCTTTCTCACTGATGATAGCTTTCTCCCCATGAGGGTAATATAATTACCAACCATTCCAGAGCCATACACTTCATAGTTTCTGTCACTAGGCAAGAAAAGACTCTTTTTTCAGCTAATAAAATCCTGGAATGCAATCTCACTGTTATGGTCTAGAGTCATGTGCCAACAAAAGATTCAGCTCTTGCAGAGACTTCATATTTGAAACAAACAGAAACAGGGAGAAAGCAGGAGATAGGGGAGGTAATATCAAATGAGACTTAAAACACAAACACAATCTTTCAAATGTCTTTTGACTTTTTCTAAACAAAACCTGATTTCTTGAGATTTTCTGAGACATAAAAAATGCATTTTATTCTTTGCTAGTGCCGTGTTTCTCAAATTCAGTGGCTATTCCATGTTCCCGTTCACACATCCAAGTTTTGAATTTCCTATAATATGGGGTTCAAGTCTACTACTTCTACAAAATGTTTTAAAAGCAATCCAGACTTCAGGACTTTTAAGTTATTCTGATGATATTTTTTACCATTTACAAAGTGGTATATACTAATTTGTGTTCCTATTTAAATTTATTCTAATATTCATTTCTCTGATTTTATGAAAATATAGCCTCATCAATGTAGTAATCAAAATTTACAATACCTGGTAACTCTAGTGAAGAATGAATTTCCCAACACTAATTTATTTTGCTGTTACTGAAGTCATAAAAACCAGGCATTCAAATTTTGAGAACTCTTGAATGTCAAATTTATAACTCTAATATGAAGGTGTTAAAATTTGTATAATTTTTTCCATGAAAATCAACAATAATTAAAATTGAAGTGATGACCCTGGAGCATTAATGTGTAAGTGCTTTTTTGATTAGTTAAAATCAAAGAAACGAGGCAACAAAACTCAAAAGATGATTTTATTGCAATCCTATTTTCCTATTTTGATTTTGTTCAGTGTGATTTTCTTATTCAAAAAAAGTTTACCTAACTACAGAATTCAAGACATGATTTAGACTTAAATTAACCATTTCATTTTATTTTAAAAAATTAAAATATGGGGGGAATAGAGAGATGTAAGTCAAAGGGTACAAAGTTTCAGTTTATGTCAGATGAATAAATCTAGAGATCTAAGTACAGCATGAGGAGTATAGTTAATAATATTATACTGTATACTGGAAATTTTCTAAGAGAATAGATTTTAGGTGTCCTTCACACAAAAAAGGTAACCATGTGGATATATTAATTGGCTTGACTGTAGTTATCATTTCACTATGTGAATATATATAAAAACATCATGTTTTATGCATTAAATATATGCAATAAAAAGAAAAAAATTAAGTTATTTGCCACTTTTATGAAGACCAAAAGCTTCTTTTCCCACTATGGTTGCTGTGTATAGTGACAGTTTTAGTTCATCAATTACATGTATATGTATAGTTTCTGTTTTGGTTCTTTATAGTGAAGCAAAATTCAAGTAAATACTTTTGAAGCAAACTGTGTATCTTCTAAATTTTACAATTTTATAACCTATTATTTTTGAATGATTTACTGCTTATAGGAAGCTGCAAAAATAATACAGAGGATTTTCATGCACATTTCACCCAAATTCCTCCAATTATAATAATACCTTACATAATAATAGCACATTGTTAAAAAATGGAAACTTACATGGATGTAATACTGTCAACTGAGGTACAGATTTTATTTGAATTTAACCAGTTTAGATATGCATTTTTATTTTTAGTGCATAGTTCTATGAAATTTTATCACATATGTAGATTTGTGTAACATCACCACAATCAGGATAAAGAACTGTTCCATCACCACAAAGAGTCTTCTTACTGTGTATAGTGGCACTTATAGTTTGTGACATTGTGTGCATCATACTTCATTTGCATCAAACTTGAAGTTTTCATTTCATTACAGAGAAGCAAAAGCTCAAGTAAACAGTTAAGTAACCAACCTTTATATTTTCATATTTTCAGAATAAAAAATACCTTATTATGGTCTTACATCTGCATAGGCTTTCTTTTCATTTTAATTTTTTTTTTTTTTTTTTTTTTTTTTTTTTTTTTTCTGTAGAGATAGGGTCTTGCTATGTTTTCTAGGCTGGTCTTGAAATACTAGTCTCACCTTGGCCTCCCAAAGTGTTGGGATTACAGGTGTGAGCCACCAGGCCTGGCTTACTTAGACTTTCAAAAACATCCAATTTAGTTTTCACAGGAACACACATTGTATTGATTAAGAGATATTTTGGTAACTTATGTAATACCAAAAACAATTTTGCCTGTTATAAGGTTGGGTGGGAAAAGCACAAGTGGGTCTACACAAACATTCAACTAACTGGTAGGAGCAGAAGACAGAGGCCTAATCCAGAAAGCAGATTGCTGGCTGCAAGCTTTCAATGAGCTGTGAACATCAGCCATCATGTTTTACAGACAGAACCTGAGTAGTTGATTGCCTGAAGGTCAAGATTAATTCAAACATGATTGCTCACAACTGAATTAAAGAATTAGAATCCAAGCCAAGAGAAAATTACAAAGGCTCTCAAAGCAAAACTAGAAACCTCAAAATACACAGGATTAGGGCTACAGGGCAAGAACAAGGAACCTAGAGAACACGTGCTCCAGGCATTCATTGCCATTTGAAAAATGGAGGCCTAGAGTTGCAGATCATTTAGTAAATTATGGAATTAAGTTTGCTTTTTAACAGAAAATCTCAGTTTCTTTTTTATAGTGAAATTTGTTATTATTTTTTAAAATATTGCCTAGGGTTTCTGGAATAAGGTGATTATGTTGATACTTGAAAACAGGATCAGAGTATGTTCAACCTCCAGTTAAACTTCTTGAATGAGGCCCTGGAATATGGCATATGGCAGCAGCTGGCATCTTCCTCCCCACCCTGCTCAGCACCATGTCCTGAATGTCTAGAAAAGACTGTCTTTTGAAATTTGTTTTTTTGATAGATCTAATGTAGAGTATATATAATTTTTTTTTTTTTTTTTTTGAGACCGAGTCTTGCTCTGTCGCCCAGGCTGGACAGCAGTGGCAGGATCTTGGCTCACTGTAAGCTCCGCCTCCCGGGTTCACACCATTCTCCTGCCTCAGCCTCCCAAGTACCTGGGACTACAGGTGCCCACCACCACGCCTGGCTAGTTTTTTGTATTTTTTAGTAGAGACGGGGTTTCACCATGTTAGCCAGGATGGTCTCGATCTCCTGACCTCATGATCTACCCATCTCGGCCACATATAATTTTTTTTCTTTTTTTTTTTAGACAGAGTCTTGCTCTGTCACCTGGACTGGATTGCAGTTGCCCTATCTCGGCTCACTGCAACCTCCGTCTCCCAGGTTCAAGCAATTCTCCTGCCTCAGCCTCTCAAGAAGCTGGGACTACAGGTGCCCGCCACCATGCCTGGCTAATTTTTGTATTTCAGTAGAGATAGGGTTTCATCATATTGGCCAGGCTGGATAATTTTTTAAACATTATTTTCATCAAACTTGTTTCTTTGCTTTGATCCTGAAGACATTACCTTTTCAGATGGCTTTATACATAGATTTTGCTTTATCTGAAACTTTTAGATCATGGGCTTGGACTATGCTGTTTCAGATTATTGTGCTAACAATGGGTTTATCTTGACTATGCATATAATTTAAAGGAAGAAAAAAAGGAAGGAACATGTAGATGAGTTGATTATACATGGCTTTATATTTGGTCCTCTACTTAAAACTTTAGAAAATAATTTTGAAAGGAGTTAGAGCTTGAAAGAGCTTGACCAGTACATAAAATGCTAACGCATGATGCTTTATAAGTACAAATTCAACTGAACTTTATTTTAATTTCAAATTTAAACTTTACATTCAATGAGTGCACGTGTAGGTTGATATACGGGTATGCTGTGTGATGCTGAGGTGTGGGATACAATTGATCCTGTCACCCAGGTAATGAGCGTAGTATCCAATATCAACTGAACAGTAATACAAAACTTGCCAAGTTATCTAAAGATTTAAAAGATGATAAAACATGGAAATAGAACCAGATACATCTATTAGAAGACAATCATATACAATTGAAAATCAAGCTCTTAGTTGGATATTTCCACAGAAAAACCAGCAAAGAAATTCCACCATTTTTGAAATGGTAAAGTAGTTCACACCATAAACAATAACACATTCTTTTTCCTGAAACAGCTCTGCCATGAATTATTCTTGAAAGTGCTCTTACTGATTGGGCACGACGATTACACAGATATTGAAACTATGCTACCAGCTCCTGTCATAGCAAATATCTTCCTCTAGAAATTAAAACTAATAAACTGAGGAAATAATATAATGTTGATGAACCTATGAAACTTATAGCAGTGAAAACGAATAAACTAATTACAAACACTACATTGATCAAATGCAATATGCCTTTGAGTATATATGGCAACCAGACAGATTTATCCTCTGAAAGAGTGATAGACTGATTTTTGTGTGACAAGAGGAAGAGAGAAAGGGTGAGGATGGAGAGAGAAAAGGATAGTCTTGGGGTGATATTGATTTGGGGAAAAGAAAATTATTGCTCAGACACATGGACCTGAAAGTAAAAAAAGATGTCCAAGTAAAAAATAGAAATAGAATGAAAGTAACAAAAATAAGAATGAGCTGTTTGAAATCAAGGACAAAGGATGTTTTAATGGCAAGTGTTAGAAATAATTGATTATCTACACCATATTTATTTATTTACTTTTTTTTTTTTTTGAGACGGAGTCTCGCTCTGTCCCCAGACTGGAGTGCAGTGGCCGGATCTCAGCTCACTGCAAGCTCCGCCTCCCGGGTTCACGCCATTCTCCTGCCTCAGCCTCCCGAGTAGCTGGGACTACAGGCGCCCGCCACCTCGCCCGGCTAGGTTTTTTTTTTTTCTTTTTTTATGTATTTTTTAGTAGAGACGGGGTTTCACCGGGTTAGCCAGGATGGTCTCGATCTCCTGACCTCGTGATCCGCCCGTCTCGGCCTTCCAAAGTGCTGGGATTACAGGCTTGAGCCACCGCGCCTGGCCTATTTACTTTTTGAGACAGAGTCTCGCTCTGTCGTCCAGGCTGGAGTGCAGTGGTGTGATCTCAGCTCACTGCAACCTTCGTCCCCCGGGGTTCAACCGATTCTCCTGCCTCAACCTCCCCAGTAGCTGGGATTACAGGTGTGTGCCACCATGCTGGGCTAAGTTTTGTATTTTTAGTAGAGATGGGGTTTCACCATGTTGGCCAGGCTGGTCTAAGTTTTGTATTTTTAGTAGAGATGGGGTTTCACCATGTTGGCCAGGCTGGTCTCAAACACCTGACCTCATGATCTGCCCACTTCCACCTCCCAAAGTGCTGGGATTAAAGGAGTGAGTCACCATACCCAGCCTATCTACACTAATTTTACCAGGCAGCTCTTTCAAATGATATTAAGTATAAATAAACTGAGCTTTATGGTTTAAGAAATTAATATGTTGCAAACTTTAAACATTATGAATTCATATATTCTTTTTTAAAATAAGTCTTCTAATACCTAATAATGTTACTTATCTTTGGCTTAATAATAAAATTATAAATTGACTAAGATGGATTGAGCATTTATTCCATTTTAAAAACTGAACACTACTTAGTAGATACAGATTTTGTTCTTACTTTACTCAGGAGAATAATCTACATAAGATAGAAAGTTGATAGGTAGTAAAGATAGGACTCAACTTTGGTCACTAGTAAGAGAGTCACATATTTACCAAGGTATAACTATTGCAAAATCCTCAGAAGAGGTTGATACATTCATTTTTGCTTCATGTTTTTGAAAACAGTAATTTGTTTGACTATATAAACAAGAATGCAGCCATGAGAAACAAAAGACCTTATGGTATTAAAAAAAAATACAAAAGAAAACAAAAAATGAAAAAAACAAAAACAAAAAAACAAAACAAAACAAAACAAAACAAAAAAACTAGCTACTTAGGAAAAAATAGCCAAGCGTTTCTACCTCTCTGTTTTCAGTATAAGAATTTTCAAGTGTGCACTTCTGCTCATATGGTCCTTTTTTTCTCTCTCATGTCTCCAACGTTTTGGCAGAAATCACTGTAAAAATGTTGAGCAGTGCAGAATTCTATGAGGCTGGAATAGATTTTGAAGTACAAGTTCCAGGTAACGTGCCTGCAGTATGCAAAGTTCAAACAACCTACCTGGTTAGAACAAAACAAGGGTTTATGGCACTGTTAGAAAACATTTCCCTGAGGGCGTCATGGTGGGAGAATAAAAACCTCTTAAAACCTTCAAGAAAGAAATAGTTTACAATATTTTTGCTTTTTCTGCTTGGGTTTCATGATGCGGAATCATGCTGTAAGGATCAGAGTAAGCTTTTACTGATGTGATTGTTTCTGCAATATTTTTGATAATTTCCTTAAAGATATAATACACACACCTTTTACCATAAACTCATATAAAAAGAGCTGTCATCAGGGGTTACAATAATAATAAAACGTGCTGAAGCATTTTCATTTTGTTTCTTATTTAAAGTTATATGTATGTATACATATTTAGGTAAACCATAATTTTTTGCAAAGACAAATCATTAGCCAAGACTAACACTTTAAAATTGT
>NW_016806973.1:2090222-2095223 GCF_001698545.2 Rhinopithecus bieti | reverse complement strand
CTAAAAAAAAAAAAAAAAAAAAAAAATAAAAAAAAAAAAAAGAAACCATTGCTATTTTTAGAGAGTTAGAATTCAGTAGTCGATGCATATTTTTCCTTCCTTATCACAGGTAGAGAGTTTAACCACAATCTCTACACGATTTAAAGTTATCTGAGTCTCCTTTTACACTAGCTGTAAAAAGTTCTTAACAAACTGAATTTGATAAATATGAAACGAAAACCATTAATTCAATGCTGTCACATCGATGTATTTAAATGGGGCAGTGGAGAGAAAGACCAATAATTAGGCAGAGAACTCAAAGATGTAAAGCAAGGTGGACCACAGGTCATGGTACTGGAGCAAGAGAGGCACTGTACCTATAGACACAAACCCAGGGTCAACAGGAAAGCAGGCAACGTACCTGGTGTCCCGGTTGCTATTGGCAATTAACAAGCCACCCCCAAATGTGGTGGGAAAATAGCCATTAAGCTCACAGACTGCGTGGGTCTGAAATTCAAGCAGGGTACAGGGCAAGAGACTCGTTTGGAGTCCACAGTCAGGCTTCAAGAATGTGTGACTTTCAGTCTCAAAATCATGTAAACCTCACATAAACAAGAACCAGTTGCATTGTAGAAGATCATGTGCACTAGAAGATTTTGCTATCACCAGCATTATAAAATAAAAGCTATCACGACTGGAGACATGGACAAAGAGACTGCTTGATTACCTGGCTAGGTGGAGTACCATTACCCTGGCTGACAGCAACATATTTTAATAGACTTTACTACGTCTTTATTAGTTTGTAACCAAGGTCTATCATACAATACCTTACATGTTTGGTTAATATTTATGACATATTCAATTACGGGTTAAATTTTTTTAAATGATGATAAAAACAAGCCCAACACTAAAGCTGGACCAACTTTTTAAAAATTGAGATATAATTCATACCATAAAATTCACCTGTGTAAAATGTACAATGGTTTTTAATATATCTACAAATGTGTGCAAACATCATCACTATCTAATTGCAGAATATTTTTATCACCCTCCAAAGTAACCTCATACCCATTAGCATCTACTACTCAATTCACTCCGTCCAGTCCCTGAACAACACTAATCCACTTTCTGTCTTTATGGATTTGCCTAGTTGACACTTTTAAATGAAATCGCAGAGCATGTGGCCTCTACGTCTGGCCTCTTTCACGTAACAGAGTGTTTACAAGGTTCATCCATGTTGCAGTATGTAATAGTATCTCATTCGTTTTTATGGCTGAATAATACAGATACATCTTTTTTTGCCATTTAATGGTTAAAAATTTATTTTTTTCTCAACTTTTTAAGACTTTTATGAATATTGTTGCTGTAAACAGCCTTGCATAATTTTGTATGGACATGTTTTCAGTTATTTCAATACCTAAGAGTGGAATCCTGGGTTCTGTGATAAGTATGTTTAACATATTGAGGAAATGCCAAATTGTTTATCAAAGTGGCTGAAACACATTACATCGCCACCAGCCCTGCATAAGGGTTCCCATTTTTCCATACACTCACTCAAACTTGTTAGTGTCCCTCTTTTGGATTATCGTCATCCTAGTGGGTGCTTAATGGTTGTAATTTTGATTTGAATATCTCTAATTACTAATGATGTTGAATACCTTTTTGTCACAAGTTACTGGCCATTTGATCATCTTTTTGAGGAAAAGTCTATTCATGATTTTTTTGCCCATTTTTAAATAGGGTTCTGTTAATTGGGTTTTCACTCAGTTCCCATTCTGTGAGTTATTTCACTTTCTTGACAAAGCCCTTTGAAGGAAAAATATTTAATTTAAATGAAGTCCAATTTATCCATTTTTTTCCTTCCGGTTTTGGTGTCACAGTTAAGAAATCATTGCCAAATCTAATGTCACAGAGATTTATGCGCATATTTTCCGAAAGTCTTAGAGGTTTTAGCTCTTACAGTGAGGTCTTTGATCTATTTTGAGTTAGTTTCTACGTCATGTGCTATATAGAGGTCCAACTTTCCTCTTTTGCATGTGGTTATCCAATTGTTGCGACAATAGGATATCTTTCCGCATTTAATTATGTTGGCAACCTTGTCAAAATTCAACCGATAGTAATGTAAGAATTTATATCTTCTTAATTCTACTCCCTTGATATTTGTCTCTCTTTATGCCAGTACTATACTGTCTTAATTACTCTAGCTGTATACTAAGTTATGAATTGGAAAGTTTGAGTCTTTCAATTTAGTTCTTTCTTTTAGTTTCTGGCTATTTTTTATTCCATTTCCATGTAAATTTTAAGATCTGCTTTATTTTCTACAAGAAAATAAAATAGCCAGTCGAGATCTTGTTAGAGATTACGTTGAGTCTGTTGATTTAGGTTGTATCACCACCTTTACAATATTACATCTTCTAATCCATTAACATGGGCTGTCTTTCCATTTATTTAGTTCTTTGTTTTTGAAAAGAGTTTTATAGTATAACTGTATAAGATGTGCACTTCTTTTGATAAATACATTCCCAAGTATTTATTCTTTTTGATGTCATGCATAAATTTGTTTACTCAATTTTTTTATCATCCATTGCTAATATATACAAACACTCTAATATGAATAAACAAAATTTTATTATTCTTGTATTCTGTAATCTTGATAAACTGATATATTCTAAGAGTTTTCTCTCTCTATTTTGGTATATTCCTTTGGATTTCATATTCAAGATTATATCATCTATTAAAAGGGATAGTTTCTCTTTCTTCCTTTCTATGTGACTAAATGCTCTGGCTAGAACCACCCACGTTACGATGAATAGCAGTGACAAGGGTGTACATGCTCACCTTGTTTATATTCTTAAGGGGAGACTATCAGTATTTTACCATCTTTTTTTTTTTTTTGTATTATTTGTAATGCCACCTGCAGTTTTGTTTTGTTTTAAAATAGATGCCCTTTATTGGGTGAGAAATTTCTCTTTTATTTCTACTTTGTTGTTTTTTTTTAAAAAAACATGAAAGGGTATTGAATTTTATTAGAAGGTTTTTTTTTTTTTTTAATCATAAAAGTGTATTGAACTTTGTTTGCAGCTAGGTGACAATTAGGTTTTCTTCCTTATTCTATAAATATTGTGTATTATATTGAATGATTTTCATAGGTTGAATGAACCTTGAAGACCTGGGATAACTCGCAGGTAGTTGTGGTGCACAATTGTTTAAAATGCTACTGAATTTGGCTTGCTGGTGTTTTGTTGAAGGCTTTTGAGTCTATATTCATAAGCGATATTGATGTGTAGTTCTTGCTCATTTGTCTTTTTCCTTATAGTGTCTTTGAGTGGTTTTGAATTTTGTTTGCCATTATTTTGTTGAAGGCTTTTGAGTTTATATACATAAAAGATACTGGTTGCAGTTTTTGTTTTGTTTTGTTATATGGATAATATTGAACTCTTAAAATGAGTTGGGAAAATGTTTCCTTCTATTTTCGAAATAGGTTGTGAAGGATTGGTGTTAATTTTTGTTTAACTGTTTGCTAGATTTCACCAGAGAAGACATTTAATTCTTGGCCTTTTATGGAAAGGTTCTTGATAACTAGTACAACACATTTTCTGGTATGAATCTAATCAGAATTTATCTCTTCTTGAGTCAGTTGCAGCCACTTCTTGTAGGCAATCTAATTTATTAGCACACAATTGTTCATATTTTTCTCTGATAATCCTTTTTCTCCCTTTGATTCCTGATTTTAGTAACTTGACCCATCTTTTTTTTTAAGCTCGGTCTAGCTAAATATTTCTAAATGTTATTGATCTATTCAAAGGAATAACATTTAGTTTATTTTTCTTTATTTCAGTTATTTTCACTCTAATCTTTATTATTTCCTTCTTCTTGCTTTTTGTTGAGGTTGTTGTCATTTTGTAATTTCATAAGTGAGAAAACTAGCTTATATATTTGAAATCTTTTCTATTTTTTTTATTTTTATTTTTATTTGGGATGGAGTCTTGCTCATCACCCAGGATGGAGTGCAGTGGCGCGATCTCGGCTCACTGCAAGCTCTGCCTCCGGGGTTCACGCCATTCTCCTGTCTCAGCCTCCCGAGTAGCTGGGACTACAGGCACCTGCCACCACGCCTGGCTAATTTTTGGTATTTTTAGCAGAGACGGGGTTTCACTGTGTTACCCACCTATTTTTTAATGTAGACATTTACAGCTATAAATTTGTTCTGAGTCTTGCTTTAGCTGTATTCCATAAGTTTTGGTATGTTGTTTTCATTTTCTTTGACTTGTAAATATTTCTGTTTTTTCTTGTGAATTATATCTTGACCCATTAGAACTGCTTTCTATAATTGCCACGTATTTCTAAATTTCCCAGTGTCTGTCCATTATTAATTTTTACTTCATTACATTATGTTGGAAAATATATATTGCATGATTTCAATCCTTGTGAGTTTATTCAGATTAGTTTTATGGCTTAGCATATGGTCTATCCTGGAGAATGTGCCATGTCCACTTGAGAATGGTGTGTATTCTTCTGTTGACAGAGTGCTCCGTAGCTGTGTGTTAGGTGAAGTTGATTTATAGCATTGTTCAGGCTTCCTATATCCTTGCTGATCTTCTATCTAGTTGTTTTTTTCTTTATTGAAACTGGGTAATTGAAGGCTTCAAATGTTACTGAATCTTTCCTTCCTTCTTCTCTTCTTTCCTTCTTTCCATAAGCAATATAAACTGTATTTTGCAGGCTGGACGAGGTGGCTCACACCTGTAATCCCAGCACTTTGGGAGGCCAAGGCAGGTGGATCACCTGAGGTTGGGAGTTCGAGACCAGCCTGACCAACATGGAGAAACCCTGTCTACTAAAAATACAAAATTAGTTGGACGTGGTGGTGCATGCCTGTAATCCCAGCTACGTGGGAGGCTGAGTCAGGAGAATCGCTTGAACCCTGGGAGTCGGAGGTTGCCGTGAGCCGAGATCGAGCCACTGAACTCCAACCTGGGCAACAAGAGTGAAACTCCATTTCAAAAAAAAAAAAAAAAAAAA
>NW_016806973.1:2072764-2086496 GCF_001698545.2 Rhinopithecus bieti | reverse complement strand
AAAAAAAAAAAAAAAAAAAAAGAAAGTGTTTTGCCTCTAGTAACAATTTTGGCCTCAAAGTCTATTTTGTCAAATATTAGTTTTATGTTATACCTTTATTATTCTTAACCTTTTTTTTTTGGTCTCAAGTCTAAAGTGTATCTGCTGTAGACATCACAGAGTTTAATTTTTTAAAAAAATACATTCTGATAATCTGTGCTTTTAATTGAAGTGTTAGATACCTTTGAATTTAGTATGTTTACTGATAGGGGAGGACTTACCTCTTCTACTTTCTTATTTGTACTGTGTATGTCTCATTTCTTTGTGTGTTTATTCCTGTTTCTCAATTACCATCTTTTTGTATGTGTGCTAAGCAGATATTTTCTTGTGTACAATTTTAATTTCCTTGTCAATTCTCTTATTATATATTTTTGAGTTATTTTCTTACTGGCTGCCCTGTGCATTACAATTAACAGCTTACTATATAATCATCTAGTTCAGATTAACAACAATTTAATAATCTATGGATCTTCACTGCTATATACTTTTATTTCCTTCTCCATGTTTTCATTTTATTTCCTCCTCCATGTTTTCATTGTAAAATTGCATCTTTATGTGTTATTTGTACAACAATACAGTTCAATAATTTTTTCTTTATGTAGCTATCTCTTCAATTACATAGGTGTAAGCAAATTACACACACACACACACACGTATATTTGAGTTTATCCTACTTGGAGTTGAATTTTTTGAATGTGTTGGTTAATGAATGTTTTTCTTCAAATTTAGAGAGCTTTTGTACATCATTTATCCAAGTATTCATTGTGCGTCTTTTTTGTTTTCCTTATATCTGGGGCTCCAATTAACTGTATGTTAGTCTACTTGATCGTTTTCCACAGGTATCTGAATCTCTGTCTATTCTTCGTTCTTTTATTGTTTGTTTCTCAGACATTTGCTGTTGACTGTTTTGGCAGATACCCCAAGGAAAATGTGGTTGTTGTGAGAAAAGCTTTGAGTTAGGTCAAATAAAGACAAGCCCTGTTTATGGATGATTTGAGGAACTGTCAGACAGTTCAGATGATCATAATGCACTGCAAATGGGGTATCTGGATAGTTCCCAATGAGGGTTTGCTCCCCCTCTGGTAGCTACTAGGCTGCTGCTTTTATGAGTACAGTAATTGCAGGGCTGTTGATTTTCATAGCTACCACATAGTTGGGGATAGGAAGATGGAAATAGAGCGTGTTAAAACACCACAATCTTCGTTGTTTAGCCATTTTTCTTGAATAAACACTTCTAAGTTTATTGAAAGCCTTGGTTAACCTTCAGAGTTGTGACAAAATAGATTTTGACAATTTTTTTTCAGTGTTCTCATTGTTTTCATGGAGAAATAGATTTTTGGAAGTCCTTCCTCTGCTGCCCCTGCTAATGTCATGGCACTAATCAATTTTAGCTGTTTTTTTTTCTTTTAATGATTTAGTTGGTGCACAAATCTTGTGAAGCCTTAGGATCTTCATTAACAAGAGAAATTCAGTTTCTGATTCAATTTTAGAATGCTAAATAATGCAGTTCTGGTTGTTGTTAAGTTACATAAAACAACATTTCAAACAAAATCTCCTTTTAATTGGAAATTTTAAAAAAGGACAGTTTTACTAATAGTAACAAACACAAAATTAATTCCTTTTATGGACATTGTAGGGACTCACCATTCCTTAAATAAAACGTTATTGTAATTGTTATTTTTATCATTGAAACCACTAATAACAATCCATATTAACATTTACATAAACAAAAAATATTCAATTTGTGTTATGATTTTTTAGCAAACAGAAGCAATGTAAACTTTCATTACTGGATAAGGATTTTTAACATTGGTAATAACAAGCATATTATGATCATTGTTGCACTTGAAGTGTTTTTCACAAAGATAGTCTGGGGACTGAAAATGGAAACATTAAGCAGTTTAGGTAATTTAATTTAAATGTATTTATGATGGTATTATATCAAACAGATTCTTTACTCAGCACAGTGCTAAAGTTGTTTCTTCTTTCAGATACAAAGAGTTTACTCATAGTTAAGAACTATACTCCCTGATTTAGACAAAAAATAATAGGGACAAGAACACTCAGAAACAATCTTAATAGCCTGGATGTAATCAGGGACCAAAATTTAATTTGACTGGCCACAATGCCTAATTTTCTGATAAGTTTCTGCTTTCTGATACATGTTGTTTCATCCCAGAGTGAAAATTCAAGAATAAGCTTAAGAAACTCTCAAAATTTGTAACTATCTTATGCTAGAAAAAGAAAGGGGTGAGAGGTTGTGGAATGGAGGTAAGAAAAGGCCATATAAAACTTACCACTGGCCTTCACACAAAAGATCAGAATTTGGCTTCACAGCTCTCCATAATTATCTATGAAATCATGAAATCAGAGGTTTCAACTCTCAAAATTGGATAACAGTAATAAAATGGCTATTATGTCAATGAGATGAGAGTATATGAGAAGGTTGAAATATGCCTTTATACAAGTTGTCAGACGTTCTTATGACTTCCCAAATAATCTTTTCTCAAGGAAGCTTATAACAACTGTGTGTTTGATTTTGCTTTTCCACTTTTCTCAACCCTCTGATGATGATTATATATTACAGTCTGCACACACAGGAAACTCCCACCATAATGACAATTTAGCACATTAAAATACATGTCTTCATATGTCTTTATGCTTTGTATTTATACTGCCACGGGAAGCTCAGTTCAGAAAGTCTCTTCTGTGCAGGATGGTGCCTGTGTAGAATATTTTGGATGCTCATAGGGTAATTGGACTCTTTCTGAGAGAACTCGGGTAAATGGTTTTTCACTATAAAGAAAATACTCTCTTTCAGTGTTATCAGCTGCCTGTGTGTGGCTTGGTGGGAAGAAAGAGGGTGTTAGGAAAGATCGCAATAACTTAACTTGCAACCTGCTGTTATGCACCTGACAGCTGAATAGATGCTTTTTCTCTGTGGGAGCCTGTTAACCTGTTACCAGCAAGTCTGATTCTTGCTGAACTTGGTACAATATTAATGAAAAGCCGCAGGAAGCAGAGGAGAGGTGTGTTCCAGGCCAGGCTAGGCGGCTGCGACTACAGTTAATCACCTCCCAGTTCTTGTTAGAGGTTTCCTTTTCCTGCCTCTTTGAATTAAACAATATTGGGTTTATTCAGGATGTAACTACAGAGAAACATTTTGAGTTTAGAATCAGAAGGTTGGACGAAAAAAGAAGCAATCTGTTCAACTTCAAAAGATTAATGGGTAGAAAATTTGAACAATAATCTTAAATGATTGAGAGGAAGTTCTGAAGGCAGGGTATTTGATAAAATGCATTTATTTCATTTAAAGCATTTTCTGAGGAAGAAAATTAAGTTTTAAGTTAAAATTATTATAAGATTTAAATTTATTTAAAATTGTACTAGAGAACTAAGAAATACAAGGCATTAAGCTTGCTGTTTCTCTTTAGTGAACGTCTCATAAAACTTATATAAATCTTTGCTTGTAAAAATTTTCACTGTTACAATGTATAAACTATTACCATTAAAATTGATTTTTTCCCCTCTTTATCAGGCTTTTCTGATTTCTTCATCTCTCTTGTCTCTCTGCTGCCATTCCTCCCTCTCATGCTGGTCCCTGGAGATGTGATAGTGAACAACAAAATGTGGACCCTCCTTCCTGCTCTCACGGAGCTTATTCTATAGCTATATATTATATATTATTCTATAGTAGAGGACACAAGCATGAATCAATTGTAAGAGAAAAATGCAAAACTGGAACATGGGCTATCCTTGGAGCCATGGATAAAAACATGAAGTAAAATTTTCTCCTGATGGTGATATTTTATATATATGTGTGTGTGTGTGTGTGTGTGTGTATGTATATATGTATGTATATGTGTGTGTATATATATAGTGTGATACAGAGAATGATATATATATAGTTATATATAGATACATATACAGTATGGTATAGATAGTGTGGTACAGATAGTGATATATATATCTATATATATGTAGTGTGGTATGGATAGTGTGTTACAGAAAGCATCCAGTGATGCATCTTTTGTCATCTCACGGCTTGTGACCTATGACTGAGAGCCCCATTGTTGGATACAAAGTTCTAGCTATGATCCTAGTTTTATTATTAATTGATGGGGTTGAGTCAGAACAGTCAGCAGATCGTGCCACTCGCTTTATGTCAACAGCGTGTTGAGGAAGCTGTAGCTATCTTTGGTAGCAATGCTCAGTATATATGGATATATATCATCACCATATATGTTGATTGAAGCATATATATATATATGCTTAAATATATATGCACATATATATATATATATGTGCTTAAATCAACAGGTCCCTTTCATGTCAGCAAAATGATAGCTTATGAAAATGTATTCACTGTTATGGTGTAAAACTGTCCCTAATGTCATTTCCCCTTTATTTTATTTGGGTTTGTATATTTTGAAGTACTGGTAGAAGAATTGTACAATTTTCTTAAAGTTTATATTATGGGAATAATAATGGAAGTACCAACTTTTCTCATTGTTAGAAGACAGCCATCGTTTTTACTTTTCAACACCAATTCCTCAGGTAGGTGACTGTACATAATTTATATAAAAGTCTTCAATAAATGATTTTTTATAAACAGCTATTGGAAGTCACTGGAATATGGTGATCCATTTCCCGTTCCAAGAATACAAGAGAATCAAATGTTAGATTTTTTTCTTTCATGATACCTGAATTCCATGCTGTAAGTTTGGTAAACTTTTTTATAATACAGATCTACTTAGCTAATGTGGCCATTGATAAGGGTGTTTACTAAAGAAGCAGAGATGAAAAAAATCAATGTAAAAATGCTCATATTGGGAAATGGGCTGCAGTAGGAGATGATAGCACGCTTTATTTAAGCCATGAATCAAAACAAACATATATTCTCTTTGCCTGGAAGACTGATGAAAGTTGGCAGCATGAAAAATAAAATTTTTCTCTATATTCACAACTATATAATTGATGTTCAACTTCTGCGGATTCTGTCTGTTCTCTCATTGATTATTGAAGTACCTTTTAAAAAATTCCTGCCATCTTACTCATAATGCATCTTCATAACAGGGCACGGTGTTCAATTTTCTTTGTGTGATATAGTTAGCAACAGTGCAGTAGTATAAGGTGAGTATTCAACCTTGAAAAGCAACTTTTTTTTTTTTTGAGAGAGGGTCTCTCTCTGTAGCCCAGGCTGGATTGCAGTGGCGTGATCTCGCTCACTGCTTCCTCTGGTTCAAGCAGTTCTCCTGCCTCAGCCTCCTGAGTAGCTGGGATTACAGGCACGTGCCACCACACCCAGCTAATTTTTGTATTTTTAGTAGAGACAGGGGATTCACCATGTTGGCCAGGCTGGTCTTGAACTCCTGACCTCATGATCCACCTGCCTCGGCCTCCCAAAGTGTTGGGATTACAGGCGTGAGCCACCGCCCCTGGCCCGCAACTTGTTTTATTAAAGGCTGTCATATAAAAAGCATATATTTCAAGAAACGTTCTTGATATTGAGAACCATATATGACACCTAAAGACAGTACATTTATGTGATTAAACTGTTTATGTGGTTAAAACAAAACATATCATCTCAAAGAAAATTTTCGAATCTTTTGGTGGGATTGTTATTTGGTGGTGCTTTATAAAATTTTATTTAAAAATTTTGCTTTTCAACTTATTTTAATATTCTCTTGTCTGTGTGTAAGAAGAGAATAAATATTTTCAGATATTTTTATATTTTAGTCATACTCATTGCAAGTTGCACAGAGAATGTCATCAACTTCCATGTGACATATTCGGTGGAAAAGTTATTTCAGATTAATCCATGCAATTTAGTTCTGCATTTATAGGAATAGTTTTTAGTCATTTTGAGTTCACAGAACCTTTGAAATTTTCTACCTTTTTGCTATGACTATTATCTGGTGATGGGTTATCCAATTGTACTTAAAAGTAATTTATCTTGCTTTTCTATTGTAATGTTTCCTCTTCTCTTCTGTATTATATGAGAAGAAATTGAAATATTATTTTTTTCTATTTTATTTTTATATTTTGCATTGTAGGTCATGGGAAGAATGTCTTGAATCTTTAAATGATATGTGTAAAAGTCATTGCACATTAATTCAGACAACTTAGCTATGCTCCTTTTATGTACATATTTTAAACTTCCTGGGGCCACAGACATGTTTTGAAAAGTAATGAAACTATCAAATGCACATACAATTTTGCATTTACTATTAGAGGGATCATTGACATCCTTAAGACATTCTGAAGACTTGTGGATATGCACACCCACACATGTAGAGACTGCTGGGCCATTTAAGAATATATTCAAGATATACAACTACATTAGAAAAAACAAAAGAGGCTATCTAGCAGGAATATTTTTTTCCAAAGAAAAATGTTTTCCAAGGAAAAATAGGGTGTTTTAGAGAGGATGGCATGGAGGATGGTAGTTTGGGGATAGGTTATTGAAGAGTTTAGGAAGAAGATTATAGGTGGTTAAGAGACCTAAAGAACACACAAAACAGTATTTCCTTTTACACCAAGTTTATGTTTTACAGAGAAGTATCTACTATGGCAAGACTAACACTATTCATTTTTGAGTTACCAGAAGGCAGATTTCTGGATTCCATTTAGGATGAAGTTCAAAAGTTCTAAGATTTAATAGCTGAAATACCATACTTGTTTTATAAATATTTGAATTTTATATTGAAAGTATGTTTGTTAAAAATGAAAACAATGAAAGAATTTATGAGTTTACATAAAAGCCATTTCCTAAATACTTATCTGGGTTTCCTTACCCATTGGCAGTGGGAATTGGGGATTGTACTTTTGTCATTTCCAAGGCACATGTCTTAGAACGCAGAGCAGTTTATGAAATGGCAGTCTCTGCGCTAATATAAACCAGGTGTTAATATTAAATCCCCAAACTGGGAAGATAAGTATTATTTAAATGTTTACTGGTTCCATTACTAGAAAAAGTCCTTCAAGATTTGAAAACTAATTGTAATCTCTATTTCTAGATTCTAGAAAACTGTGCAACTCAGTGGGGACTCATTTAGTTATTCCATGTGCTTTTGGACTTTTTCATTTGGCAAATCTATGGTTAGATATCATTATCTCCCGTTAAAACTCCTTTACCAATTTAGCTGCTTAGATCCACTACTAGGAGAGACAGAAGACAGCCCTTAAGTCTAATAAATATTATTAAAATCTATAAAAATAGGCAGAGAGAAAATAATACATTTTACCTGTTTTATACTCTAAATGCATTTTAAACTTTTTAGCTGACATTTTCAAACAAAAGTGTGGTAAGAATAATGTAACAAATCCCCATATATATCACAGAGCTTTAACAATTTTTAGTACTTTGCCATATTTAGCATATTTATTGTTGAAACATTTTTAATGTTTTTGAGTGTTACATCATTCTTAATTGCTTGAACACATACAGATGATTGAATAATAAAAAAAAAAACATATTGTTCAGTGGGTTAGCGCATACAAAGCCCTGTGTAATGTCTTCCGAGGTTGGGATCTAGAACATTCTCAAAACTCAAAGATCTCATGCTGCTTCCTCATCACTACATCCTACCTCCCAAACTTAAACAGTGTCCTGAGTTCCACGGGAATTACTTTGGTTTGGCTTGCACTTTTACTTAGGAGAACATGCATTTTTAAATACAACAGTTTATTTCATAAATTTTAGTGGAATCATAAACTAGGTATTCGTTTGTACCTGGCATATTTCAAATTTTGAATATTCGTTTCAAATATTCATACATATTATTGTGTGTAACACTTTTTCATTAACTTTCAGGGTCATATAGTATGGATGTACCACATTTTATTTAACTGATGATCAACGTTTGGAATGAGTTCTCTCTTTGCAATATTATAGATAATGCTGTATCAAATTCTTGGGTATACCCTGTTACACACATATGCATCCATTTCTCATGTCGACAGAGACAAATTATAGGGTCATTAGATATACAGATACATGTTTAAGAGGCAATGACTATTAGGTCGACTTAAGTCAAATTTTTAAATCATGTTATTTACAGGTCTGTATTCTTATGATTTTTTTCTTTTTGTTACTGAGAGAAATGAGAAAATTCTCCCACCATGACTTCAGATCTATTTCTCATTTAATTTTTCCCAATTTCTGGCTGTTCCGATCTCTTGCCCTGCTTCTAATTTTTCTTATGAGTTCTGATTGAAGATCTCTGAAGAAGAACATGTCTGTGGATGTAAACTTCCCATGGGTTTACAGTCTCAGGTGTTCCTGGCCTTTAACAACGTAATCAAAAATTTAACGATTTTTACCTGTTTACCAGACAGCTGTGGTTTCCTCCCAAGCTCTACCACAGTTGAACCAATAATATCTCCTGGCTTTCTTTGGAGATACTCTTTCCTAAACTCATGTCTACTTTTTCTTTTCTATTTTTTTTCTTTTATTTTTAGAGATGGGATCTCCATCTGTCACTCAGGCTGGAGCATGATGGTGTAATCATAGTTCACTGCAGCCTTGAACTCCTGGTCTCAAGGGATCTTCCCACATCAGCTTCCTGAGTAGCTGGAACTAAAGGTATGCACACCCATGTTCCATGTTCTGCCTTTTTTTTGAGAGCCAGGGTCTTGCTTTACAGCCCTGGCTGGTCTCAAACTCCTGCCTTCAAGAAATTCTCCCACCTCGGCCTCCCAGAGTGTTAGTATTATAGGCGTGAGCCACCTTATTTTTTATTGAAAAAAATATGATGTACACGTTTTGATATATGTATACATTGTGGAATGGATAAATCAAGTTAAATAACATTTCTGGTCCTCTTTCTTTTTCTTTACATTCCCAAAAGTTTCTCTCTCCCATACACATGCATTTGATGTTTTTGTTTTTATTTTCAATGTTTTCTGAATTAATGTATATAATCCTTTTCCTGTCTTCTATTTTGTTGTCTATTGAGAGTTTTATTAGTATTTACCTCTTCTTTTTTATTTTAGTATGCATTTTCCCATTCTTAATGTGATTCATAAATTCTTCTTTGTAATTTTTACTTCTATAATAAAAATATTCAAAAGTAAATGCTTCTTTTAAGGTAAAGATTTCACT
Organism: Rhinopithecus bieti; assembly: GCF_001698545.2. NCBI lineage: Eukaryota > Metazoa > Chordata > Mammalia > Primates > Cercopithecidae > Rhinopithecus > Rhinopithecus bieti. The sequence goes on along the minus strand of NW_016806973.1, from coordinate 2,077,351 downwards.
GATGCATTGGTTTTTATCTAAAGGCTACTTTAGATGTGAAAATTTAAGTCTCATTAGATTAAATATGTAGGACATCATTTATTCATATGTATTTAAATTATAATATCAGAGATTGTATATAGATACATAATTAGCTTTTGTTTCATGGACATGTAAATATATTCTAAATTTGAAGAATTAATCTATTAAAAGAATTCGCTGGTTATAGTCCTTAAATTCTTCATTATCTTACTTATTTAATTCTTGATCATATAATTTTAAAAAAAAATCTATTGAGATTTCCCAGTATAATTTTGTCAATGTAGATTTACACTTTGAATAGTTTTTTTTATAGTTGTTATTTGACACAACTAAACACAATAAAGGGTTTTGACTCAATCTCTTTCCTAAATTGTGAATTTTAACACTATATAATACACTTCTTAGTACTCTAAATAATGAAAACATTTAAGGTTAAAAAATTTCCCTTGGCTATAACTTTCATAGTGACCCATTTGCATTGATCCAGAGGTTAGTTTTAGAGTGTTCTTTCGCTTAATGGTTTTAATATTAAATCCCACTGTGACTGATACTTCCAATCTTGATTTGTTTTCTTATTGAATTGAACTGAGGAACATAACTTAGAATTTTCATGCTTTATTTAGTGTTCTTTCTTTCTTGTAATAGGGTTTCATTCTGGTAACAGAATAACTGTTTTCATGTAGCGTAACAATATTAGATATTTTCATCATATTTTTGTTTACTGTTTATTGTTTATTGTAGTTTTTTCTTTCAATTTTCCATGATTTCCTTGTTTTTCAGGTATAGAGTTGTCCTTTTTTAATTTGAAATTTCTCAAGAATTCTTTCATTATACTAGAGGTAACTTCTGTTTCATAGTACTTATAAATGAACATATATTTCTCTATTATCATATAAAATTCCCTAACCCCCACTTTTTCTTTCTAACCCTCTTAATAAGATAGGACATGCCAGATGCTTCTATTCCCCTGCTTTCTGTTTTCTCCAGTGAGACTTTTAAGACACCTTTGCTATGACTTCTATAATCTGAAAGCCACTTAAGATTCTACATCTCAGATGGTTTTACCTTTACTTCTATGCAATTATTACATTTTTAACAGAGTATATTTCTTCATAAATCTCTATGTAATGTTGAAGCTATAAATTGTAATTTATTCTATATATCCATAAACAACTCAAGGTTTAATAATTTACCACTCTTCACTATCTTCTCATTCTCCTGTATAGGTTGGGATTTACTGGTTTGTTTATAATTATTCCTGGAATATTTTCCTTACATTTGGCATATGAGTGATATATTTGAAATCCTTGTATTTCCAAAAGCATCTTTTTTTCACCCTGATAACAATGATATTTGACTTGAAGCTCTACTTGTAACCTAGAGTCCTTACCTCTTCTTAGTGTGTAGACATTATATTGTTCTAACATTTTCGTTTTACTCGGTGTGAATAGGCCATGGTTATTTTGATTTGTAGGCCTTTTTGTAGCTTAGGGTTTTTTTTTCTTTTTTTAAAAAAACTTTCTGATACTTTGTAAAATTAAGTTCATAAATACTATTAAGAATTAGAAATAAAAGAGAGGGATAGAGAAAATGTGTGCGTGTGTGTGTGTGTGCCTGTGTGTATTGAGCTTGAAATTCCTTCTGAGGCCTCTTTGTGTTGTTATTGCAGTGGTGCTAAGATAATGCCTGTCTATTCTAATTATTTTTCATTAGATTCTGTCTGCTCCGTGTGTTTCACTTGCTTCTTCTGTCCAGGTTATGTCCATTTAGGTCTGTCAGTCTTCTTGAACTCCTCACTTTTCTCTAGTTCTGCTACTGGGATTTATTGAGTGGCTGAAATCCTGTGAGAGGCAGAGGGCACAGTACTTTCTGTTCTTTTTGATCAGCGATCCTCTAGCCATCAGGTTACCATTCTCCATTTAGGCACTGGGTTGAAGTTCCCGGCTCTTTATCTGCATGCTTTAGCGCTTCTCTCACCTAGAGGAGCCAGGGAGTCCTCCGGGGAACACCTGCTTGATCAGATGTTGTCTTTCTTTAAGAAAGAAAAAGGGAGGTTAGGGGCACAGCAGAGTTCTCTGCACATTCTTCCATTTTATTTATATTATGGTTCAATTTGAAAAAGATGTGATTTATATACAACTTTGTAGGCATCTATTGAGTAAAATGAAATATATCTGTAATCTTCTTAGTACATTATATTTATCAATATATCATACTTTTATTACTTGGTGGAAACACTATTAAGTAAGAAGTTCATTCTCATTTCATGTTCTTAAATATTTACAAGATGCACTGCTTCCTATGCCAATCTATGATTAAATGTAAAAGGGAGTTCCTAGCACAAGTAATTTAATAAAATTTAGACCTATGGACAAAGGAAGTTGAAAAATATCAAATCAGATTACTAAAAGTCTCATTTCTTAGGCTAGAATTGGAGAATTAAAATAAGACCTAAGCTGCAGTCGATGTTGTAAAGACTTGTATTATGTAAAGTATTCTTGCTTTTTACTATACAGTGAAAAATGTATTTACTACGTAATGCCACCCAATACACGGCTGGACAAACAGTTGAAAAGATCTAATTTATTGACAATATTTTTTGTAGATTGCATTTAATGATATTATTTTATGTCTGTGTTTTGATTGGAATAATTCTTAGGTTCCCTTTCTGAGTTTTTTTAAGCATAAGGTCCTATTTGCAAATAAAAGACATTATATAAATGCCAGATTAACATTCATTCAAAATATAACATTTTGAAAAACATTGTTAGTGGAGCTATGGAAGCTACTGTTGGTAATCTTTGATGGAAAATCATATTTCGAATAAGAATTACTTGAAATAACAATCTATTAAATAGAATAATTCTCATGAGGGATTTTATAAGTACTTTTGCAGTTTCTTAAGTAAATTCCAAAGTACTATCTCTTGGTTTAAAAACAACAACAAATAGGCTTTCTTTGTTAGGTATCTTTATAGTTGATGGCCTGTCAGGTTCAAGCATTAAAATCATTTTTTAAAAAATTATTTTCATGAATTATGTTGACTGTTTCTCAACTGAGCTCCATTTTACCAAAGATTTACCAATTTTGTACATTGCATAATTTTCCAAATTGCTTCCTATACATATTTAATGGATGACACATCTAACAGAAACAAACCACTCTAGGAAGCTAGTAAAAGGATAGTGTTGTTAGATACAAAGGAAAATCTCGTTTTGAAAAGTTAGACCTTTTATTTATTTACCAAACACTCTGTATTGTAGTGGCTTAGCAATATTAACATTTTTTAATTTAATCAATATTTAATACCCATAACCATACTTTGAGCGTTATTACCCCAATTTACTGAAGAGGAAATTGAGACACATGTAGGTTAACACATTTATCAGAAAAGTCATACAGGTGGCAGATGGCACAAAAGATCCCATCCTGAGCTGCTTCCTCTAAGGCCTTACTTTGAGCTTCCACAAGGCTGACTTCCTTGTGATGGCTGCCCCCAATTTACTGGTTGTGGGAGCTAATGCAAACTGCTTAACCTTTCCATGCTACAGTTACTCTCCCCAGAGTGTAGAGATGATAATACTTACTCTGTTTTTTTTTGTGTGTGTTTTTTTGTGTTTTTTTGTACGATTAAAGGAAATGATAGATGTAAATCATTTAGTAGGGTACCTGACTTCTATTATTATCTAATAGTTTATTTTGTTACATTACAAGTTAAAAAGAAGTAAAATCTTTGAAAACGTTGAGTTAGGTTTAATCACAGTAGATGTTTTACTGATGTGAGGAAGTGTTTTGGAAAAATAGACACAGAGTACATCCTATGACATTTCATTTTCCACTCAATCTTTAATATTAGCTTTCCCCCAAAAGGCAAGAATAAGTCCCAGAAATTATACTAGACCACTGTACATCTTAATGTTCTTCATGAAATCCATTGTTGGATTTTTCTTTTCTAAATCGAGAGATCGATATTGATTTCAATATTTATACGAGAAATACATTTAGAAGCTTTTCAGCTATTTGTAACAAACATGCCCTCCTGCTTGTGTCACTGTACAATATTGGATGGGAGGCTATTTAATTGTATATAATCCATTAGCCCTTTGATTCTTTTTGTAGTAACTAAAGCTAATAGTAAAAAATAAATGTAAAATCTGCTTTGATCTGGAGTTATTAACTAGAGGATACTCCAAATTTGGATTTAAAGCCATATATTGTATAAAGCTACTACTCAATGAAAAATCCTCAATTATCTTAAGAGCTTGTCTTTACCATGCTTTTACATTTACAGTGCTTTCCCCTTCTCCCTTTACAAAATTTCTGCTTCCATAGTGCCGGGATGATTTAAGCAATTATTTATGATGGCATTACCTCATACTCATTTTCTTCTCAGCAAAGTTGCATTTATGTCAAGACTAAGTAGTGAGAGCCAATTGAACTTACTCCCCCTTCTTTGCTATAATCAATAAAATGCATTCCCTTGGGATCACACTTATTTTTCTCCTTGGATTAGCTGCAGTATCCTTTTACCCTGCAAATAGGAAAAAAAAAAAAAAAAAAAAAAAA
>NW_016806973.1:2066586-2070160 GCF_001698545.2 Rhinopithecus bieti | reverse complement strand
AAAAAAAAAAAAAAAAAAAAAATCAAAAGCCCAAACAACATTCCAGGATTCTGTTCTTGTCTTACTAAATTTCCTATTGGATTATGGTAAGATTATAGACTAAGTACAATTAAAGACACATGCATGTTTAGAAAAAGACTTGGTCAGTTGATTTTGACAATGGGATATTCAAAACTCAGTATGAATCCAGCCTGTATGAAAGCACAATATGTGAATGATCTGGAAAGCATTTCTGTTTTGACATTAAGACATTTATTATTTAGTTTTCAGCTACTTTTGTGAGAAGTTACCAATCACTTCATTCTGTGATGTATTTAGTCAGAGGCCACCAGATTAATTTTCTTGATGACATGAGTAGGATGGAAGCAAAAGCTAAAATCCAAACCAATCCTTCTATATGCTTTAAAATTCTATGGCTTTTGGATAATAAAAGTCTACTAATACAGCCGAAAGATCTTTTCCATTGTAAAGTTTGTAGGAATTGAAAATGATACAAACAATTTAATAACATACTTTAGAGATGTTTTTTAATACTCCATTTATACTATTTTAATAGAATCTTGCAGTTGACAATTAAGTTTCAAGTATTAACATTTATGACAAGGAATGATAGACATGTTAATTCTGTCCATTATGGCATTTAGTACAATTGTTACTATGTGACAAATTCTGGTTTTCTAAAAAGAAAGCTAACTTTAAAAAATTTCTGGTACAGGTTGTCTAGCTCTTATTCTTTTTTCCTAATATAAAATTATAGGCTTGGAAGAGGGGTCAGAAAACACTGAAGGAGAAATAAAACCAAGAATCTAAAAGTTTTATGGGAGTTCTCTGGGTATACAATATTATTAAGGCAAGGGTAACTACCAGTTGACCTGAATACCTCTAATATGTCCATCCCCCCAGACTGCAGAGTCATGTTCTCAAAAGGAAAACAGATTAGATGTCAAAACTCTCTGAAGCTGCTGAAGAAACCTTGAAAAGACTATAAATTAAGTTTAGGGAGGCTATAAAGATAGTGGAAATGTATAGCTAAAAGTTGCAGTTGGATTAGAGGCTGTAAAGTTGAATAGCTACCTGATGTACTCCACTTTATAATATGTGATGCTTAGAAACCTTTGATATTAAAATGATAATTAACTTGGTAACTCAGAAGGGCAAATGTTTACTCAAAGCATTTCTACATGGAGGGCAAAGTGAAAATAATCAGAGTTTGAGATCTGAACGCATTCTAAGTACTACTTTTCTCCCTGTCTACAAGGTGGTAACTTCTAAAGACCACCTTAGTATAATCTAAGATACAGACGTAGAGATACTATTGAGTCTCTCCGACAAAGACTGTTGGACATTTACGAATAAAATTCATTAAAAATGAAATGTAGAATTTTGCAGATTGCTCTTTTTTTAATTCACCAAATTTACTGAATAACTGTTTAACTCTGTACTTCATTATGCCTATCTGGGTACAAAGAAGTACATCTTTATCGATACTCCAAAACTCTAGAAAAGTGTAGAATTTTTTTCTATTGCTTTTTTTAGTCCATCAAATTTACTGGATAACTGTTTAACTCTGCACTTCATTATGCCTGTCTGGATAGAGAGGTACAGCTTTATGGATACTCCAAAACTGAAATTGGGTACTTGTCTACATATAATATCTGATAGTTATACCTGGGTCACCTTGTTTTTCCCTGACACATTAATAAACATTTGCACATTGAATGCCCTCACCTTTCCAGATTGTTGACCAAGGAGATTAATGATTGCTTGATTTTTATTAGCAATATAAATGAGTAAATGAATCAAGTAAACAATGGTTCTATTTTGCCTTCCACATGATTAATCAATTTATAAGATTATTTTTACTTTCGAAAATTTCTTTTTGTTTTACTTGCTCTCATAATTTCTAGAAGAAAGCAAATTATAAGGGTTTACCTTTTCCAAAAGTCTACCAAAAGGGCTTTGGTAATAAGATGATGTTTATTCCTGGTAGACATCAAGCATGTAATCATTATTTTAAGAAGAGCATTGATAATCCTTTGCCTAAAAGACCTGTTGTGTCTATATTTATTTCCTTCTTTTCTCTCTCCCTTTCTCTCTTCATCCCTCCTCCTTTCCTTCCCTCTCCCTTCCCTTCACTACTACTTGCCTTTCTTTCCCTTCCCTTCTTTTATCTTCCTTTACTTTTTAACATTGCATTCCTTTCCCCCCTTTTCAGATGGTTGTACTAATACTCCCCTTAAAGTCTGGGCCTTATAGGTAGAAAATCAAATGGATTCGAAGAAACAAATAGATCTGAATCCATGTTCCTGAGGCATTACACGCTATCAAAAATAAAAAAATAATAGGATCAGGCATTCAAACTGGTGTTCCCATCACGCTTTGTATATTTATATTACAAGTCTAACCCTTTTCATTCTAATAATATACTATCAATATTTGCCTATCTTTCCTATTAGGAGGTAATATCTGGAGTTTTTTCATTCACATTGGTATTTTTATTACTTAGCACGATAACTACTTGACTAAGCAGATTAATCACTGCTTAATTTTATTAGCAATATGGATGAATAAAATAATCAATCAATCAATAATCATTTTGCCTTCAGACAGAGAAGGAGTCAATGAGTACATTCAGAAAAAGCCCGCCATAGAATTTGTAATTGCTCTTTCTAGGACTCATGGTTAGCTAGATGTAAACATAGGGCCCTGCAAGCTTGATGAAATAAAAAAGTATATTGAGAAGATTTGCTCCAGGAAACCACTTTATCTAATTGATATATTGGTTTCCTTAGGGTCAGCATAAAATTAGTCCTTTAATTTGTTATAGACTGTGATGACCAGAAATGTTCACTCTTTGTAGGTCTGTCTTCTGATGTAATTACTAGAGTCTTTAGTTCCTTAAACAAACAAACAAAAAAAAATCAATGATCCTCAAACAAATCTTGAGCAATGTTCAGGTGATTATTTCTGCTCCCATCATCTGTCTTGCCTTTCCTAATATCTTTTCCCTAAATACAGCCTTTCCCTAACACAACTTTTATCTAACTGGTTTTTAAGCAATTGAATTTTAGCTCTACTGTCAGGTCATATTCAGTTGCAACTTTGATGCCGTAGTCTTCTCAACGACTAGTAATGAAACTGTATGTAGCATCAATGAATACTGAATAAAAACATTATCAATTTTCTTCCAGTTTACATTGATGGGGGAGCAAAGATAAAATGGTGATGAGTCACTAATGTGAGAATTGCGATGTATTAAAATTAATTCACAAAAATGTATATGTTTGTTTTCAAGTGTTATAAATATATTCAGTCTTCCTTACCTATTTCTCTTGTCTTCTTTTCCACCTGATAATTTTCTGGTAAATACGTATTGTTTTTCAATTAGAAGTGCTGTAAATCTTCAAGATAAAAGTGTTATACACATGATCCTTCTGTTCTTACCTGAGAATTTATCGAAAACAATGAGCATGAATTGGTTTGGCTGATTAATCTTTTATATCCCTGCTTATTACAGTTATGTAATTTCATAATAATAAAAACAACCTTGATATATATATATATTATTATATAT
>NW_016806973.1:2045430-2066504 GCF_001698545.2 Rhinopithecus bieti | reverse complement strand
TTATATATATATATATTTGCCTTCATGAGGAGTTATTCACCAATTGCCCTGGCTTACGTGCACACCCCCCACCACACCACCACCCGCCACTCACACACACGGATTTACTCTCTAGATCTATGGACTGCATTCTGCTATCCTTGGATCTTCTAAATCTTTATAAATTCTGGCTAGAGATTGTCTCAACATAGGAATTCACATGTTTTTTGCTCATATCATTTTCTTTTCACTTTTGCATACATTGTTAGAAATATATTGGTTAAAATTTTAAGTGCCCTTAATTAAAAAAAAAAACTAGTAATTTTCCAGTGAAAATAAATTTGTACCTTCTTCCTTGAAATATGGCATACAAAATTTAAAAATAAACTCTATAAAATAATTAACATGGGCCTAGCTGAGGACCAAACCATGAAGTAAAAGTGAAAGAATTAGCTCATAGTCCTACAAAATTCAGAATTGAATTAGTTATAATATAAATCTAGTAAATCTATTCTATAGATTTTAAGGCATTCTAGATATTTGTATTTAAGGTATTATATATTATTAAGGAAATTGTGTTTACCAGCATTGCACGTGTACCATTTCACATGCTATATTTTTCACAAGAAATATTGTTCAGCACCTGCACTCACTTTGTGTGTTAATATTCTCTAAAGTGCCCAATTGCACTATCCAACTGAAAAATCACTTTCTTCTGTCTGTTTCGTAGTGAGAACGAGAATAATTTCACTCTAGAGGATTCTTTCCACTTGACTAATAGACGGAGCCTCAGATCTCAACCCGCGCTTTGAAAAAGCATTTTTAGGAACCCACGCCAACTGGACGGCTGATGGGATACTTCACTATTTTGTTGGAGGAGAATAAGAGGACGCACATCCCCCAACCATAATGTGTCTACTAAATGAAAATACATGTTTTATTCGAATGAAAATCCACAGAGAAAGATTATACGAGGGCAGCAGTTTTCCCTTTCTGTTGTGCACACAAAGTAAACTGGAACATGCTTAAGCGTGGAGTCTAAAATGAGATACTCTAGACTTGCTTTCTTCAAAGTATTTTTCCCTCATCTACATTATCATTACGTAAAATTAAGGCCAATTATAGAGATTAAAAGAGTGAGAGTGGAGATAGTACACAAATGCAAATATTTATACTTTAATTAGATTCATGATATAAATAAAATTTTAGCGTATGTTTTCAAAGATCAATGCCAGCCCACTCAATGCTTCTACTGAGTTTAACTTTTTGATGTAGCACTTACTGCTATGCAATTTTAATATATTTACCCATTCTCCTGTTTATTGTCTGCCTTTCCCCACTGGAATGTTGGCCCTCATGCACAGGAAGCTGGTCTGTTTTGTTCATTGCTCTATGCACAGTAACTAAAAGAGCACCTGTACCTTACGGGAACTCAATAAACATTTGCTGAATTCAGCCAGGGAGTCAGCCTCAGAATGGTCATTGGAACAAGAGGAGTTTGAGTATGGGAGCTCGGGCGGACGCTTTACAAAGATCGCCATTCTCCTCCTCACAGAGCATCATCATCTGTCATAAATATTCTAAGTGCCCAGATCTTTATAAGTTATCTGTAATGAAAGATGTTTACAGTAAGATAGATATTTTTCAAAGACAAAAATCTAATATTATTAGAAATTTCATGCCTGGGGCCCACATGTTGTGTAGTTTGTCATCAACTCTTTAACTCTGCTCATCTTCGCTCCTCATAGTGTACGCATGTATGTTCATTGTGCATATTGTTTTATGGAGAATTTCATGCTTGGAAACATTTCCATGAATTTTGGAGACACTGCAAGAAATCAAGCTCTTTATGCTGCAGGCTCTCCTTTTACACCAAACAAGTTATAAGGTAATGTTAACTTAGTATATTTAGGAAGAAAGAATAATGCTGAAATTTGCTGTTGTATTTCTAAGATGTACAATTTCAGGATAGAGTAGCATGAATTTATTGAATATCAACGATATAAGGCAATTTAAGAGCATTATCTTAATGCAAGATCTTATTTAGCTAGAATGTTTTAATATTATATGCTGAGGACAAATGATACGAAGTACTATAAGCTTCATTTGTATTTAGCATAAAAATTTTAAACTAATTAACCTTAAGGTGTCCAATGGGTTTTATTTCTGTCTTTGAATGTGTAGTTTAACATATATCGATGTTAAAACATAATTATATTTACTTTTGCCTAGAAAAGTCACACCACTAGGGGAAAATATTCTGAAAGATAAGAAATGCCCTTTTATAATATTTTCATATGCTCACCAAATCATTCTAATAGTTTGGCAAAATCAACAGACCTTTATTTCCCACTGGCACCGGCTATACTGAATGTTTACCAAATTCATTTCATTTTTAATGAGATTCTTTTGGCCTTGCTGTTTAAGTGCCAGAGGGTAAAGCTATGCAGCAGGTTGAATAGTGTCTGACTCTGTCCAAAGAGCCAGTTAGGAGAGTTTAGTCTGGGAAAATTTTTGTCCTAGATTAGGTGTTAATGTCCATCTAAAATCATAGAGTAATTGCGCATTTTAAAATTTACTTTGCTATGAGGCACTTGGTTTACAATGTTATTGGGAGTCTGTCTTCATATGTCTAACAATGAAATAACAAAAATCGAGATATCATCTGGCCTAAACCTACATTTAGGCTGAATGTGAAATAATCTAAGACAGATGGTGATCTGTGTTATTTCGTTAGAGTTTACTTCTTTGGCTTTAATTTTCACTGGCAGGTGGATTCAAAATTCAATCACAAGTAGTTTATTAATGTTAGATGTATTTTAAATAGAATGAATACCACTATTATCTCCTAGCATAATTTATGTTTTATATTCATTATCATGGTTTATACATTTGGGCAAATCTCAATTTTCTGAATCTTGGTTTCATCTTTTATAAAAAGATGGAGATTTGTTGGGGAAGCTTAAGGGTCAAAGTTGTGGATATAATAATAAACCAGATATAGGTATAATCATGATTATTTTTATTTATGAAAATTGAAACAATTTTGGACCAACACTCCAAAATCATGAGATTTTAGGACAAAAATCTGAATTTCCACGTTCATGTGGAAAATTGGAAAAGCTACGATTAGATGGCAACATTCTCACACAGTAAGAATCATCTAGTGCCAATCATTGGCTGCTTCCTAGTTGGTCAGTTTCTATGACTTCCTCTTGCCTCCTCTCTGATACTGAAACTAAAAATTTCTTTTGTCATTGTGCTTGAAATTTTTTTCAAGTAGATAATATTTTTCTGTGTGTGTCTAATAACAGTAAGCTTATAAAAGTTAAACCAAGAAGGATAAGTGTTCATGGAAAATTAAAAGACTATATTATTTAGTAGAACTTAATAATATTCTTATCTGTTTAATATGCAAACATGGTGTATCTATGTAAAAAGGCTGCAATTTAAAGCACCAATTCAAAACGAACCATAGTAATGAAGATGAACTAAATCGAAAAGGATCTATCATGAAAACTTAATGAACTCAAAGGAAAAGACTAACATTTCAGGAGGGTTTATTTTTAAATGCAAATAAGCACAAGCACGGCTGCTCTGAAAAGCAATATATCACAAATGAATAATGAATTGTCATATATCAACACTTTTTTAAATGGTAATTTTAGAGCTGTTCTTATTAAATGAAGAAAATTGCATATAGAAAAGTAACACATGGTAAATACCAGGGTAACTGAAATAACTGTTGCCCAGAAATTTGGAAACATAGATGAATATACCAAGTTCATATTAAGTGAAAAAAAAAAAAAGTAACTGATTTTAATGTTTTTTTTTCCTCTGCTGATGTCTTACATATTTACGATACATCATCAATGGAATTATGGTGTCTCAAGATAATTGTGAACATGAGGTGTATGACTAAGACAAATTCATAAAATGATTTGTGTGCATGCTTATGTTGTATAATTGCCAGAATGTTTGACATAAAATTTTCAAGATTAATGACTAAAGGCAATGTTTTGAAGATGTTCAGTTAATTTTGGACTTAATACGATTCTTAAATCCTATTTGGAAATGTTTAGCAATGACAGAATAGCTACTATCATTCAGCTCATCATTCGCCATGAATTACTTTACTTAAGAAGTTAAGTTGGAAACCATGCTGGTGTCAATGATTAAGTCAGCCATTTGTGCACCAGCATCAACGATCATCTTCTGAACTCTCTGGAAGAAGGATGATGTGTCACTTGATATTGAACAGATTCTTTGAAATGTAAAATGCAATAAGTTTATTTCATCTAAGATAAAAAATTAATCTTAGCTCACAAGCAAAGACGGAATCAATGATAGTCTTTTCATCATCTAAATGCCTTATAGAATGCTATGTAGAATAAAAGTAGTAACTGGAAAGTATGACTTGCTTACCTGATTTCTTGTGAAATTATGCCTTTGGGAAGCTCCTTTGTCAGGGATTTACCTGGCAAATACTTCTTGGCAGAAATCACCCTGTGGAACTTAACAGGATTGCATGAATGACATGTCTAATATTGTGGAGTTAAGAAATAAAATGTTAAGAAAAGTCTCAGGATTAAAACTTTCTGGCAATGACCTCACACTGTTAAATCACATAATATGACTAGGTAAGTCAAGAGCCAGAATCAGAAGATACTTTACGCTGGCACAGTCCAATTCCAAAACTTAAATGTAACTTTTAATTAACTTAAATGTAAATGTAGCTTTGTGACTATTTTTTCCAGTTATAAACTGAATAAAAGTAAGCAATGCTGCTAGTTAAGAGATTGAAAATAGAATTCTGCATCCTGTGAAAGCACACCATAAGGCAATGTATAAGACCTGGTATCTTGGTGTAGAACATGTCAGGTTTATTTTTCCAAATCAAAGATATTAACAATGTTGGAAGATATTTCTATTTTCATATTTTGAGTTTTCAATTTCAACTTTTAAATAGCTTCAATAACACACTTATTCTTGTTGTAATATATTTATATTTCAGTACTAATAGTTTATATATCTTTCTGATAGTTGACAATTTTTTACAACAAATCAATTTCAATCACTTATGTTACATGCTTTATCCATTAACCCAATATTTGTCTTTAGCTCTAAAGATGTCTGAGTCAATATCGCTTAGGCTAATGACAAGAGAAAAATTTGGAGAAAATCTAACTCATCCTAAACATAAGATGTCTATCCTGTATTTTGAAATCACCAGAAATGGGCTTTTATGGTGCTGTCAGAAACTTATTAATTATGATGTTCAAATGTGTTTATATATGTGCATTTTGAATATGTACATATATAGGTATATCATGTATATCTTAGCCTGTTGAACATCTATATCTTTAATAATTTATGCCCCATCGAAATGATATAGATATGATACTGTATGCTATGCTAAAACCATAGTCTAAGAGAAATGTATATAAAAGACAAGGGCCTTTCCAAGAAAATATCCTAGTCAAATAAGACATCAACTTTCCACTAATATTGCCATTTACTAGGTCAGGATATGTATACTTATTTGGAAGAAGACACAGCCATGTGGATAGAAAGGTTATGAAGTTCTATTTCTTATAATTATTTTAAAGAGTCTGAGATTGTAATATTTCTTATATGTAGAAATGATTTAATATTCACTGAAACCTTTCGCAATGTATGGAACACATTTGAATATGACATTCATTTAATTAAACTATATATTTAGAGTTTCCTTGAATGACTTTCTCTACAACCTGACTTCAACAGATAATTGCCAGTTCTGCACATCCTTTTATAAAACTGACTCCTAAATACAATTAATTAGTAAGTTTTGAAAAACTCCCACATCTCAAGGATGTTTTATAAAAAGGCAAAGTTAATGATTTCAAATCTTAATTTATATTAAATCAAACTATTCCCATCATGTGCCGAAAGAATTACCTTGCTTTAAAAATTGGAGAAACAGAAAATACAGCCACTCGATAACCACTGCATCACTAACCTTTATAGTGTATGACCTATTGTGCCATTTAGGGTCATGATCCCTTTATTCATTCTTAGATAATATATCCATTGCTCCTATATCTAGAAGGATCTATTTAGAGGCAAATGCTATTCAAGCCCTGTTTTACAGAAATAGAAAAACACAATGTCATGGTGTTTGGAAGTGAATTGATGATGCATTGCACTAGCATATAGAGACATCGTTCCCATAAAACTTGAACATTATAGTTCAGGGACTATTTAACCTTTAATACAAATCATTTTTATTGTCCCAATAGAACTCGAAACACTTTATTCTTTACATTTCTCTTTGGCACTGTGTACCAACTACATTATTATTTTGTCAGGGTGGAAAGAAAAGTCATGTTAAGTTTAATCCATGTGCAAACACATCTGAAGAGCTATGTAGGAATGTACACATCTCCATCAAATAGAGAACATGAAGACTCAAAATTTGTCACTGATGACAGAATATTTATGAAATAAAATGATCTTCTAGACTCTCCTTTATTTTCAGAATTACGTAGTTTTCTGCTTTCTCTGTACATGCTATCAGTGATGTGCTTTCAAATAATTCTAATAATTCTGCAACATTGAATAGGGAAAATGCCAGAATAAAACTTACTGCTGCCAACGTGTTTATTTTTCATACTGTCTATTTGTTAGTATTTACTTCTAGGTTTATCTGGCATAACTCATCAGAAAAAACAAAGTCAATTTATTTCTAAATTTAAAAAATATTTTTTGGTAGGGACTTAAGTTCATTTACATTAAAATGTATCTTCTGAGGAAATTGGTTCTTCATCTTTTGCTAGTTTGTTTTGTCTTGCTATCATGTTCCTTATTCTTTTCTTTTTACAGTTTGCCAAAGACAAAATTATCAAGGGGCATAGTATAGGGAAAAGGGGAAACAAAAGAAATACAATATAACTAAATTAAGTGCTTTAAATTCCAGCGAGAAAATAAAAATGATTTGTGTTAAAGGTTAAATAGTCCCTAAACCATAATGTTACAAGTGTTATAGGAATGATGTTTCTATACTCTTGTGCAATGCATCATCAATCTACCGCCAAATACCACTGACATTGTTTTTTTTTTTTTATCTGTGAAGAACAACATTTGGATACCACTTACCTCGGAGACAGTTCTTTTGGAAATTATAAATATATTTCTTTCTGGGATCAAAAGAATCCACATCAAAATGAAAGATGAAGTGTTGAATCTGAATTCACAGCTGCTTTATGCAATCTAGAAAGAGTAAGGGATTTCTCATTTTAGTTCACTTCTCAAAGCTTTGTAGATAGAAGCCTGAAATGATATATTTGAATTTTTAAAAATATTCTTCTTGTCTGGCTGTGTAAATGATTGCAATCAATCAGATTTTCTTTGTTCAAGAAAAAAACATGAAATTACAATATGAATATTTTTCACATGTAATTTTAGTTATACAGTGGGCAATGACTGACAGCTTAACAATGTCCCACTGTGGCAAGAATAATGTGTTATTTTGGAAAATATTTTACTTAAGAAAAGTTAATTTTACAATAAGAGTTGATTGTAAAAGCTCCTTGGAAATATTTGGAAGGTCACTGTATGTTATTTTTACAGTGTTATAAACTAATTTTTAAAAATGTATTAACATCTTATCTGGTTACAAAAAACAAAAACTGCAGCGGAAAACACAAAATGATCGTATCGGCACTAGGCTTGTGGATGATAACAAACTTTCAGAGAAGTAGCGTTGCCCCTATAGTTCAAAAGTGGTACATTTTAATTACAAAAACCAATTTTAATATTGGAAAAAGTAATATATTAAAAAATAAGAGCCTCCAAGCCGACGAGATAGATGATTATAATCAAATGGATCCTTTTCTGCCATTGAAGAAAAGCTACGTTCGACTGCGATGTTTTATAATTACACGTTCTGATAAATCAAAAACTATATTGGGAGTCTTTTGCCTGAAATTGCGCAAAATGAGTCAATTTTCAACCTGATACATGTCCAACGTATGATATAATTTCCCCTTTGAGATGGAGATTTCGCCACTGTAAAAACTTATCCATTAAAATTTAGTAAGAAATAAATATTATTGTAATCAAATATTATACAGAGTTTAAGAGTGATGTCCACAAAATGGTAAAACAGAAGATCTCCTGGCATCACTCCTTTCAAAAGAGTACAACAGGAAACTATTCAAACCAGAAATCAAGGAAGTAGTGGAGAAATCCCTGGGTCCCTGGGGAGTTTAGACTTTATCTTACATCCAATGGGAAGCTATTTACAGGTTTTAAGCAAATGATTATGTCTGTGTTTTAAAGGTATTATAGTCTGGAGGCTTCATGGAATTACATAATTTATAATTTATAAATTTATCATATATAACTGATTTAAAGCAAGCTTAGAAGCATAAACTCAAGTTAGAAAAGATGGGTTTGACATAAAAGCTTAAATGTGTTTCATTTGTTTGCTTGTTTGTTTCTAACACAAGTTTAACCTACATGTGATTCACCTTTGGATTGGTGATTCTAGAGTTTGATGCAGACAGTCTGGGCACAGACATTTAGAGAAGGTCAGTCCACAAATGATGCTTAATGATCTCTGGGTGATGATCACTTTCTCTCCAAGGAGAAACTGCATGGAAAGAAAGGTCCACATATACTCTGAAAAACTTAAAAATGGTCACATAAGAGGAGCAAGACTAAGACTCACGTTTTCTCTATCTTGAAAGGGATAGAAATAGCCATATACATAGGAATAAATCATGTTTCTTATAATTACTTAAGGAGTCCAAGGATAGAAATGATTTGCCAGGTAACCATTTAGTGTTTGCTGCATTTATAATGTGTGAATTTGACAGAGAAGCCTGAGATGTAGGGGAAAACCTGGAGAGTGAGAAGAAGGGTCTCAAGAAGTAGTGGTTGACTTGGGCAATGCTGAAGGATCAAGAAAGTGAGAACTCCAATTGGTCATTTGGATTTGGCTACATAGTCACTAGTGACTTCTGTAAAGAGCAGTTTCAGTGGAGTGTGGGGATAGGCGACCTACTGAAAATGCACCAGAGAGTGAAGAGGAGGTAGGGGCAGGGAAATAGCCTGTGTGGGAACAAACAAAACAAACAAAAATGTTTTCAACAACCCTCCTTGTTTGATCCTTCACCCTTGAGAACATCTTACATCAGATCACTGCACTCATACAAAATGTAAATCAAAGGAAATTATGAATGATTTAAAGCCAGAAGTTCTAGCAAACATTATTTAGGTGGCAGGATCGTGATGTAAAATGATCCCAACAGGCTGGAAAGACACAAATATAGGTTAGCTTTTTTGTTCATGTCAGTTTTCCAAATTCACCAATGATGCTCCCTGCTATTATTTTTGGTATTTCAAGGATTCTACATTCAAAAATCTATCTTCATAATTCTTGGTCTTCTGAACTCTGATAATTTATCTTTATTCCAGTTAACATACTTTCATAGCATCAACAATAGTAATAATGGTTGCCAGTTCTAGATTTCTACCATTTACCAACAATAATCCAATTAGTTTATTAATTTAATCCTCATGGCATAAATTGAGGTTTAGATCATTTGTGCAGATAAGGAAGTTGGCATTCACAAAATTAATTAAATTGCTTCAGCAATTTATTTGTTTTTACATAGAATTAAATTATTTAATTGTTTTTACCTAGAATGTTTCACCTCTAAAACCCACAAATTCTTAAATTTGGATCAATTCTCAATACTGCTTGTTCATATGCCAGGCTGCTGAGTACAACAGAGAAAATCACACAGCTGGCTAGATGAATATCTCATTTACCCTATGTATTTATACTACAAAGCACTATCAGAAATTGCATCTGGGTTCTTTCCTTTTTTTTGGTCACTTTCTCATTTCTGCTCTGCCATGACTCAAAAACTTCGCTGTTCAAACATCTTACCCAATATCCATTATAATCTTCATTGTCAACAACTTCATATCCTATTTTACAGAGATATTTGAGACCAGCAGATTTAAACTTGCTTTAATATCTATCTTTATTTTTATAAACAAATGTATTATTTTCCCACGTTCATTTTTCTCTCCTTTGTTCCAGGCTGAAAGAGAAAATTGCCCCATTCAGAGTGTAAGGTTATTCTTTCTGTGATTTCCATCTGAAATATACTTCTTTAGATCCATTCTTCATTGAGAAACTACAATTTGTGCTTCAAAGCCTTGCTTCCATTTTCTTTCCTTTTGTGAAATATTCTCTGACACAGGAATTTTTGGCATGTTCCCCAAACACAGTAATTTTTCTATAATGCTAAGGCTGTACCTATATGCACATTCATCGTACTTATCACTGCATGGTTTATGAGGTGGGAGGCAAACATGGGTGCATATTAGGAAAAAAAAAGTTTCCCAACCCCTTTTGCCACATACTGTGATTCCATAGGATTGAGACAGGAGTTAGAAATTGATGATTCATGAATATTGCTATGTGATGATAATGATCACCCTGGGTTGGAAACCACTGAATTGTGGAAGGAACATAGGTCTCAGGTCTGAGGGAAACAGCTTTAATTTCAGCTCTGAAACTTAGTAGAAGAATGGTTTTCCACAAACTTCTCCCAGCAATAAATCTTGTCCTGTTTTCGAACTATGTTGGGATTTCTACCACGTCTGTCTTCCCATTTCTATCAGTAGCCCCAGTCATCATCATCTCTCTCACCTGCCCTATTGCAACCCCCTGACTGATCTGATACACACTTGCTTCCTCTATTATATTTTCTCCATCTAGAACTGAGAGATTACTTTACGGAAAAGTTATATAATGCCACTTCTCTCCTTAAAAATCTTCCAGGAACTTCCTTTGACATGCAGAATATAATCCAAATTCACAATAGCCTATATGACTGTATAACTTGCTGTTACAAATTTCCCTTATCCTATTCCTGTTATTCCTTTGATTTCTACTACTTCCTTTTCAATTGTTTATTTCAACGCAGCCATGCTGGACTCCTTAATGTTCCTTGCTACACTAGACAAGCTCAGGCCTCAGAGTCCTTGGATTTAATACTGTTTCTGTGTAGACTGTTTCCCTGCAGATATTCATATGACTTTCTTCTTCCCTTTATTCAGATTTCTTATCAAAATCATCTCCCCTAAGAAGTCTTCCTGGCAAAAGAGTATGCACACGTTATACTCACTCATCACCACAAATCACTTACTAATTTTTTAAAAATTTTGTTTTTGTCAATTTCCCTGACAAGACAGGAAAACATTACGTGAATTAAAGAGGCCAGGGAATTCTGGACAAGGAGTGCATGAATGGTTCCTGTTGCTGGATGAGGAAACACTGGGGAAAGATAGCAAGTGATTATATTCCATCCTGACCAATAGGGTCACTCCTGGTGGTGCTGAGACCTTAGCAGCCAAAAGCCCAGAAATAGGATCTGATTTCTTAGTGCCTGTGGAAGGCATCAAACCAGGAAAAGTGACGCAACCTTCTCAGTAAGGAGACTGCAGTATTTGTACTTCCCTGATTTTATTTGCAAAATGTTCAATCACAGTTTTCCTTCTGTGAGAACAACTCTTACTGGGACTAACACAAACAAAACTTTTTTCTTTTGTGCTTTATTTCCTTTTTTTTTTTTTAGATGGAGTCTCGCTCTTTCGCCCATGGCTCTTGGCTCACTGCAACCTTCACCTCCAGGGTTCAAGCAATTCTCGTGCCTCAGCCTCCCGCATAGCTGGGATTACAAGTGCCTGCCACCACGCCTGGCTAATTTAACACTTTTCTATATTTAAATTTTTTTTTCTGTATAGTCTGGTTTCTATATTATAAGCAAGCACTGTAATTAGATGGGGCAAAATTTGTTTAGTGTGATCTGGCCATAGTTAACTGGTGATATTATGGTGAAAACTGTATCATATTTTTCCGATTCCATTTCTAGTCTCTAAAACCATTTCTTTCTCACACAGTGTGTTTTCAAGACAGAAGTTAAGTGTTTTTGAGTCTGGTTCTAGTAAGCCTAAAGTAACATACCAATTATTTTGATTAAAGAAAAAGGCCATGGGTCATTTTCCTCATTAGATTATGTCAGTTATGGTATTGCTGAACATCTATTATATTTTCTCCCAAATAAAAATGGACTCTTTCTAGTATTATTTTAGTGTTGAATAGAAAAAGTGTGGTCTAGAAGCTGTTATTAGTTTTCCTTTGTAAAATGTCTCTCAGTTAATTAGAATTGTATCCGTTCATAAATACTTCATTGCAAATTTATTAAATAAGCTTTAAGTCTTGTCACAGAGGTGAATGGTGATTGTCTAATTTAAGCCTGAATTTTTGTCTGTAACACTGCCTTTGTCTGGTGACACAATTTTGTACGAGCTTAATGAAAGTGAGTTTAGCTTACTCTATTGTCCTTTTGTTGCATTGCCATGACAATGTTTCATACAGAACTGGATTCTCTTTTACTTCACCCTTTACCACTTTATTATCTGCTCTACCTTTAAATGACTTCTCTATTAATTTACACAGTAATCCATTGTATGCTGGCGTATGCCACCAAATAACAAAAGCATCTAAAAATATGATTACTGCATATTCATTGGCCATTCATTTACTTTCCATGTAGAATATTTAGGTGAGGTTCATAAGAACTGGAAGACTTATCAGCTGTTTCAAAAAAAGTATATAGTAAGTGTGCCAAGAGACATTACCTCATAGAAATAAACTGTGAATGTTTGATGTCCCCTCCAGTTTACTCCTGTACTTTAGTACACATCATAATGCACGTTTTTCAAGTTTCTTTTTTATTAAAGTGACTGAGCATTTTTCTGTCCATTCAAAATACCATATTCAGCACAGTGATTATAGGGAAATCATTTGAAGAAAGCAAATAACTCTGAATTCTTTCTAGTCCTGGCTAAAACGGACTTTAATAAGACCTTATTAAAGTCAGTTTAACTCTAAGGGTCTCAGTAAATTATTCTTTTCTTTTTCTTTCTTTCTTTTTTTTTTTATACAGGGTCAAGCTGGAGTGCATGGCTCACTGCAACCTCTGCCTCCTGGGCTCAAGGCACCCTTCCACCTCAGCCTCCCAAGTAATTGGGACTACAGGTATAAGCCACCAGGCCTGGCTATTTTTTGTCTTTTTAGTAGAAAAAGGGTTTTTCCATATTGCCCACAGCATTCTCAAACTCCTGAGCTCAAGCAATCCACCCACCTTGGCTTCCCAAAGTGCCGGGATTACAGGTGAGAGCCACCACGCCTGGCCAGTATTCATTTTTTATGGGGGAGTGAGGGGTCAGTTTTCTGACCCATGAAAGCAGATATTGAGAGTTTGAACATTTTTCATTTAAAATAAAGTTTTATATAAGATCACTTTTTGTTAGTAACTTAATTATTCCTTGGATGCTGTAGATTAGAATTTTAAAGACCATCAAGATACAACTTTATATACACCATGTGCCTTATTAGGTGATTTGGTCAATGACAGCCCACCTATACAACAATGATCCCATAAGATTGTAATACTGTATGTTTTCTGTACCTTTTCTATGTTTAGTTACGTAAGTATTTACCACTGTGTTACAATTGCCTACAGGATTCAGTAGAGTTCATGCTGTATAGGCTTGTAGACTAGAAGCAATAAGCTATACCATATAGCCTAGGCGTGTAGTAGTCTATACCATCTAGGTTTGTGTAAGTACATTCTATGATGTTTCCACATTGACAAAATCTCCTAACAATGCATTTTTTAGAATATATCTCCATCATGGAGAGACATCACTGTCCTGCCTTTTGTTTGCATCACTGTGTTCTTATTCAAAGAAAAAGATACACATTACACACAACTTTAAACTCTTAGTCACACTCACGTTAGCAATTAAGAATGCAGGAATGTACAGTACATGCACTAACTGTGCCTTGACCATTTGCTGACCTGATATATGACTTAATATCTTAATATATTTGATCTCACTTCAGGAAATCGAGTTTGGAAAAGAAAATGTGCACTTAATGTAAACAAAATTATATTAAATGTTTCTTCCTAGTTTAAAATAATTTTTCAATAAACCAGGATGCCTTAAAATATTCCTCATTAAACATTGAGCTATTTTTCTTTTATTAGAAATTACCTATAAAAATAGTGGCTGTCTCTCTTGATGAAAAAATGGATTGGTATCATGATATACTATTAGATCTATACCCTTTCTATTCTGTTTTTTTTCTTCTAATTTATAGAATAATCATGACTATGATACCAGGAACAAAAACGTCCTCAAGAACAGGTGCCTAATTGGGAGAAAACTTGACACTTCCCATTTCCATTTTAGGTGTTAAAAAAAATCTACACATTCACTTATTTTATAGTTAAAAGTTTAATTTTGTTTAAAATATCACAAAGTATAAAACATGATCTGAATATTGTTAAAAGGTCATGCAAATTAGAACCATGCTTATTCAATTTGAATCAAGGTATATTTAAGTCATTTTTTCATAAAATTATTGGGATTATTAATATTTAGTAACCTAAATCATTTTTATAAAGTGATAATAAAACAGACTGTCCTAAGAGATTGATTTTGTTATGGCTGCATCTAAAGAAACTAAAATGCATTGTGGCAGGAAGGACTGGTGTCATTTATAGTGACATTCAAGTAATCTGGGGGTGATAGATGCTTGACTCTGCTAAATTTATGCTGGGATTAGCACCATTTACCTGCTTTTAGTGTGTTAAATACTCAATGAAATATGTGTTTATGAAAGTAATTCTGTGTTTTTCAAATTTCATGACCCTTTTAATAAAACTGTTAAATTAACAGCTTCATGGGGTTATAACTGATATACAAAGAACTGCACATATTCAATGTGTACAATTTGATGAGTTTGAATATACACAAACACCCATCATATCATCACCACAATCAAGGTAATCAACATATCCAGCACATTTTAATAGTACGATAAAGACTACTCCGCCTTTTAAGAGTCCTGGTAGTCTCAGTGAAACAAAATCTCTTGATTTTCAACATTCCTCTAATGTATCAGTTCTTTCCAACTGGGATTTACCAAGCAATGTCATTTTGTGTTGAATTACCATGAGTTTTTCAAAGATGCTAAATGAAGTAAAGTATGTTAGAATTTGATTGCCAATCAAGACTTTGATATGCGATCTGAATTTTTAGACCAGTGGTTCTAAGGTTGGTGAGGGAGAGGGGCAGTTGTACTGTGTGGGAGACACTTGGCAATGTCTGGCAATATTTTAGTTGTCACAATTGCAGGCTGGTGCCAGAATCTAGTATATAAAGGCCAGGGATGCTGCTACATGCCCTACAAGGCACAGGGCAGTCTTGTAGTATCTGGCTCACAATGTCAACAGTGCTGAGGTACAGAAACACTGATTTAGATTAATCATTGTGCTCAAAAGTGAAGAGTGAGCAAAATGTGTTGTTTGCCTTGCGAATTTTGGAGAAAAAAAAACAAAGCTCCATCCAACCATTCTACATTTCTGACATCTGTGTTACATATGATTGGAGATTCTCTTTCTTCTAAATACCCATTGTGAGCTTCAATGACTGCTGGGATAAGAGCCACTTGTTCCTACAGTAATTGTCACAGGATAGCTGCCAGATGGTAATACTGAGAAGGACAACATGAAAAAAAATTCGATGTTTTTTTCTTTTCTCGTTTCATTCTATCTTCATAGGCTAAATAAGTTGGTCTAATGTTTGTTCTACCTTAAGCAGAAGACATAATTCCTTCATGCAAATGGCACCTAAATGGTGAGCAGACATGTCATGTGAAATTCTTTTAATATATCTGCTCATTATTTGTCCCTATGGACCATTTAACATTATTCAAAGAGGAAAGATTTTCTTTTCTTTTCTTTTCTTTTTTTTTTTTTTTTTTTTTTTTTGCCACTAAAAGAAAATCTGGGTAGGCCTATGACTCTTCTGTTCACTCTTGGAGAGTGCTGTGATAACTGCTTGGAGAGTGCTGTGTCATAAATACTATTAGAATGCCCTCACTTTACAATATGTATAGCTATGCATTTGATTTAAATCTTCACTGTGATATGTAAGACTGGCTTCAGGCAGGCTGTTGCCTGTGAATAGGCATGACCAGCTTGTTCTCTCTTTTCCATTTGACTTTTTGCAAAGCCTCTCAAATTGAAATACAGAAAGGGGCATAGTCAGAGGGTAGACTTTTACACAGAGGTGCTGCTCTAGAATGAATCTGCATTCACTATGTCTGGCAGGTTTTTAGCATGGACTTTTGCTAGTTACTAGCTTATTTTAAGGTTTCGTGGGGTCACTGAGGCGCCTCTGCTTGGACTCTCTGCTATGACGTGGGCTACAATCACCCTTCCCCTGAGTACTACTCCCTGTATGCGTCTGATTTTTCAGGGGCCCCATTCATGGAAAAACTCTTTGAGTCTCACTGTATACACATATGATACTCTTGAGCAGGACTCACACTGACTACAGGCTGACACTTCCCTACATGACAAATTATCTGATCTATAAGAAACATTTACCTATCATTTATCTTGACAGAGTCTAACAGTGAATTTCCTACCAAAGAATTTTGGCAGAATTTCTTTCTTCTTGATGGCTCACCTTCAAACTCCATGAAACACAGATCAAGGTGACCTTTGTGAGTCACCTTTCTCTAGGCTTAAGCAGGTAGCATCTTTCCGGTCATCCACATTTGGAGAGAATGTTGGAACTCAGCACACACAGCAACAACACTCTCCAAGGTAATCTCTCAGTCTCCATTCTCTCAAACTGATATGCCCAGCTATGTTCAAAACCTGAACCTTTGTAGGCTCAGAATTTACTTGGATAACTGGCATTCATTGTCAATTGGGGACTGAGTCTAAATATCTAAGATACCATTTGTGATTACTAGAAGAATCCACATCACAATTTGCTCATAAATCAAAATTTCATAATATTTGGAAAGATGATAGAATGAAATCATATTGATACCATTGTTCTCATGCCTCATTCTAATGATTAAAAACCGTAAACAACATATGTGCATAAAATACTCTGGAAATTACAAATGCACATATATGTGTATATGTCTACATATGTATATGTTTATACACATATTACATGTATATGTATATGTACACATATTACATGTATGTGTATATCACGCATATACATATGTATATGTATATACATATGCATGTGTGCACAAAATATACATATATGTGCATAAAAGATACATGTATATATGTGTATACATGTGTGTGCATATATATATATAGTGTTTTTCTTTGTTAAATCGTTTACAATAGTGCAATTTTCAATTTTGGTGTGAAGTCTTAAGTAACTGATGTTAAGACAGAAATCTAAGAAAGTTATTTTAAACAGTAATATTTTGGCAATGCAAAGCTATCTAGTAATATTGCTCAGACAATACAAAGCTAGTTCTATTCCTATTTGTCCTGCTGATCTGGAAGATAAAACTGATCCCTCCCTGCAAGGGCCCCACTAACTGGAATGAGACATTGTGTTTGTTGGACCTATGATCTTCTTTACAGAGAAAAGCAATTCATAAAGTTAGAAAAGGGCACCATGTAAAATCCAACGCACATTTTGTAGAAATAGTGTGAGGATTGCTGAGAGGGGCGAGAAAGACTAATAGCAACAACCAAACCAAAAACAACAAGAAAAAAACCCCTATTCTCCATAGTTTATTCTTGAGAATATGACATAGAAAAAATATGCCTAAGAAAATGTATCTTAAGGGAGAATGTTATTGGTGTATTTTTTCCAAAGGGACATGTTCTTAAATTTTTTTTGCACTGCATTTATGTGTTATTAATATCTTTTTATAACTTAAATATATTTTAATTCTACAGCTCTGGATCAAGGCATGCAAATATGCTATTTTGATCTTGTATTTTAGTTTTTTCTTTTTCTTAATTCCATGTAGCACACATGATTATTATGAGAAAATGTTTTAGATTTACCTGTATGTTAAACAATTTTATTTTTGTTAACTCTTCTTCCATCTCAGCTTCTTTATAAGATTATTTTCCTTTTTCCTGGAGTACGCCTTTGTAGGTTCCTTCACTGAAATTGTTTTGCCATGTTGATGGATCAGTTTTTATTTTTCTGAAAGTGCATTTATTTCTCCTTTAGTGTTGAATACTTGCTTTGCTGGATGAAAAAACTTACTTGATCCTAATTTGCAGGCGTAAGAGGCTTAATTTGGAGAGACTTTCTTGTGGAGGAAATGTGTCTCCTGCTTCACCCGAGGACCATGAATTCTTAATCACGTGGTACCACTTTGTCTTCCTTTGAGAGGCCTGGTTAGTGTGAGAACCTCAGAGTTGGCTCTCCACCAAGGATATAAACAACGTTATTAGTGGCCTCTTCCATTTCAGGAAGATAATTACAATCGTTTTTACAAGGAGTATTTCACAAAGGAGTATATTTAAATTTTATTTGATCTGGGATAGAAGGGTATACCTAAAGGTGTTCATGGTATATTGTGAAAAATTTTCTAAATTGTAATTTATAAATAATAATGTTAACATACTAAAAATAAATCTAATAATTATAGTAAAGCTTTTAAAGATTGTCAAAACCTTTTTCCCCTGCCTTCTTTATACAAGGCTCAGGTGGTAGACTTGTTAAGTAGTGAAATGAGATATTCAAGTGTAATGCCTAAAGCACAATGGGTTAATGACTATTATAACAGATAATACTCTTTAGATTGTTGTTTGATAATACACGGAATGACTAGGTTCATGTTAATAATGCACAATGGGCTGGGCGCGGTGGCTCAAGCCTGTAATCCCAGCACTTTGGGAGGCCGAGACGGGCGGATCACGAGGTCAGAAGATCGAGACCATCCTGGCTAACACGGTGAAACCCCGTCTCTACTAAAAAATACAAAAAACTAGCCGGGCGAGGTGGCGGGCGCCTGTAGTCCCCGCCAGGCAGGGGTCCCGCTGAGGCAGGAGAATGGCGTCGACCCGGGAGGCGGAGCTTGCAGTGAGCTGAGATCCGGCCACTGCACTCCAGCCTGGGCGACAGGGCGAGACTCCGTCTCAAAATAATAATAATAATAATAATAATAATAATAATAATGATGATGCACAATGGTCTTCAGTGGGGGAAGCAAGGGTGAAATTGAGATTTAACACAGAAATTACAGATTTAATAATTAACATGACTTTACTACTCAAAAATTAATTTTCAGATCACAAATTTTATATCTATTTTGTTCCAAGTTTAATTACTGCCTCCAGATTTCTTATGTAAATAAATTCTTCTAGATGGTTAGATAATGTACCTCTCANATAATAATAATAATAATAATGATGATGCACAATGGTCTTCAGTGGGGAAGCAAGGGTGAAATTGAGATTTAACACAGAAATTACAGATTTAATAATTAACATGACTTTACTACTCAAAATTAATTTTCAGATCACAAATTTTATATCTATTTTGTTCCAAGTTTAATTACTGCCTCCAGATTTCTTATGTAAATAAATTCTTCTAGATGGTTAGATAATGTACCTCTCATTATTATTGTTTGTTTTAAAATGGAATCAGTTTACAGCTAGAATGACATAATTACCAAACTGGATCTTATAGATGGATCCGCCAGATCTCAGTAGTTGTTCAGAGCTCCAGGGTCTGTCAGTCAGGATGCAGGGTCTAGAGAGCCCTCTGCCATGTGGATGTAGCAAATTCTGTAACCACTTCTTGCTCAGATTACATGATACTTAAGACTCATCAAGACAAACTTGAGAGGAAGTGGCTCTTCTGGCAAGATTTCTAGTGATCCCAGAATCTTTGTGAAGAGAAACTCATATTTGTTTACAAAGCTATTATAATATGTATAAAACACTAAGATTTAATTTTATATTAATATTTGTAAGTATATTTTGTTCTGGCATTTGATTTAAAAATATAATTCCAGAAAGTAAATCTTATAAATAATACATAACAATAGTCATATAAACTTTTACTTATTTATTTATTTTTGAGACAGAGTCTCTCTCTGTCTCCCAGGCTGGAGTGCAGTGGCCGGATCTTAGTTCACTGCAAGTTCTGATTCCTGGGTTCACGCCATTCTCCTGCCTCAGCCTCCCAAGTAGCTGGGATCACAGGCGCCCGCCACCACGCCCGGCTAATTTTTTGTATTTTTAGTAGAGACGGGGTTTCACCGTGTTAGCCAGGATGGTCTCGATCTCCTGACCTAGTGGTCTACCTGCCTTGGCCTCCCAAAGTGCTGGGATTACAGACGTGAGCCACTGTGCCCAGCCTAAACATTTTTTAAAAAAATTAATTCTACTCTTTATGGCTGTTGATCAGAATTGTTAAAATATAAATGTAATAAAAGTCCTAGTACCATCTTATATCTTATAAAGAAAAATTACTTTTAGCTTTTATAGTGAAGCCCACTGAAATGATTCAGTTTGCCAGTATTTTTCAAAAACAATATTAACCTATATGGCCCATAAAAAAGTAAACTAACAAAATTTCTTTCTTAAAATATTGGTAACTTCATTGATACATAGTAAGGTAGGTAAGCATTGAGTCTCCAACTTAACCAATTATTTGAAACTCTCCAAAATAGTTTTTTATTTTGCTTTGAGAGATGTGCAAGTTCACCAAACTGAGAAATTCTTCAGTTTTCAATCATTTTAGTGCTTTGTAATAGTACATGGGCATAAATCAGAGCACTTGTATAATAATAGCCTACAGTAAAGAACAGATGTTTCAGCCAGGCATGGTGGCTCACACCTGTAATCCCAGCACTTTGGAGGCTGAGGTGGGTGGATCACCTGAGGTAAGGAGTTCAAGATCAGCCTGGCCAACATGTTGAAACCCTGTCTCTACTAAAAATACAAAAATTACCCAGGCGTGATGGTGGGTGCCTGTACTCCCAGGTACTTGGGAGGCTGAGGCAGGAGAATTGCTTGAACTCAGGTGGCGGAGGTTGCAGTGAACCGAGATCGCACCATTGCACTCCAGCCTTGGCAAAAGAGTGAGACTCCGTCTCAAAAAAAAAAAAAAAAAAAAAAAAAAACCAACTGAGCCAAGGAATTTTAAAAAAACCTGGTCAA